>NC_079311.1:18335516-18665099 GCF_023638135.1 Falco biarmicus | reverse complement strand
GCAATATGTTTTTTACACTCTGAAAACTATTCTTTCTGTAAATAACCATATAAATTATATAGTTGATAATCTACATTCTACCATTCATCCAGGTGTGGCCTTGCCAGTAGGAGAGCTGTCAGTCCTCGCCACTGCATGGCAGGAATGACCATGGAAAAGCCAGCATGGAGAAGCTGGCAACAGCATCACCACCTCCTTCCCCCAGGGTCTGATAAGTGACCTTCAAGTAGAGATCCCCAGGTGCATAAACAGTGTTTTATCCTGCTTTGTGTCCTCCTCCTTAAAAGCTGGTCATACCTGAATTCAGTCTTCCCTCCTTCTGGTACCACATGCATGGAGGGGTGGCACAAATGCAGAACATCTCAGGGTTCACTTTGAACAACCCTGACTAGTTACACTAGCACCTGGGGCTTCTGGATTTCAGTGGAGCAGGCATTGCAAGCTGTGGGAATCTGCAGTATCAGACAGTTTCTCTTCAGGACAAACCCGTTAGGCAGCATTTGTACTTTATCAGCATGTAACAGGGAACAGCTTCAGGGCTGAGACATGCCCTGGGACACTGTGGAAGAGTGCTTAGTTAATGCTGTGGCATCACTTGTGGGAGAAGGGAGACATTTGTAAGGGTTTAGTAAAATTCCTCTCTCAAAAATGCAGGAAAACTCGTGCTATATTCTAGATTTCACTCACTTGCACAAAACAGCAATGATGGTGAACGAGCCGTGAAAAATGATTGATTGTGGCAGCAACTTTTAAATTTACCTTTGTACCTTTATAGTGCAAGAGACAACTGCAGCACACTACAGGGTTCATACACATCAATGCACCCTCTATTTCAAATGTCATGTTTGAATGCTTCAGGCCTAATTGTTGGTTCAGTTGTCATAAACCATGGGGAATGTTGACTGAATATCTCATGGCAAAGGAAGATAGGGGCATTGTGTTTTGTGTTGCCTAAGGCATACAGGACAAAGGCTTCCTTATTTCAAGCAGAGTAAACTCATCAAGTCCACATTGTTTCAAGTTGGATTTTACCCTGTGATCAGAAATGGTTAGAATGAGTGAAAGCACAAAAAGCCCAGTGATTTACAACCCAGTGGGGAAAATTTACATTAAATGCAATAATAAACTGAGAAACAAAACATCTTTCATTGATCATTTTTCTTTCATACTCATCTATATGTGGTGATTGCTGACATCACAGCTTTGTAAAGAGAAACTGATTTTATCACTACATAGTTAGGGTTTAGGGTTTGGGGTTTGGGAGAAGGGTTTGTCTTTGGTTTTCTGGCTTTTTACTTCGTGAAAAGAAGAAAACAAAGCTGAAAGAATGTCATAACATGACTGTGTGTGTTTTTTTCTTATCAAGGAATAAAAAGGCTTAAACACACTCTGAATCCTGCAGTGGAAAATAGAAAGTGTTTCACATTGTTCATTCATGACTCTTTCTGCTGTAATTAAGCAGCTAATGCTCCAGATGGCTTAGTTTTCAAAATTAATAAATTTCAGCTCTGCTGAACACTTTATTTTGAAACATGCAAAATACTAACCAGAAGCTCTCAGTAACTTCAGTTGCAAATGTCCCAAAACACTGGAGGCTTTGTGACATTTGCAACTTGGGGTAAGGATGTAGTGTCCCAAGTTTCGTGCTCAGTGTAGCACTGTACTGCTTGGCTCATGCAGTTCCCAGGATCCAGTCCATGCCCAGCAGCCTCTCTGGTGCAGAATCAGCACTTCTCCCAGTTAAGCATTGCCTATCCTCTTTGCATCACTTTTCAGGGATGGACTGAGACTTTGGCAAGGGATATTTGCAGGGAGACATCTGGCCTTAACATGCCAGTCAAAAAGAGAGTCCTGCTTGTTGCTTGGGACAAATATGTG
The DNA here is from genome assembly GCF_023638135.1 of Falco biarmicus. Taxonomy (NCBI): domain Eukaryota; kingdom Metazoa; phylum Chordata; class Aves; order Falconiformes; family Falconidae; genus Falco; species Falco biarmicus. Next base: position 18,663,221 of record NC_079311.1, on the reverse strand, counting down.
CAATACCACCAGCATCAGCATTAAAGCAATTTGCCACAGTTGCTTGTGGAGGTCAACTGAACTGAGTTTCCATTTGTTCTCCGTCTGTGGCAACCATCTGCTTGCTTTGGGAGGGAGTCTGCAAATACACGGCATGTTCTTATCCTGCACACTCAGGTCTAAGGCATAGCTAGCCTATGCTGGGACTTACCAGAGACTTTGTGCAGCCTTGCATGCTTCTCTAGACAAAGTCCAACCCAGCCTTTAAGTTCAAATTTCTTTAGCAGCAACTTAATGTGACTCTGGAAAAAAAAACATTCCTCTGACTTTTCTGTGCAACCTATTCTTATAATGGCATGCATGTGTGAAAAAGTACTGCTTAATGGATGATATGTTATTTCATGTTTTCTTGCTGTTTGTCACTGAGGATGAACTACTTTTACAAAATAATGTTGTATTAAACTTGTAGGAGTCTTCAGGCATTGTGAATGTATTTTTCATCTTCTGCACTGCTTCTTTTTGCTGGATTATTTTTTGGCAACCTCTGCCATGTAGCTCCAAACTTTAAACATCTCAGAAGTCTGAGCCTCCTAGAAGGCACATTGCTTATACATTCCAACATCTTTGCTAAAAGCAGGCACCTAGTACTAAGGCCAGTGCGAAAATAAGCACTGCTGCTTCTGCAAGCTTATGGTATGAAAGGAGTGGCCTTTCAGAGGAGCAGAGGGAAGATTTGGAAAGCAAGGGCTAGCCCATAACATGACTTGGGAAGACTTCATGAATTAGGTTAATTTTTAACTGCTGTTGAAGGTAAAATCAGTAAACTGATTGATCTGGCATCTCAGATATCTGGCACTGAAGAGGGTGTGGTCCCTTTTCTGGGTCGCAGAAGATCAGAGCATTATCACTGCTGCCAGTTTCTTAAAGGTATCTCTCCCATAGTGCTGTGACACAGCCAGTTGTTTGTATTCTCACGCTCCTGAATTGACAGTACTGAATGACTGCAAATACCTTGTACCAAAGAAAAAGATTTACTTTGTGGAATTGATTCTGGGCAGAGTCCAGCCTGTGCTCACCTTCCCTCAACAGCATCACTGCCTGGCTGCTCACTCACAGTCCCAAGCAGAGCAGAGAAGACACACCGTGCCTTTGCCTTGAGCCGGTGTCCAGAGGCCTGCAAAGGCCACCAAAGAAATCCAGAATTGTCTTTTCCTTAGCTGTCCCGGTAACTGGAAGAAAGATGTTCCGTGAGGTGGTGTGTGAGGCTAGCATCACCTGAGGATTTGATTTGGCAGGCAGAGCTCTACGGATTTGGATTTATGGTTCCCACATGCTGGTCTGTCAGCATGAAGCTGTTGTAACACAGCCAATATTCCAGGTCACTGTTTGTGGCTTTTTGTCCTTTTTTGCACATTTTCAAATGAAGACTGTGCTCACTATCAGACCGAACTGATTACAAGCCAGCTTGTCCTGCACCTTCTGTTCTATCTTGTATTTTCATGTGCAGGTCAGTCATAGCTCTTTTACCATATTTCCTCTGAAGCTGCATTCATGAAAGAGCTTTGAGTTTTATCCACCGCCACCCCAACCACCTGTTTCTGCCTCTGAAAACAGGCTTATTGTAAACTAGTCAAACCTCAAATGAGCACACAGGGAAAGGGATCATTTGATTTACTGTAAGACCACCATGAGATTTCTTTCAAGCTCTGATAAACAGGCTTCTCAAAGATCTTAAAAAACATCTCCAGGGCCAGGACCTCTGTTTACTGCTTAGGCCTTTAACTCACTTATGAAAGGCTGTACTTAAAGGAAAACAATTCCTTTCTAAGGTCACAGCCCTTCATGGTGGGCTTCACATCCTGCACAAGGAATGGTCTGTGTGGTCACTGCTCAGAGCTGTGGGGTATTGGGCAGTTTAAAAACTGTGAGACTATGGAGTAGTATAGGAGTAACTTGCAGATTTAGGGAAGAAATAATAACTTCTAGTTGATGTTGGAAGCACTGAGAGCTGAGAGTGGGAACAGACAATAAAAAAGGCAGCTCTCTAAAGGATTCCCTTTTAAAGATGTCATCAGCAGGGGCTGCCAGACGAAGAGTAGTAGGGGTGTAAAGACTACACCAGTAACAGCATCAAGTGATAACAGGAGATCCTGACAGTGGATGGGAGTTTCAATTGGGTATTTCCTTCCAGTTCCTGCAGAAGATGTAGGAACTGAAACACAGAAGGGATGCCATGCCCACATACCGGCAAGCCTGTGCCGACAGCACTAAGGCAGCTCAGGAGGCTTTGGCTCTCAGACCCACATCCCACTTCCTGTCCTTTGCTGTGTCTCACCATATTTACCATTGGCACTTGTGAGATCAAGAGCAGGACCTGCCAGCTGGAACAGCTCTTCTGCACTAAACCTACTCCTCTAGCCATGTGTTGTGGTAAGGTACGCCCAGTGAACGCTGTGTTCACCGTGTCCATCTTTGTGTGCTACATTTTATTTCACAGCATTTTCATCCTCACTTCCCTTGTGTTGGTAGGAGAACTTCTTCTAAAATCCTACACACCCTGGGTGGCTTCAAACAGTCTTGCTTGTGCCAATTTAAAAACAAAAAAACCCAAAAAACAAAAAAAAAGCAAAAAAATTAACAAAGCAATTTCATCCTTCAAGCCAAATTAGGAACAGTCACGGTCAATCCTAGACATAGTGAACTGTTAATCTGTTGTGATATAATTTAAAATGTTCTAGCTAGGAATATCCATTTAATTATTCCACTGGGGAGGTGAAGCTCCAAGTTTAGGAAGATTAGTTTCTAGTTTAGATCAAGCATAAAACAGTTGATTTTAAAGTCCATCGCTCTTATCACTAGCTTTTTTATTCAGGAATATTTCTAGAATGATCTTCTGTTTCTTTTTCTCTCTTCTACAGTTCTCGTATACCACTGAATTGCCAATGAAGGACTAAAATCTCATATATTTACTGCAAGTATAATTCAAAATAACCAAAGTGTGATAATATGTAATGGAATTAAGCAATAACACATAGGATTTACTTTTATGGCTCTTTCACAGTGTCACTTTTTGAAAGCAATGCCACCACATTGAATTCACTCTATTGAATGCTCCTTTACAGATCTCACAGTTAACAAAGTTGCTCAGAAAACACCTTAACCATTCCAGTTCTCCTGTGAGTCACTCAGATCTCTAAATCTATCAGTTTTCACTCATCACCAATCAAAGGGCAAGAAACCCTGAGGTATCTCAAAAAACTTTGATATAGCAAAAATTAACAAAAGTGTCTTCCAACATTTCAGTACAGCTCAGGATTTAGAAAAATCTGAAGATCTGCTGCCTGGAATGGAGAATTAAGTCTTTGTTCCAGGCTGAAGTGATTTGTCTATTATTCTCTAGCATGGTCATTCTCAAAACAGTAAGTACACTTTAAAAAAAAATTATACCACAATCCTGTGTGTGAACTCCTACTTCTTTTCCAGCCTTATAATAGTGTGTGTTCAAAGGATCATTTAAAAATATTCTTGTTTCTGAGTATAAAAGTGAAAGCCACAGGTGCTGTGCTGGATGGCTTTTATTACTTTTAAAAAAATCTATTTCACATTTCCAGAGGATTCCATCACATTTAAGGCTTTGATATATCATCTGTCTATTTCAACATTATATACTGATCATTACAATGTAAGGCTAAGAAGGGATGATTAATATTCACAATAATGACAGCTTTGGGACAAGTTATTCATGTGAGCATTATACTGATTTCTGAGTGTTCTGCCTTCATGGAGAATGCACGTCCCTCTGGCAGGTCTGATGATCGTCTGCCTTGGGAAGGACCATGCCTGAAGGAGAGGCAGGTTTCTTGTTTGATCTTCTGAGCAGTTAGGAAGGCGCCCATGCACAGCTCTAGCTGAAGAATGAAGCAGTGCCCTTGCTGTGTGTTCGACTTCTTTCAGCTGGGTGTTTCAATGATTCAGCCCACTTCAGGGTCACCTAAGGTCACCACCATCCTAAGACCTGGAGGAACATGACCAAACCTTGCTGTTCATCTAGATACTTTTTCTGTGACCTGTTTCTATCTGGGTAGTTGATTAGCAGCAGGGTACAGTCTGGATGTGTTTACAAAATACAACAGAGTACATGTTCAAGACTAGCAGCTAAATCACATAGAAGAACTTCTTAGAAAATTAATTTTCACCAAACCTTTTATTTATTTATTTATTTATTTATTTATTTATTTATTCATTTATTTATTCATTTATTTATTTATTTATGTCTATACAGAGTGGGAAGACAAAGTCAACGTTCAGAAATGATCCATGAGGTTCATTTCAGGGGGAAACCTGTTTTGGTAAAAAAGCTGTGATCACATTCCAATCCCCAAAATATTTGTATAAATTTTGCAATATTTTAACATTACTGAAAGCCTTTTCAAAGTAAAAATAAATAAAATGGTGCAATATGACATTTTTGATATTTTTAAATCAATTCTGTTTCTAAAACAAATGCTGATCTATGAAATACTGCTTGAAAGTTGTCAACTTTACTGAAAGGCCTGTTTCCAGGGCAACCGTGTTTGATTTACACTTTCTGACCAGATTTTCTGTGCAGAACTTTCATACTATTACCCTCTATTGCACTTTGCAGTCACAGCCTCTTCAGTATCTATTAGTCTTTTACCCTTCCTAAAGTGCTCTGTTGTAAGTCAAAGTAAATGGGTAGGGAGAAATGGCCTTTAATATTTTACTGAGCAAACCTGGTTATAGCCAGCCTCCTGTCACGCAGCCTTGGTTCTTGAAGTGTGTTTCATTAATTCTTCAGTATGTCCTGTGATATCCTTTCTGATCATCATAGGATAAAGTTCATTTCCTTCACACTTTTTTTGGAGCTCTTTGAGGTGGTTTTCATTTTTGTTTCCAGATGTACGAACAGTTTTGTGCTTCTAAGCCAAATGTGGTTTAAATTTCCCTTCCATTCAGGAAATGAACAAAATAATCCACAGCTATGCTCATGTAAAGCACATCATTTGTCTCCAAGTGCTTGCAACAGAGTCAGGAAAAGCAACTGAGCACTGGCTATCCTTGACAATGAAACTTTCTCATTTCCAGTTTAAGACCCATTACAGGGTTGGAGTCCATTCTCCAAAGACACTTCAAAACATTTTAAGTGTCATTGTGTCAGCCACGTCAGTTTATTAAGTTAAAAGACAGCAGGGCTATCTGAGGGAGGTGGAAACTGCTTTACTGCTTCCTGCTCCTCGCAAATATTTGGTCCCAAAGCACAAAAGCAAATGTGATTTTGTCTTAAAGTTTAAAGATGTGTCTGGTCTCAAACCATGCCAGCACAGTTCTGCCCTCTACAAGTGACTAGCGGGGCATCCAGCTCCTGCCAAGTCTGTGGCAAAGAAGTGCCAGGAGGAATATCCTTCAGCTGGTCTGGGAGCAAGGGTCTGGGGAGCTGCAGGAGCCCAGCCACCCCCAGGCCCCCAGCGTGAGTCATCCGGCAGCTGCTGCAGCCTCTCTGGCAGCTGACATTTGATGAGTTGCTTTCTAACCTAGTAACCTGGCAAACACTGTGCAACCTTTGTGAAACCCAAACAGCCCATATCAGACCTGAATGTCAGGCAGATCTTTTTAATCTTTTTTTTTTCTTTCTTTCTTTCTTTCACACACATATATGAACACCTCATTCATAACTGGTTATTGTTTAGCTGAGTGGAGGGAACCTTAATGTTTCTAAAGCATCAGCAAGCTGGTATCTTAGAGGAATATGTTCAAAGCTAGGTTGAGAGTTATTCACTGTGTGAGTCAATAAGTATTGCAGAAAATGCAGAGGCTGATATATGCTGTCAAGAAAATTTAATTATTTTTCCTGTCATTCCATGCATGCACACACATACCTACTGTCCAGCATAGTTATCTGTCACTGTTTTGGGTTTGTATGCTGGAAAAAAAGGTAGGACGTTTTTGTTTAAACAAAAAAACAAAGAATAAATCCTTGGCTTTTGGTCCAGTGGTCTGAAGCCAAAACCACTACAAATATATTACTCCACATGTTTCAGATTAACATGAGAACCCACACATAGGGGAAAAAAAATGTCCTTTCAAAATCGCCTACTTTTTGTAGCATTGAAACCTAAACTACTGTTGATTGGCAGGGCCAGTGCTGGCAATTTTTATTCACATAGTTTGTACCATGACTTAGCTTAACCCATTTTATTTGGACTTATGGGTCCTGAACAAGTGGACAAATTATTCTGAATTTCCTCCAGACCTGGCAGGTATCTCTTCCAGAGTGTGTGAGTTACACCTGACACACACATTTGGCACATTTTTAACACGAGAGTCTGACTTGGAAACTGCTGAGTGCTCCACTTCTTATTGAGAAAGAGCATCAAGACCTTAAAAAACAATGCATGAAGAGAACAACAAAAATAAAACACTGCAAAATCCAGCACCTGGGTAGAATTTGCTACTGCATTTTGAAATGCATTTCTCTTCATGGCTGCCCAGTGTGGCTAGAGTTCTCTGAAGCAGCTGACGTCTCAAGTATCCAAAACAATTTAAAATACTTCTGTTCCTAATTTAATTCTGGAAGAAGAAAGAATGGGTAGGAGTTTGGGACGTAATCTCTAATAAGTAAAATTACTCAAAAAATAAGCAAAAATTCAAACCTACCCATTCAAGTGCATTGTTCTTGTCCTGACTTTAATAAGCATCAGAAACACAGTCAAAATTAAATTTCTCGTAAAATTTTATGATCCAGGAAGTAGAGATAATTAGCTGTTTAAAATTTCTGGATTCAAATGTTATACAAATTACTTTGTTGCATGTGGTTAGAAGAACCTTTCACGTAAATCACTCTATGGCTTGTTGGCAAAACCCTGTTCCTCTAGCCTATCACCTGGTCCTGGTCCTCAGCTTGTGCACAAAGTCGAGTGATCAGGTGGTCAGCATCCAGAGTCTCCTCCACATGCAAGACCTACTGAGCATTTGCTGGTTCTCTTCAATACACTTTTTCAGGAGGTCAGGTGTCATCTGGCTCCCTGCTTCTGGAGCAAGCCATGTAACCAGCTCAGTTTAAAATGAACAGGCACAGTTAATTAAATTGTTACAGCTCTCAAACTGAAGTAATGCATAGACCTTCACAATGCATAACTGTACCTTGCTACAACATATTTCAGCACATGTGTCTCTGGACTATAAATGGTACATTCAGATTATTCCATATTATTAAAATGCCTCATATCCTAATGAGTGACTTAGCCAGCCAGGTCAGAGAAAATAAAACTGAGCTTCTCTCTGAAAATTTTCATTAGATAATAAGGTAATAACATAGAATGAAACAAGATTATTATTAATTCCTTCTAAGCTATCCCAAAATATTTAGTGAATACAGTATTTTAGCTTTGGACCTATTTTACAATGTGTGAAAGAGGAATTGGCATTAATCATCTAACATGTAAAACAATCTTTCATGTAGTTGCAAGATATATACATCACTAAAATAAAGTGCTGTATTCAAGCTGATAAGGTAAACATAAACTGTAAGACTTGGGTCCTTCTTAAACAAGGTATGTTTTAAAACACCACTACTTCCAGAACTTAAAAAAGTGGTTTAAAACCATACAGGTTTACAAAGCATAGAAATTACAACAAAAGCAATTCTAAACCAACATACTTGCAGGTACTGGTTTAATTAATTTTGAGTCCTCTAAAACTCCCTTAAAAACCACAACAAAATGGACTTGACCTTCAGAAATGTGGGAAACTGGGCATGCAAACCCTGTCCAAGTCTCTTCAAAACTGCAGTTGCATTCTGTGGGCTTTAGATCAATCAGTGGCTTAAGTTTCTTATTAACTTTGCATATCTGATTTCACCATTTAACCAGCCACCCTTTTAAAGAGAGCTCATTAAATGGGCAAATTGATTGAATGATTATTTCAGCCTTTTTTGCACGTGGTAAGTTCTGGGTCAAATTGTTTTCTTTTGCTTGGAGAAGTGGTAGGTATACTAGGCAGACTCTGTCTGAATGTTAATGTGGGTTAATTGTACCTGTATCAGTCCTCGTTCTGTCAATGAAGTAGGTAATATTCATTTCCTTCACCTCCAGTCTGCATTGGGACACATCACTTTTATGTGCAGTTGCAAATACATTGCATCTTTATCACTTTTGACAGGCTGCTTTCTCCACTGAGAGCACGTCTCGGACCACGGAAAACATCTGTCTGTTGATGAATACTGTACAATGAGGCACATGTGTGCCTTGTAATTTCTGGTATTTTTTGATATAGCACATTCTGTTCTGTGGAAAATTTCTTTCTCTGTATCTTCACTTATAAATTAAAGTCTATTCTCTTGGATCATAGAAATGAATCTATGAAAGCCAATAGTTTTTATTTCCACAAGTAATTTCTTCCCCTGTCCACTCATACTCCTAAAATAACATACAGATAGGAAATACACTAAGTTGCACTGCTTTTTGTCCCATATACCATTCCTTCAGGTAAAAGTAAGCAAATAGCTTGGAAAGTTGAGCTGAATTTTGGGTATCCCTGACAAGATACATTGAAGCTGTACATATCTGAAGGTCTGTGTTTGGCACCACTCTTACTCACCACTGTTATCCCTACTGGAACAAGTTACCACAGGACCAGATAGCACTGTTTGTCTGCTGTCATCTGCCACAGACTAAGTCCTTTCCCAAAGACTGCTGAGTTACAAAAAGTTTCAGATATCCGCTTCTGACCAAATGCGGTGATTTTACCAATGTCCCATACAACACAAGTCATTTGAAACTGCTCACAATGATGTTGTCCACTAGAAAGTCCCAATAACTCTGACTACTGAAAATGGTGTTCTCAGCAGTTCCAACCTTTAGTATCACAGCATTCACAGCCCATAGATATTTTAAACCAGTATAGGAAAGCAGAAATACAGAGCCCATGTTGAGATTCTTCTTTTCCAATAAATGCACAGTTTAGGAACCAGAAGGTTGCTCAGGTTTTTTTAAACAACTGTGTGGTTTGTTTAAAGAATTGTCTGTGCTAACTGTTGCTGATCTTTTTCTTTCTGTATTAGGCACAAAGGAATGGACTCCATCTAACTGTAAGTGTAAACAGCCATTTTTTTAACCATGGTTGACTTTTATATGTCATAGCTTGTGGAGAAGCAAATAGAAAGTTTAATTAAAACAGAGCTCAGTCAGGTTGAACCTGCAACCTTTGAAATAAGAAGTAAAGCTGTTATCCACTTGGCTACCTGGTCTCCATGGGAGTGCATACATATATATATATATATATATATATATCAGTTTACTATATGCACTTTTGTTCCCTGAGAATATTAGAAATCTGGAGTGAATACAACATTTAAAATAATTTTAAAGATCAAATATAAGTAGTATTCAGTTCAAACAAAACCTATTCCCCAATTCATACAAAGATCTAAGTGCATAGAAAATTTAATTAAGGTTAGATTGGAAGTAATAGTCTGTTATTTTGTTTGAACCAAAGAGATTTGAAGTTTTAAGGGCCAAATATTAGCAATAGTCAGCATACCAGGTACTGATTTCAATGGGATCAGGGTATGGCCCCTGATGCCTCATTTTGGCATTCTAATGAATTTATTTGACTGCTTTGAAAATTCTCTTGGCAGAGAGCTGCTGCAAATACAATGGTTTGGTAATGTGGGTCCATTTTTTCCCTCTATGCTGTACTGGCTGTACTTTTAGCTATTCTGGAATAGAAATATTATTCAGAAAAATAATCATATTAACAACTATAGAGGGAACGTAATTAAAAGTGAGGTGTAAATGCTGACTTCAGACAAAAATTACTCCTTACTTCATAACTCCATAAGTAAACAAAATGTAATACAAGGTGAAGCTGATCTACTGTTTTACTTCTTAGAAAAAATGGTGTGAAAATGTGTTAAATACTTCTTTGATACTAAATCCATAAATATATGCAGAAAGATGGCAATAATAAAGTGACTTTGGGATATGGGAGTGATTGAGTCTGTGCAAGCCCATCTAGGGACTGATATTTAAGAGTCTGGTATTAAAGTTTGCATCTGAATATGAATTGTCCCTGGCATGTCACACAATATTTAGGGCTTAGGAAAGGGCATATATCCATGTATATCCTGGCTTGTTTATGTGAGTTGTGTAAGACCAACACATTTTTCCTCTGCGAGTGGCTTTCTTGCAGGGTGGTTTTTTTGCCTATATGGATAATACAATATTTCACTCTCCTAAGTTTTCTCTTGAAGATACAAGGATTTCTGTTCGTGATAAACTGTGTGTTGATACATGTCTTTATTCTTTATGGGTCATTTACCCACATCCCGTTTGTACATATATCTTCAGCATGTGTGTTTGGGAATCTGAATTACTTACCTCAATTGTTCTGTCCTTTAGATGTGAGATCCCTGGCACAGTTATATTACACTAATAAAAGAATGCCATGGGCTTTGTTAATATCCAGCTTCTAATGGTTATCTGTGATGTCCCTCCCAACCACCAAAAAAAAAAAAAAAAAAATCTGTTTTTTACCAAATGAAATCAGCCGGGGAAAAATCAAAGTGCTATGGAAGGCCATGGCAATGCTGGTTTGGACTATAAACCCATGCCCTTTAGTCAGCAGAATACCAGATACTCCATCAAGTATCATCTTACCAATGTCATATTTGTGAAACTCCCTATTTAGCTGAGCATCATAACCATGATGAGACAGATACGTGTTGAAGTTCAGTGTATGCTGGTGACTACTAATCTCAAGCAGCCTCTTTGACATTGCATTGTCTAGCCACATGTTTAACCAGAGGATTTGACTTGCACAGCAGGTTCACCAACAGCAGCAATATGTGAGTGGTTAAACAGTTCATTTTATGCAGACTGGGGGGCAATGAGTAATACACATTCCCTGTCTCACTCTGCTAGCTCCTTGAAGGAGAAAGTGATAGGATGCTACCATTGCTATGCAAGTTTCTTCCAGCTGTTCTAGGAGAACATTTGTCCTAAGTCACCCATGTTTGCTGACTGACTGAGCAAGCTTAATTTAATGTTTTGTGTATATGATAGCACTGTGCAATGATATATAGAAAAATGGAAGAGAGACTCGGTGGAATAACCAAACAAAGCTAAAATAGTTGCTGTGCTTTGCAGTGCATCACAGATAGCTGGTGGTGTTTCTCATTTACATATACCATGAAGAAATTAGACTATGGTGGACGGGTCTTGAAATGGAAAAGCAGCACAGAACTGACATTAATGTGGTTTCAGTGTTTTAATAGCCCATGTCTCTGCAACAGCTCCATTGCAGCAGCTGGGCTATTCTCACTATCCTTTACTAAGAGGTGGGTTTTATCTACCTCAGCCTTCTCCTCTCAATCATTTGAAATCAAGCTAACTTGTCAGGACGCTGATGAAGTAAGTTTTGGGCACGCTGACAATGCACTTGTAGCTAGAATAGTGGTCTTATTTTAATTTATGTTTTAGTAATAGTAGCACTGCAGTTGGCAGCACTAAGACAGTTAGCAACAGAATTCCTGCTCTCTATGCAGCTTTTCTGCAGAGCACTCAGTGGCAGTGGGTGGCAGAGGATGGACTTAGATGCTCTGTATATTTTAAGTATATAGACAAGTAAGTATGCTCTTGACACAACATTTTCACCTTTATAGATCAAATATGGGACTTAATTGCAGAAGAGGTCTTTTTAATACTTCTTGAATGACAACACTCAGAGAATAAAGACATAAATCTATGTGTTCAACCTTTTCTGTCTGTAAGTAGCAGTATACTGCAAAACGGTAGTGGGTTGCTCTTGGAAGTAAATATTCCACAGCCTCAGGACGGCAAAACAGGCCTGTCAGCAGTTAGGCAGTTTATAGTTACTCTCTCCATTTTCTGTTGTTAGCTGCCTTCTGTACCTCTGTCTCTCACTGACATGGTCTTGGAGAGTTTGTGGGAGCTTACAGCTTTTAGATAAGGAAAAATGTAACAAAGGAGGAAAATGCTGTGACTTTTGATTCCTGAAAGTGTCTGCTTCTACTACTAAATCCTAGCATATGTGCCACCTACAAACATGTAACCAGGAGGGGTGGTGTGTGTGTGTGTGTGTGTGTGTGTGTGGTGTGGTGTGGCTGTATAAAATATAAAGGAAAGGCAAAACACATGATCTTAGGCAGAAGGAGTTAAAATTATCACAGTGTAACTTGTTATAAGATGCTGTGTTGAGCTTTTCAAGAAATGTTTGTTCAATGGGCCAGCAAGTACTGCAGATTCCTGGAAATGTGTGGAAATAAGAGACAAAGCATCTTAGTAAGCACACACTTTAATGATGCCTACAAAGACTCCCTAAACATTTGTGCAGATTTCCCCCATAATTTTTAATACAGACAAAATGGCTAAGAAAATCATCATGGGGAAAAAGAAACAGCATGCAGTAGCCTCCTGATTAGCTGTAATCCTGAGGTAAATTACACATGTTTATGCAGGAGGTCAGTCACTTCTGTAGTAGAGAGAAGCTAAATATCTGGCTAGTCAAGCATAACAATTGTACCCTGAACACTTAGCAATAGATGGAATTCACCATTTGATAAAACTGTTTACTCTAATTCACTCAGCAGGAATAGCCAATGGTTAAGTGAGGCTATATCTCACAAGAGTATAATCTATGGAAATGTATGTAGCATCCCATGAATACTAAACAAATTCATTATGATCAGCAGTATTTCCAATGAATCTGTAATGATGGAACCTTTAAATTAAATTGTCTGTCTTGATTTTTCAGTGTAATCAAGTTCATCAGTCCATTCCTTTTTTTCCCTTATTTAAGGCATCAAACCCATGAGCTCGTCAACATATGAAAGCAAATTTGAGCAGCTCAGCCCAAGAACAAAACAGAGAGAAAGAGACAAAGGAGTCATTCTTCACATCACGGAGCACCAAATTCTTCATTGTAAAAAGCACAGTGAAAAAAAGACAGGGATTAAGAAATACAGAACAAAATACCCATGCTAGAGAAACTGCAAGGCTCCACTTCCTAATCTCTATTCTGCAAAGGTATTGTAATGCCTAAGAGGGATAAGATACCCCCTGACATTTCGATCAGTCAGAAGGATTTTTGAAAGGCAATTGTGACAAAGCTTAAGCCAGTTTCTTCCTAATGAGACAAACTCCTAAACAACATGCTGACAGAAAAAACATATATTTTCTACCTGTCCCTCAAACTCTTACCAGGAGCACCTCAGTGGTGCCATCAGCAGACTGCTTGCACCAGCACTGGTCAGAGAAGCATTTCCCTAGGCTGACAGCAAAGTGGGTTTGTTTTTTTTCTCCTTTGGGTGAATCACCTGCCAACACATCAGGTATCCAAGTGGGACACAACTTCTTTTATTTCTTCAGCATTACCATTGAGTCATCAGAGAAACAGCAAATTAATAACTACTGTCGTAGTATTGTAGGAACCCTTGGCTTCCTTCATCTATTAGTGACATTCTCTTAGTGACATCATCTTCCAAACAGTGCAGTTCTACAGCTGCATTATCTGCTCTTTTATTGCTCAAAAACTGTTTACAGTCACCAAAAGGCAAAGGCTACTGATTCTGCATGTCTAACAGCTCTGAATTTATACCTTCATATATCTGTGTTTCTCCCAGCAGACTAGGAGCACAAGTCACTATCAACACTTCTATCCAATACAGGGAATATGTATATGAACATCTCAAGCTTTAGTGTCTTATGACTTTTTTAAACAGTGCAGCCAGCTGAAATGTGTCTTTTCAAGCTAAAAGATCTTCTGTACTTAGCAGAATTGTTGAAAAAGGGTCTCCACTGGCAGTAAATGGCAGCATTTACCGATTTAATTGTTTCAGTAGATTTATATAATTTCAGTATTTACCCCAGTGAATACCTTCTCAGCTTTATTTCTCTGTCAGAAATTAGTTTGAGTCCTACATAAAAAGTAATTTTATTCTCTCTATCCAGTGCATAAGTATAGTTTAAAATATAGCATCTCACTTCAGTATATGTGAATCAGAATTAGTCAAGGAATCAGAGAAACTTGATGCAATTGTTGATGACAAGTGGTCTTGATAATTTTTAACTGGTTGCAGCATTCTTATTTATCCAGTAGGTTAAAGTGCATGCAATTTGCTGTGTCAGCATTTGATACAGCTCTCTGAGCAGTCTTCCTGCATCAGACTTCTCATCTATGAAGAGACAGAGATGACACTTAACCTTTTTTTAAGTGAATATAGTTAAATTTCTCATAAACTTTCTTCAGTACAAGTGTAAGATAAACAAAACTATAGACATGGTTGAGTTAAATTCCTTTGAAAATGAAAAGGAATTTTTAAAGAGCCTTTTCTTTTGTAATATTCATTTAGCTCTCTTACGGACATGGAATTGTCTTTCTTTTGTCTACCCATCTATTTTCATGTTCAATACAGAAACATAGGACACCATTCATCATATCAAATCAGCCCTGAGGTCCATCTAACAGTGTACGTCTCCTGTTGGTGTTGATAAATGTCAGATGCTCCAAAGGAAGTTTTAGGCCAAAGCTGAATAAACTGTCCCTTGATCTCTGCTAATAGAGACTGACTAAAATCTTGAGGATCAAAGATAATAACACCTTCAAAATTTTGCTGTCACTTTGAAGTTCAGTGAGTGACTCTGCTGTTCAAATAATTAATCAAGTCTTCAAAGTAAAACAATACAAAATTCTGGAAAACTGTCCCTATTTCATGCTACTGGGAGATGTCAAGTTAATTGCACAAACAAAAGGTTTCTAATGTGCTTGCTATATCACTGTAACCAACACCTGCTCTCTCCCAAGTTCACTGAACACCCTTCAAAAATACATGCTGGTGTAGCTTTGATTTGTTTTGATCTGTTGCATCTCTATAGTAGAACTAACAGGAAAAAGTTTTGCATGAATTGTGTGACCTCTCCCTTTCACTGTAGAGTGGCTGCAGTAAACACATGTTTACAGGAAGAAGGTAATACAACAGCAGAGCAGAAATATGTCACTGCAAATATAAGCAGCTTCATAAAATCACTTCTCACTTTCCACTGCCCTATGAAACATTGTTTCAACACAGTTAGATTCCTGCTCATCAGCATTTCACTGATGTGGGTGTATCTTCACATTTTTGCTCAGTTTGGGCAGATGTATGTCTTTGGCAACACTGTATTCATCTATTGAAGTCCCTAAACATGTGGCAGCAACACATATCTCGGCTGCCTGTGCCTGGCTCTACACATAAGCCAGGATTTACATTGCTGGCACAGAAAATCTCCTTTTCAAAAGACCATATAAAGAAAGCAAAGCAAATCTTAACAGACTTAGCAGTTTCTATTAGCATTTATTAAAGGTCTCATCCAATAGCCATACAAATCAACAGGATATTTTTTTTTTTTTTTGATACCAATAAGCGTTTGGGTTAATTCCTAACACAGCTGTTCATCTTTTCTCAAAGTTGTCAATGAATATATCACAGAGAATTGGAAGTACTTAGGGATGATGTTTACAGTGCCATAACATTAATATCTACAGCAGTGCCATGGAATACTTGACATTGCTTGAGCATAATGGATGATACAGAATGTGTTCAGCAAGAATTAGATTATACCCTGTTACACAACAAATATTCCGATTAATTAAAAAAAAAAAAAAAGCTGCATCAATGTTACTCAAGGTTCTTTAGCATTTACCATCTGGAGACATTTAAACAGTCTTAGAACTGACATGATTATTTGTTGTAGATTCAAAGAAACTGAATTTTTAAAATAGGTATCTATACAAATCAGTCACAACAAGAAAAGTATTTGGGAAGTTTTACTTAACAGAAGATGGAAGAGATTACTGTGTTTGACTAGTGGCAACTAAACACTTTTAAAATAGTAAGCACTGAACGTCTGTTCAGATCATGATGGCACAAAAATATAGTATGAACAAAAATATTTAAAATTAACTGAAAGACAATTGTATCATAACTGTAGAAAATTTTGAGTTTGATATTTCCCTTGGTTTTGCCTCCTTGAAAAGATCTGCTGCTAGAATATAAGAACCTTCCATAGACACTTTTTTCAGACTAGACGTAGTCTTTTTTTAAAATAAAAAAAAAAAAAACAGTGAATGCTTAAGGAAAAAATCTCAGCAAAAATTAGATTAGTTATAAAAATCTCTCAAAATAATTGGTAGGTAGTGAACCCATGACAGCCTGGGTACTTTGAAGGGATCTGAAAAGCTAGACAGTAAGGCAAATATCCCCAAGTGAGGTGTCCCATAATAACAGAAAAGGTCCCCTGAGTCTTGCCTTTCTGCTGTCTTTCTGGAATGCCATTAAGAATTCTCCCATTTTTAAAGAAACCCTACAAACACCAAGTATTAATGGACCCATGACTGTATCCCAAAAGCTCTTGCTCGGTGTTTTCTGAATATTTCTGGAGGCAAAGTACTTGTGTGTTACTGTAGTTCTTATTACTGATATCTTTTTTTTTTTTTCCTTGACTTGCACATCATCTTGAAATTTAACCAGAAATTATCCATAACTTGCCAGATTGCTGGCCTCTGATACTTTCTTCTCACTTAATAACCACAATTTCAGAAGATAAGGACAAACATAGCTATTGTAAAATTAAGGCATTCACCAAGAAGCTTCTCTGTTTATTAAGTATAAGGAAATATCTTTGACAAACTTGGAATCTATGACAATTTCTTAGTTGAAAGCAAGTTGACACCTGATTATATAAAAATCAAAATAAAAGAATGTTGTTACAGCCCAACGTCAGTTGTTGTAGTTCTTCCCTGAAAATAATAAGAACAATGACTGGATGCAAAACCTATTTACACAAAATGACAGCTATCTCACCAGTGTAACAGCTAAGGTAGCACCATGGCAAATTACCCAGTGATAGTGGAGTGATGCTTGATCTGAACTCAGAACTCCTTGTGCAGTTCAGCTGAAAACAAAAGAGGAGTAGTGTGACATAGCAGGTGCCACAAGGATCATCCTGAAGCTTCTTCTCATCACATCCTTACATGAATATTTGTGTTTGGCCTTAGCAACAATGAAGATGAAATCTCAAGATAAACTGGATGGAGGACAATACTGCTAGTGAAACAGTGAAATGGCCACTGCTTGTTCACTTAGTACCATAAGCCCATCTCAGCTAAGTAAAACTCCCTGAACAAAACTGCAATTACACATAATGTTGCCTTGAGTTATTTTGCACACAATGCCTTTTAATGGTTTTTATTGTCAGATTGATTAAAAGTCCTACACAGCAATACATGTACACAAAATTTCAAAAGAAGCTTAAATGCCTCTATTGAAAATATCAGCCATTCCTCAAAGACTGCCAAGTGCTTCTACTTGCATTAAGTATTACCCAATCAAAAATATCCAGCTGTTTTACACAAGAAGCCATAAAGACTAAATCACTGAACTGATTTTCCTTTGAGTGAACACAACTTAGGAAAAGTATAAAACAGACAGGAATTGGATTCTATATTACTGTATTCTAAAGAATTTTCAATTAAACAAACACTTGAACAAAACATTTGAACAAACTCCACACCCTACAATTACAGGAGGGTCCAAATACTTCATGGAAACAACTGAAGCACAGAGCAACCTAATGTAATATTGGTCTTACCCTGAGGACAAAGTGGACCTCCTGAGTCCCCTCCCAGCCCAAGCTGGTCTATGATATTGCATATCTGTTGCTTTGAGCAGTGGATCTCAGCTATGAAAGCAGACATCTAATTTCTAAACCCTTGAAGAGTCATTGTTTGCTATACATATATTTGCTGTATATATATTTTGTTACATAGGCAGGCAACAACTAGAAGAGCTGATGACCATACATCAAAGCTCTGTTTTCTCAACCAAAGATATTAGAGGTCTGAGAGACTTTAATAAGACTTCCTTGGCTTTATGTAGTTTAGAACATGTCAGTGTTTTCAGGAGATGCCAAGTGCAAAAGAAGCCTCCAAACGACAGTCCACCCACAATTAACTTAGTAAACAAGACATTTAAATGAAATGGCTTCCCTAGATTAAGTCATTTATGAGTATAGACAATTAACTTGAGGCTCCACACATTTTCCCAAATGCCTATCTTCCAAGTATGTGAGTAGTCTCATTTACTGTAACAAGAGGCTGCTGGCTGAGGTTAAGCAAATGAGTAAATATTTATAGAACTAAATTATTGCCAAAATACTAGATACAAACAGCTATGCACTACTTTCTAATTCTAAACATTCAATATCTAGAAAATAAAATCTGATAGCTTTTCTATTTTTCTTTTTAAAAATAAAAGGAAGAAGGGAAGAGAACACAGAGAAAGGATTTCATTTCACCTGCACGATTTAGGATGCAATATTGGAAGAATTTCTTACAACCTGCCTTATATAAGAGTAGAACACCCTTTTTCTCCTTTTCAGCACACACTTCTAATGCTGATTGGAATGGCTATGGTGTAATAAAACCCAACAATATAGCATGTTATTAAATAGTGGTTTCAAATTGCCTTAATCTGCTAGGGCCCCCACAGATCCCCAGCACTGTAAAAACTTCCACCCCCTTTCTCTTTCTGGCTGTTGTAGCTTTTTCCGAAGTATTCTGTGCTAGTCAGTTGTTGTGTACAATTTGATATATTTTATGGCAACCTTCAAAATATTATTTTTGTAGGTTTTGTTTTGCCCAATAAAATTCTAAGGAAGCACAGCTGACGTCTCTCTCCAGATATACTTTCACAGTGATGTCGCAGTTTGTTTCAGCTGCAGTTAGTGTAAATATCCATGAACTCCTGGTCTTAGCAAATTTCTCATTGAAATGGTTTTAGTTAATTTCCAATGCATACATCAAATACTACAACATTTCTAAACATGTTTTATTTAGTGGTCTCTGCTACTGTCCCCTGGGTAAAACTCATCCTTTTTCCTAAGTCTCATGGCTGATGAGAGAAATTGCAAGAGAGGAATAGCCAGCGCCAGTGTTAGCCTGGGGGTTGTTGCTCAGGGTAGCAGATTGCTCCAGCAAGAGGCATTTAATCCCCGTGCAGCCACATCTTCCATCTTTCTTCACTAGTGGTGGAGACAAGAGGCAGAAGAGGAGCTTGAGAGGAGCCTGCCACCCTGCAAGGAGCAGGGCACTGTTGGGATGGCTCCCTGCAAGAAAAGGAGCCAGAAGAAGAGGGCTTCTGACCACAGGTGCTACAGTCTGCAGCTCTCCAGGGCTGATGCTTCCAGAGGAGAAAGTCTTACACTGGTGAGGGCCAAAGGATTTGCTTTATCCCTGCAGGGCACTAATGGCAGTGGACTATCCAGGTCAATACAGATAAGCAGGGGAAAAAAAGTGACATCTGGATCAGGAAATATATTTTGTTCTTCCTCCAGAGCAGCAGAATATAAGCTTTTCCCACACTGCTGAGAAGGCCTTAACCAGCACTTCTCCTCTGTGCTAGTACAAGTGTTCTCTGCACTGGTTTGAGTAACAATTGGATAGGGTTATGCCCCAGAAAAGTTTTCGAGGAGCTATTTGTTCTCCCTGTTCTTAATATATGCTCAGGTCACTCTGATCGCTTTCTGTGTAAGAAAGAATAAGTATCACTACCATGCACAAACACCCCCAACTTTCTAACAAAAGGAAAATCTTTACTTTAAATGCCTCTTCTAGGGATGGATCTGGGTAGTTGAGGTCAATATTTGGTTACACTCTACCCTTTTGCACTGGGAATGTCTGCAGAGCAACTATCCAAATGCTGCTTCCTTCTGTAGTGATTATTGCTCATGCTCTCAGGACAGTGGGTGATCTAACAATTCATGTTGCAGAAAACAGGAGCAAGAGGTCTCTTAGACACTTCTGCATTGGAGAGCTGCTCCTGTAAGAACTCTTTTATGTTCAAAGATCTGATTTAAGTTAAACTATGCCGATCCTGTTATTTTAGGCAGCACCAAGCTAGCTTAAATAGCTTAATGTTTCTTGTTTTTCAGCTGCCATGTTTGTGAGGCATGGAGAGGACTGGTGGTGGTGTGAGCAAAAATTAGAAAGGAGTGAAACAAAAGAGTAGTGGAGAGGCCAGAGAGTACTGTGGAAGACTGAAGTAGTTGTAGCAGATGGAGCTTGATTTTGTGAGGCAATGTCCTCTTGAAAGGTTTGTATTCCTCCAGCTCTCCCTGTTTGCAGAACCAAGTGTAAAATTTCCTATCCCAGCTGTTCACCACTAAAGCAGTATATTAGGACTTGTAACAGTTTATTAATATGTCAGATTATTTTATTCCACAGAATGAGATTTCTTTCATCCAGAAAAAGGGCATACTGTCCTACATAAGAAATGCCAGTAGATATTAAATTCTAACTCTGTAGGGACAATGTAAAATCTGTTTTCCTTCTTCTAAGTGTTGATTTGGTTTGGTGGGGTTTTTTATTATTAATATTATGTCTTATATCCTTATTACACTGCGTCCCTCTTCTTCTGAAAACTCTGGTTGCCTTCAGCTGTTTGTTATGATTTGGTTTTCTGGATCACTTCAGTATCTCTTTAGGACTTCACTCCTTTCCTGTCTTTTTTCTCTCTGAGATCTCTCTTCATTTTCCTTTCTCTTAAATGCTCCTCTTGTCCTCTCTGTTTCCTTTCATTATATATTTCCCCCTCATCATATGTTTGCTTTTCTAGCGCAGAGAAACATAGTGATTGATTCTATGCTTGTCACATTTTCCAGAGCTGGAATGAGAGGGTCTATGGTGGATTCAGGTGTTACCACTGTCACACAAGCTGCCACCTCAACTCATTCCTGCACACAGCCTAGGTACGAGGCCTTTTCTCTGTACTCTGGGGTCATCACAGAGAAACTCCTCAGGAAGTCCTTGCACAAAGGACAAATGCTGCAGATATACAGCATTTTGGCCATATATCTCTTGGAACACCCCCACTTGATTCAAGGGTATTTGAAGTAATATGTGATATAACTTTTCCATCCTCTTTTCATAATATAACAAACCTGTGCAAGCTACACATAAAGCGATGGTGTAGAAATCAGCAAAAGCTCAAATGCTGAAAGTCCTGGCTTTAATCCAACCCTTCCTGCTACTTGTTTAAAATATCCTGCAGAGGGGACTTGGAGGGGGAAGGCTGTGTGACTGCTCGTCCAGTCAGTGGGATCTCAGTTGTTAACAACTGTGCCCTTTAACAAAAGAAGTTCTTCTGCTACTCATTTTCTTTTTCCTCTTGGCAAAGAACATGTATGAAAAACATTCAGCCACAGCACTGTATTTCTCCCACCATTTTTATGCATTTCATTCATCCTTTTTTGAAGATTGTTGCTAGAATGAAAAGACAGTAGAAGGCCGTGCTTCCAGAGATCAAGCTTCCCATTGTTTTTTGAGTAAGAGATTGTATTTGAGTACAGTGATTTGCATAAGAATTAGTCCCCTTCCTTGTATCGTCAGCCATTTTCAGCTCAGTATAGCAATCTTCAAATTTTTGGTTGTAACTATGGCAATAAGATTAGATGTTATTCAGTAAAATTCATTTTACAAATTAGCACAGGAGGGTGGCCATGACTGTCATAGAAGGAGAGATGTAAAAACATTGTGGAATGAGATTGAAATTAAACAAGAACTCAGAATATTCCTCAAAATAATGATTCTCAAACTCATCCAGCACAATCTGGTAGTTTGTAAATGATTTACAGTTAGCCACGATAAACATGATGGGATCAGTGGGCCTGATGAGGGTTATATTTCTTACTCAAAGCCATTTTGAAAAGACATTTTAACCCTATTTTGGGTGGATGCTGAACTCTTTGATCTGGAACTTTTATAACAGTAGCAGTCAAATCAGTTCCAAACACTTTCATTACAGTACAGATCTACAAAGCTCATTACGGTCTGGGAAGAAAAGAAGAAAAAAAAAAAAAAAAAGAAAAGTCACACTCCAGGCCTCAGGTCATGTTATAATGAGGGCAAGAACGAGCAGTGGTAGGTACTATTTGGAGTTCTGCCTCTGCCTTTCTGCTGCCTGGTACAGTCCTGTCAGTTCATCAGAACAGCAGAACTTAATTTGCACACACTAAAAATGGCTTCCTGAAGTTTTGCATCATTTGCAATAAACCTTGGTTTTGATCATATTTCATTACTAATGAGTCTCCTGTTCATACCTAGCCTCTGGTGTTCTTAATGATATATGCAAACAGGGTTTAGAAGGAAGTTGGGTTTAGATACTTTTTTTTTTCAGAAGTGTAATGAACACTTTATTATTATTATTATTTGCATTGTCCCAAGGAGACTGTTACCTTAATAACAAAAGTATTGTAAAACGTGTTTTCAAAACGTGTTTGACTAACTGGTTCTTTCATTGGTATGGTATGATATGACACATAATCTAATATGATATGATGCTGATTTCATATTGATAGGGTCCTTTCATCAAATATTAAGAAAATATCAAATTTCAAAAAGCAAGTGAAGTTTTAACTTTTTTGCTCTTCTAAATACAGTCTTTCACAGCTTTTCTTGGATATAAGTTGGTATATTAGAATGCTGGCAGAGATCAGCCTTCCACAGGAAGACAGCAGTATTGCATGAAGTTTAATCTCCCAATACAAGTTAACCTCAAATTGTGTCATTCAGTGTTGTATGAGGCCTGTACTAGCCCTCCAGAAAGCAAGCTGTCCTCATGGAACAAACACATGTTCAAATTGCATAAATAAGGAAAATAGAAATTTGCCTTTATAAGTAACGTCAAGCAGCCCTGACTCACAATCTGACCTTACTATCCTACCAAAGTGCATGCATAGTTTCCAAGATCATGCCTAGCCAAACCTGACCTTTCAGGAAGAAGGGGAATAACAGATGGCCTAGATTTATGCAGGACTATTAGTACTGTCTGGTAAGGTCATCTTCAGGTATTTTCTCAGTGCTTAGTCCTGAGGTAGCAAAGGTCTTAGGAAGAACACTCAGAGCCCTTCAAGATACAGCCAATATTTCCTGACCATTTGGGGCATTCCCAAAGTAAATAAATGTGTAGCTATGTTGGCTACTTTTTTTTTTATAATACCTTCTTCTGAATTATTTAATTGCAAATACTCACCGAAAGCCAGGAACAGGGACATTACTTCAGTAGACACATCATACATTATCAAAATTGTTTTGTGTTTCTTCTCAGGTAAAAACAAAAGCTATTGGGGTGGAAATCTACTTGCTCTCACTATTGGTTACCTGAATAATTGTTTGTTGTTCTAAATGAAAACAAATGGATGTTTGTATATAAATAATCACAACCCATTTTCTTGCCAGCAATACATATTCCAATTGGTGGTATATAAACCATCAGTTACTCACTGGCTCAAAAATTACTGTCCCTTTTTTTAATGGTTTATTCTGCAGGATAAAACAGTTTCTGGCAGCATGGGCAAGAGCTTGCAGTCACAGTTTTAAACTCTCCATACTTTTGAAGGACAGGATTCAGCAGTATGCTTAGTTTACTGTGAGTCTCTGAAATAGATCACACCACGGCACAAATTCATCTTACACAGGGTATGCATTACAACCAGGGAGTATAATGCAGTATGACAGCAGAATGACAATGCACATACCAGATTACTAACATCTGTGTATTATGTAGTTATCAGTGAGTTTAAATGAAGCAAAACAGTGGGGAGACTGGAATCAAATACTGTAATTCAGGAGGTGACATGACATTCGTCCTGATTTCAAAAGCAAAGGGTGAAAGGATCAGGCAGGTCTGTGAAGGCTGTTCTCTTCCCAAGTAGGAAGAGCATCAGTTCAGGACACAACTTGCTACACAGTGAGCTAGGTGAGGAATGGAACTAGACCATCTAACGCATGTCAAAGTATTGTTTAAACACTTGGTAGTTACCAGAAAATACCAGGTAGCACTCATAGGTTTAGCTTGTGCCATTTAGATGAAGCAGTTATAGGATAGGTAGGAATGTGATAAGGACAGCTTTTCAAGAATACCCACAGGAATATCTACTGCTTCATTCTTATGCAATGGACAGATTTGCCTTGGATTCCAGCCCTAAATCTAATCTCTATTCAGGTGCCAGAAGTGCTGCATAAAGGCATTTTATGTGTAGCACGGCTCCATAAGTAACTTGTCTCATAGCAGCTGCCCAATAAATCTCTTTCCTTGACTTCTCCAAGCATCAAAGTGAACAGTAGTGGCAGGACCTTCAGTTGTCCCTGTTTCCAGACAGGGAAGACACCCTGAGTTGTTCCTTTTTCTGAGTTGAATGCACATGAGCTGGGATGCATGTGTGCACTAGCAGTGGGAAATAGCTGACAATCCAGTTGAGAGCAGATGAGGCATGGGTTAACAAAAGGTTGCTGAAAAAGCCTATCCTGCCTGTCTTGGTAAAAGTTGCACATTATGTGTATAAATAAAGGGAAAAGAAACCATCTTAAAAGAACAACTAGTTTTCAGGCACTAAACTGACCTGCAGACCTACTTACTACATCTGTCTCCTGCCTTAGCCAATCAAGGCCATACAGCCTTGAAATGCCACGAGACAATCAGTTAAGTGTATCAACAGCCTTTGTAATTGCTGACTGTGTTTCTGCTTTTAATTTGTGAATGTGCTGTGTCTCATAATGCCTGCCTCTGATTGAAGGAAATGCCTGAGTGTAACAGGAGCCTGTGGATAAGGTTTGCTCTCCTGTTGTCCTTCACATACTGAGAACAATGCAGAAAATGAGTCATTACTTAGCTGACAATGTAGCAGATCAGAAGTAGCTGATATTTATCTCTGATTAGGAAAGCACCACTATAATTCTTTTTACCTGAGCAACTTAAAACCTTTTCTTTAATCTGAGAGAAAGGAAGCTCTGCCGTTGTACTGAGTGGAGGATATTTTTAGAGTTACTGAATACTGTAGGATCAGACTTTCCACCTGTCTTTGAAACGTGTTGGAGCCTTCCTGTTCTTGTGGACTAGTTTCTTTGTCTCATTATAGCCTGTCCATCCTACTTGTTATACAGTTCTCATGTGATGAAAGAAATACATGAGGGCATACTGGTATACAGTGCACAAGCAATGTCCAACTCTTTACGTAGATAGCTAACCACCAGCTTTTAGCTCCTCCAGGTGGGTATTTGGAGGGCTATAAGGCCCTATATGTGTGTGCCTTTAGTGCAGTTGTGGGTTAAATGAAATACCAAAATTATCATCTGCTGACAAAGGTCTATATAACACTGCATTTGGGATTTGTGGGGAACTGAGCTGCCAAAGGTGCAAAGCACAGTAAAAATGTATGGATAAAAATGAAAAAAGGAAGTAATTCTGCAAAGTGCTTTAGGGTAGGTGAGGTATAGAGGTATTTTTAGCATTTTTAATCAAGCTGCAAGGAAAATTATGCAGCATACTCATTCTTGTAGGGTTTATATAGTCAGTACTCATCATCAGTATGGGTTTGCTGGTGTACAATGGAACATTCAGCTGAAACAGTGAGATCTACTGTCTTTTTCAATATAGCTGGTATATAGCTGATATGAAGAAGATTGGTTACCTTTATCACAAAAATACAGGCTGATCACGTGTGTAATTTTTTTCTGCAAGGTCATGTGCTGGTTCCCCAGACTCATGAGGAAATCAGAGTGTAGCTTAGCTTGTTTCCACTCTATTTCTGCTTTGGACTGCCTAAGACAATGATGTTCAACACACAAGCAGGAAAATGACAACTTTATAGGCAACTCCAGAGCAAGAATGGGAGGTTCTCCTTGGAGTCTACCTGGTTTCTCCTCTAAAAATCAGAACAAACCCATTGAGGATGGTAAAAACGGGGGGAAAAGAGGAGGATCTTCTGATGAAGGACCGTGAAGAGTGAAAACCACCAGCAAGCATTATGGTGAATTCATTGCTTGTTCTTTACAGTTGAGAATGCAGAGCAGAAACTGCATCATCACCAGAATGCCCTTCAGCTGTTTACTGATGGCAACACTGCTGCTGCTGTGACTCATCCTTGGCTTCTCTTTGTCTTGTGGTTATTAAACACATTGGGACTGTGGTTGGCCGCAGCCCAGCACCAAGAATCTTTGCCCCAGCTGCAATTTGGGAGCAGCCCGTAGGTCAGCATGCTCAGAGAGCAACAGAAAGTAGGATCCATCCTGAGTCCAATACCATAACTCTGCTATCACAGATCACTACTGTTATTACAACAGATCCTGTAGAAGTGCCCCATATCTCCACACAGTAACAAGAACCTGTTTTCTGAATACATATTACAGTGCAGGTAATTCCTGTAGGAGATGCAGCAGTTTAATGTGAAAATTTCCTCATTCAGTCTTTGCTTGTTCTTGTGAAACACTGGAGCTACTCTTCACTGCAGAGTGGTCCTACTGTGCCCTTTCCTGATGTAAATCACATTACACCCAGCTAAGAGTTTCCTGCCTGTTTGCTTGCCAAATGGGCAGGAAGGCTCACACTTAATTTACAGGTATCTGCATTTGCTGACTTGCCCTATTAAGCATGTTGACTGGCTCTTTTACTAATTGAGAGTGCAAGAAAATGAGAAAGAGGCAGAAAGAGAGCAAGCAAGCACAAACTGAGAAAACCCAGACACTGAATTTTTGGAAACGTGTGGTAATTTATGTGTGATAACTCTGAAATGCCTGACTGATAGAAATTGGCTAATGGATTCAGAGCTGCCAGTGGGGAAGGAGGGGATGTCAGACAAGGAAAGAAAGCAATGTGGTTATACAGGTCTTGTTTCCTTGGTGAAAGCAGCAGGGGACAAAAACAGCATTAAAATAAAACCTAGGAAAAAAAGTAGCCATGGAGAGTTTTCCTCAGAAAACTTGGGCCCTTTCCAGCTACTTTAGCAACACAGTCCATCACTGGTCACAAGGCCCATGTGTACCTATATTCCATATAATTTTATGTGAGGAGTAAGTGCAACTCAAAAGGGATGGATTTTTATTGTTTATGCTCTCTGCTCAGGCAAGCATTTAATTCCAGTTGAGCAACACCTAGTAACAGGTTGAACACACAGGACATCCTTCACTTATCACTAGAAGTAAAAATAAGCCACAAATACAGAAACCAGTTTTCATAGAGCTTGATGATGTCAGGGTGTCTGTTGCTGCTTTGGCCTATTTCTAATTGTCACAGAAAGGATGGAGTTATCTAAGCAATGTGTCTTACCAGGGTGTGCTAGATCCACCTAGCAATTGTCATTAGACAATTACTAGAGAAGGAGATCATTTTCTCAAAGACAGAATCAGCTCAAAAATTACAACAACCTAGAAAATTAATTCTTGCAGCTACTTTATGTTAGCAGATATGTAATGCTGAAGGAGACCAATAACATATTATATTATAGGAGTTCTGATAAAGAAGTATTGCATTGTTTTTAAATATTACTGCTTAGACATTGTTCAAATTGAATGTATTCTGGTTTTGATGAATAAAATGTGGTGTCAGCTGAAGTGAAAGACAAAAAATTAAGTTCCTTAATCTTATCAAAAGCAAAGCCATTTCTAAGCCAAAATGTTCCCATTTGAAACATTCTGTTATTCTGATTTATCAACTTCCTTCTTTTATTTGAAAACTTTAACAACATGAAAAATTCACAGATGTGTTCATAAATCGGTCAAATTTTGCAGAAAATAATTTGTTTGGGACATATGGTGGCTGCATTTCTCCAGACAGCTTTCTAGGGAAACAAGACTGATTCAAGAATCAAGATGATTCAAAATGCATCCCATTTTTATCACTGAAAGTCTTGACCAGGGCTTGTGCCCCACTGTTTCTTATAAATGAGGTACTTGAAGGAGATACTCCAAAGTGGGGCACTGCTTCCTCCTTGTGCGCCACCACCCTCCCCACCCCACCCCCCAAAACACCAGCTAAACAGCATCAGCCTCAAACCCAGCAAAGATGATGAAAGAGAGTTGGTTATAGAAGATGTGGATGTACTGAAATACATAGCATACCAGTTTAGACAATCAGTGCATATCAGTAGCTGACTGCATACTTAAGTGTTTTCATTTACAACCAAAAATATTATCTGTGGAGCTGGTCAAAGTGTATACTGACACAGACGCACTATCTGACTATGAACCAAGCAAAATATTTTCTGCTGCTGCCTTCTTTTCTGCCTCCAAATATTAATTCATTGTTTCTTTGGTTCACCCAGTGGGCAGTTGGACCTGCAGAACTCCCTTCTGATCTATGTTATCATACAGTTCTTCAAGTTTACTTTTTTGTTGTTTAAGTAAGAACTAATTAGGTGCACATGTAGGAATAAGAATGGAACAGAAATAACTTGTCTGTGCCATTAAAGGGCTAACGATGGGTGACAGTACCAGGCACATTCTACTAAAGCATGACAGCTGACTTTAGGGCAGGTGTGTATTAGCAGGTAGAAGTTCTGAAAAGGGAGTGGGGTGCAAGATGCACTGCTGAGAAGTAAGCATTTTAAGAATAAGCATAAAAAGAAGCTTTTGCAGATGCTTTATCTCACATTGGGAGACAGTGTCTCTACCAGCACCCTACCAAGTAATGAGGAGGTGTTGATATTAGTACGTTTTTGCTGGTTGTGGCAAAGCTTTCTTTCCACTGAGTCACCATTTAACTAGCCAAGTGTGAAGAGAAAGTTTCAGGCAGAAACAAAAACTTTAAGCTCTTTCATTTTCATGACAGTGGACATGTAGTGGGGTTGGGGCGGGCGGTGGATTTGGTAATAATAACCAAGTGATTTTTTATATGTTGAGGATTTGTCACTTTCTGGAAAGAGTTATTGTGAGGCTGGAAATAGTTACAGTCAGTGAGACCTTTCAAAGATAAACAGTCCTCTTAGAAAGCTCTGCCAGAGCCTTATGTCATGGCCAGAGTGACCTGACAGGGGGGCCTGGGTGGCTCTTCCTTGGGAGCATCCAGAGACCACTGAGCCCTCACTGCCCTGGCAGCAGTGGGAGCTGTGGGTGCACCCTGGGGCCTGGCCTGGGTGGCTACGGAGGGCCTCTCCATGTCCATCTTCTACTGTCCCATGGAGGACCCCTGCCCTGCTGCCTCCCCAGGGGGCACTCCTGCTCCTGGCCTGGCCCTCCTGCAGTCCAGCCCATGGAGAAGCTCTCCTGGAGGCACCTTGGCCATTCATGGGGGTCTCAGCTTCCCCCGCCATCCCTGTCCCCAGGTCCTAATGAGGAGCTGGAAGAGGCGGCAGGTCCCTCTGCTCTGGGCCAGGGCAGGGCCTGCTCGGCCAGGGACCCCCAACACCCCTGAGGAAGAGGCCCGGCAGCTCAGAGGCCCGGCAAAAGGCCACCTTACTGGTGGCACTGGGAGGGCACCCCACTTGGAAATGACTCAATTAAATGATGTTTTCATCATCTAGGAAACTCTCCCAAATAGCAGATACATCTTGAATTTTTTCTTTCAAAGAGTGTTCCAAGGAAAGCTGGTAACCTGGTATGCTTACAGTCAGTGATGAATTTGGTGGAATAGGGTTTTTTTCTCTTATGGAAGGAGCAGCTGAGAAACAGATTAGTGATAGCTGCCCTCCTCACTCCCAAACACTGTCCACAGCTGGCAGAAGGCACAGACCAGGACCAGCAGGATAAAAAGTATTACTGTAGCTTTTTATTCTGTACAGTAAAAATTAAATATGTTTACATGACTTTTTATACTTGAAGTGACTTCTCCATGATAAGAACCTTGTTATCTCTTGCCTTACTTTGTTTGGGCCTTTCCAAAGCCCGTATAAAATGGCCCCATTACCATGAGCAGAGATTTTGCATTTTTTTGTCTTGTGCACAGACCTGGACATACTTTATCAATGTATAAATGACTATGCAAGGTAGAGGAGAAGCTAACTCCCTATATACTTACTCACAGAAAGGACTGTATTTCCTACCTACTTCTCTTGAGAAAATAAATGATGCATGAAATCATAAGGAGTATTCTCTGAGCTAAGCCCTTTTATACCCCTTCTCATTCATCTCTCTGAAGGATTTCGGATCCAGTCCAGCACAGATTCAGAATTTTTACTTTTTATGATAGGAACTGGTATTTTAATTTCTTAAGACTTGCAGTGTCATCATCACCATTAGACTGTTCCCTCTTTCCATCTGAAATTACAGGCTAGCACAAATCCAATTTCGGATATTTTTTTTTAATGTGAAATATATGTTCCTTCCAAAGGTAATGTAACAGAAAGTACATTTTCAATTATTTTACATGAAATGTGCACTGTTCGGCCACTGCATTGTTTTTTCTCTTTTTGCTTTCACACAGTTGTAGCAGGTAGCATACTGTGACATCATTGCCTGTAGTAACAATATTTCCTTTTTTTGTTTTGTTTTAGTATTTTGAGCCAAACTCTCATGCATCTATTTCCTGTCACATCCAGCTGATTTAACTTACTGAGTACAGAAAAAAAAACAAGTAATGAATTTCCTGTACCATTGGTTATAAAGAGCATCCAATAACAATCTTTAATGTCCATTTGCAAATTTGCTTCCTCTTCCATGACATGAAAGATTTCTTTGGAAGTGTCTTTGCCTTATCTCAGACTTGAAGCCATTTATCATTGAGAACTATGGCTTCTTTAATCAGCCAATACTAATAGCCATTGGCTCTGTTACAAACATTAGGTATATACCTTCCATCTTAAAGTGCTTGTCTTAACATTCTTTAATTAGGCAGAAAGAAAAGACAATTTCTATAATGAAAGAGAGACTATATGAGAGATTTTGAACTCACATTGAAAAAATTGTCACTTACCCAGCAAGAGACAATATTCCTGACCTTGGGTACCTTTCAGAGTTGCTTTCATACTGTTTATCTGAATGGACCTGACGGAGATCTTTACAAATCTAATGTTTTTATTTATGTTAAAACAGCTGTGGCCAAGATCAGGGACCCTTTGTTTCTCTAAAACAATGTGTTTCTCTAAAAATACATGTAAGAGACCACTTCACAGAGATTACTACCTGAATAGGGAGTTCAGGGAAAGTGTAGGAGGAAGCACAGGTTATGATTACTGCTCATGTTTTACAGACAAGGGACTGAAACCTAAGAAAGGCTATGCTGACCCTTTCCAGTGTAATAATCACTCTGCTAACAGACTAAGCTGCCAGGCAACTGATCTGGTTCCTTGCTTCTGTGACCAGTGCTATCATTCTCAAGGATAATGCCATGAACCTGCAAATTCAGTGCTGAAATAAGGATGCTGGTGCTTCAGAAAAGCACACTGTAGGCAGGGTAATATATCCATCACTTACGTTGCTTCTTGCTGTTCTGTGAGCTAATGGCAATGCAAAATCTTTGAATACAGGCTAGTGAGCTCTTTCCCAAAAGATTTCACTAAAGAGCTTGTCTGCCCCAGGGCTGGCTGTACATACAGTATCTATCATGGTCCCATATGGCATGGTTGTGCCTGTTTATGCCAGACCTTGTCAGTCTGGCTGCACTGGAACTACAATGGTACCTCTGGACTGTCCCAACTCAGGCAGGATCTTAGCTAAAAACAGGGTTTAACTGGGGGGTGAGTTGGGGGGTGAGGTGGGGGAAGGAGGACTAGTGAGGAAATGTCCTCACCTTGACTGATGGTATGTGTCCATTCACAGTAGCCTGACCATTTCCAGCTCTTCTCTGAAGAATTACACTTCATGGGAAGCAAACATGTCATGGAAGTCCAGCTACACAGGTTGTATATGGAGTACAGTTTATGCCTTTCGTTTCTCTTTAGTCAGTTCATTTCTAGTTAACCTAAATAAAGTGTCATTTTTGAACAAAGAGAGACTTGGTGGTGGGGAAGGACAGCCAAATCATTGCTCTCAATATCTTTCTGGACTGAAAAATATTCTGTGCTCTTTCACTGTGCAGTGGACCTGTTTCTGTTGAGCAGAAATTTCTTTATGCATTGAATTTGCTTCCGTACTATCCACTGCTTCTGGTTTGTTGTTTGGTTGTTTTTTTTTTTAATTTTTCCAAGTCAGTTTTCCCAAGATTTTCCATTTTATTAAGATTTTTCACATTCACAGAGGTTGGTTACCTGATTCTTATCTGCCAGGATCACTCATTATTGCAAGAACAAATTGTTATCAGATTTCATTGTAAAATGGGGTTGGGTGTGTACAGTTTGTCATTATATTTGTGTGTGTATGTGTGTTTATCCAAGGAAGATATTAAGAAAATGTACTCAGTCACTAGCTCTGTCAACACAGAACATTTTCATATTTAATCATGTATTATCATTACACCATATGATTATTTCTGAGACATATGCAGATATGACCTTTATTATTGAAATTTCTGCTTAATGTACTTTAACATCACTGTGATTTTGAGTCATGTAATTTTTTTTCCTAAAATTAGATTATTTAATAACAATAATGAATGTAAGCTTTAATCTGCATGCAGCCCTGTCCTCTTGCTCCCATAATGTACTAAACTGGGATCTTTTCATGCATTGTAATTTGGGAAGTTGTTCCTGAGCAATTGCACACTGAGTTAAGCTAATCTTTCTTCCTCAGGATGGGAGATTCCTTCCTGATGCAAAACTGGGGACTATGATTTCCTTTTCCAGGATACTTGACTTTGACTGATAGCAGCTAACCTATTCCTTAAAATGTCCCCTAAAGCTGATGTTGCCAAGCCCAGGGCTGTGTGACCTGCCCTCCTCAGGCAGAGCATCCTGTGCGTAAAACTATTGTGTCCCAGGGGGTATGTGCATGGTGGTCTCTGTGGGTGTGTATCAGGGTGCATAAAGAGAGAGAAAACCTCTTACATTGAGTTTTCTGCAGACTTTCAGCTGAAACAGCAAGCAGAGTACAAACATTGAACTAAAGTCAAGGCAAGAAAGCAGGAAAAAAAAAAAAGGTGTTTGGACAGAATATAGATTAAGAAAAAATACACTTTTTTACTGACACTAGCAAGAAAAACACATTGACATAATTCACTTGAAAGGGAAATGACATG
Source organism: Falco biarmicus (assembly GCF_023638135.1). NCBI lineage: Eukaryota > Metazoa > Chordata > Aves > Falconiformes > Falconidae > Falco > Falco biarmicus. The sequence continues at coordinate 18,630,289 of NC_079311.1, read as the reverse complement.
TTCTTCTAATCTATTGATGACCTTTCTGAGTCAGTTCCTCGTTGGCATGAGCTGTTACATGGTCATTTACACCTGTGCAGAGTACAAGTGCAGCAAAAAACTTTCTTCCTTTTGTGCTTACATTAGTGCTTTTGCTCTAGTTTCTGCTCATTGTGTAGCAGCAACCACAGAGAATCAGCCTTTCCAGAGCTAGGTTACAGGTTGCTTCAGTATCACACCCTGCATTCTCACTTTGATACAGTGTAACAAGTTTGCATTAATGCCACCTCAGTTGCTTTAAGAAGGGATCACTTCAAGATCATGTCCCACCCAGATCACTGCCTGTCTTCCTCCCTCCCCCAGCTGGGACAGACCTCCCTCTGTTCAGTCAGTTCATATTGCTGCCATTTTTCTCCCTCCTGTCAACGCCCTTTTTCTGCCAGGCCTGTCCAGCATTCTTGTCCTGCATCAGCCACTCTCTGATTTCAGTGCTCTGCTATCTTACAGCCCTTAATTTCTGGCTCCCCACGCCCTCTCCAGCTGATCCCAGACTCTACCTCAAGGAAGCCCCTGTCCTGATCCAGGCTGCTGCTGCAGCCTCCTCCCAGCTAGTGTTGCATTTTTTCTCCTTGATGTAAGCACTGCATGTCTGGGCATCTACAGGAAGAGCACAAGAGGCACATTCCTCTACTTCCAAAATATAGCCCCTGATATCACCCTGGCTCCTCAGGGACAGACCCAGGAAGGATGCAGAAAATTTGGCTGCTTCAGGTTGTAGCTGTAGGCTGTGGCATTCACAGCACAGAGGAGTTCCTATGAGAAATGACTCTCCTGCCCTAACAAGTCTCTGTGGAGCATGTGTGAGCTGTCATCTCTCAAAGTTTTCTAACTTACATTCACCACCTGATTTAAATGACCAGCTACTCCAGTCTACGTCTGAATAGCAAATGCTTACCATGCAGCAAGCTGGGGCCAGCCTAGGAGTTACTCACAGGATTAATATCTCTGAGTACAGAATAAATCACAGCAACTACCAAGCTGTCTTCTGACATCACAAGCATGAGAGGAGGAAGGAGCTGAAATTAAAAGATTACCTTGTGGCAAATTACTTACCTAGTTCTAACAAAGGCAGAGGGCCAGATCCTCAGGTGATGTAAGTCACTGTAATCCTACTGAGGTCAAGTCATAGATTTTAAGACCAAAATGGGACTCCTACATCATGTAATTTGACCTCTACCAAGACACAGGACAAGGAATTTAGATCATTAATCTCTTTACTGAATTTAATAGTAAATATTTGTCAGAGGTGACATTAAAGGGGTGGTAGGCTTGATATGCTTTTTCACTGTTTCAAAAGTATTTTGTAACACTGTCACTATGGAGCAAATATATATATATATATGACTGTGTGTGCATACGTTTGCTGTAGGGATGTGGTGAGTTCTTTAATGTTATGCTTATTTAATTAAGCTCCTAGAAGAGGGATTTTTCAACTTATTTGCAGTTGAGGTATACCAGTATGGCTGAGAGACATTCACATTTCCCACACACTGGTTTTAACAGAGCCTTAATTTTTCCCAGTGTCTCTGGCTAAACTCTTTCAAACGCTGGTGCTGTAGGATTTTCTCCAGTTCGCTCTCCTTGGTAGCACTAGGGAAAAACATTCTAGATGACTGGTGTGAATGGAAGATTAACAATTCAGCAACACCTTCGAGTACAACTGGAGAGAATCTGGTGGAGTACCACAGAGCAATGCAGAAGAGAGGAGACCCCACACCCCCAAGACAGCGTGTCGTCAAAACTATAGGTGATATTAAGTTCTGATAGATGTTAAATGTTCTTCTCTGGGTCGGAATCATGATAGCTGCAAAGAGTGTAGATACAGGCACAGACCTGATATGTCTGTCTCTTCTCAGCCCTGAGAAATGACACCTATGGCAAAGAGCATAGCTAAGACAAAAGGGATACAGAACTGCCGATCTTTCAGAGCACAAGTGTGCTAATCAAGAGAAAAAAGGGCAGTAGGTGACTTCTACTGAAAACAGTGAAATGCACTTAAACTAAGGCAGAAACAGTATTTTCATATGCATGAATGACATCCTGTGAATTCTCTTGTGTTTTCTATGCTGTCTACGTGTGTGTGTTATCTCTGTGTCATTGCTAATTAGTATGTATGACAGAACAAAATATAATTAAACTATTTTATATTAAATCTCACCATTAAAAATTGCTACAGCTGATAACCTGTTCTCTGAGTTTAGATTAATGGTGACATCTAATTGAGCTGTAACTGAGCTACAGCTGGTCATCCATGCATCATTATAGGAGTTCCCAGAGTCACAGAGGAGACTGATAGAGATCAGCCTGCTGTGCCTGTACTTACTGCCTTGTGTAACTTCGGATGATAAAATCAATCACACAATTAGGCATTAATTTCATTATTGAGAAGATACTGTAAAGCAAAAGATGTCCCTTGTGCTCCTGGTTAACATGTACCTAGTAAGCACAAATATGGCAGATCATTTTCACTAGGCAAATGTCCTAGTGTGAAAATCCTGTTAAATATCTTAGCAATTTTTAAAGGGTAATTGCTTTAAAAATATCCCTGGTAAGTAGATTGCATTCTTCATTCGTGCACCCTAATAATGGTCCAGTGCATATGAAAAAATGTTACCTATCAATTTGACTAAATATTCTCCCACTGTTGCTTTTTGCTTGTTCAAGTACATCTGCTAAATTGCCAACTGTTTAATGCTTATAAGACATGATTTTACCAACAAAATTGTTTTTTGTTCCATTACACTATCCTTAGTGACCATGTAATCCTGTTTTTCTTTTCATTGATGCTTTGCTGCTCCTAGATTCTTCCTGCTATGTATGCATGGAGGAGACAGGGCAGGAGGAAGGGATTTTTGCTTTTTCAGTTTACACTCTGTTGTATCTGGCATGGTTCACATTGATCCCAATTCTGCAACTTCAGTCCCAAATTGCTGACAACTGCTCCTCTGCCCTCAGGGATCATATTAACTGATACTTTGTGGATTTTAGATTGTAGTCCCTTGAAAGAAAGGCCATGTCTTTGTTGTACTGCAAAGTGCCTAGTACGTATGAGAAGAGTCAGTAATCATAATAACAAAACTCCGCTGAGAAAAATTTGCAGATCTAAAAGCTTTTGAACTTCTCAGAGTATTTTTTTGCTTTGATTTTACAAATACCTTTTCCTATAATTTAAGTAAGTTTATCATCTTGATTTCTAATCTATCCTCCAAGCATGTGTATAGTATATAAGAGCTTTCGACAAGGTCTATGAGAACAGCCAACCCTCCTTAACACATAAATCAGGCTTTGTAATCCACAGTGCTCAAGTGCTTTCTCAAGGGTGTCATTTGTTTATTTTCTGGCTTCCTCAAACAAACCATGCCCAATAGCATAATATGAATTTGGATTTTGATCAAAGGATTTTAGTAACAATATAAGCCACAAGAACAAAAGTGGTATAGTTTCAACTTAAACCCACAGCTAAATAAAAAACACACACACATTCTAATGATGCACTTTAGGTGTAGTCTATTTCTGTGGCTCAGAGAAAATATGAAGGAAAAATGTATCAGCAGATACAAACGTTTACATTCGGAAAACATTTTGCAAGTTACATCATGTGCCTTCTTCCTTCTTGGTATCATGCCACTGAAACCCTCCAGCAACACTTTGAATGTGTAAGGACAATTGCAAATCTGAGAAGCATTTCTCAAGATTTTGGTTAAAATTTGCTAGTTTCTATCAGAATCATACAGGGTGGATATTTATAGCATTTTATCTCCTGCTGCAAGCTTCCTTTCATACTTGAAAGCTTCACATCATCTTGTTTAGCAGTCACAGGATACAGAGCTTGGAAGATCATAACATTTAATTTTTCCATAGGAGTTTTTTTGTATTTTGTTACTTGCTATCTTTCACATGTACTATTAATAGAATTGCTACACTTCAATTAACAATTACCAGTTAGCAGTAGCAAGATCACTTCTGTAATCCATTTCTTTTTAGTAATTTTGTTTGTTTATTTGATTATCTGTTAGAAAATCAGAGATTTCACTGCAGTTAACTTTCCCAGTGACACATATGCAGTCTCCTTCAAATATCTGAACAGGCTGGGTTTGCATTGGCTCATGAGATATGGGTTATCTAAAAGCTAAAAGCAGAATAATCTCTTTGAAGTTAGGTTTTCCTTCTCAGTAACACCTTCCACAGCTTTTAGGATTCTTAATCTAGACCACCTTCTGACTGTAATTTCAGGTCAAAAGAAAAGACTACAGAAGAGCATATACATTGCTTAGATTCATGAATTGTTCTGGGATTCAGTCCCCAATGGTAAACGGGAATATTGTACTTCCCTAAGTCTATTCTTATTCCTGTATTAGTAATGTACTGCTATCTAACAAGGATGTCATGACAGTGAATGAAAGATAACAAGACAGTGCCTCAAAATACAGGTGCTCTGTCCTGAATTTGAAACAGATTACCCTTCTACCCCAAATATTGCCTTTACTCCCCATCCTACCTCTGTTTCTTTCTTTATGATTTGCAGTCATACTAAGGTCTTGAATAGGAGTCTAGCCTTCTAGTGCAGTGCTTGCATGAATCTCAGAATATACATAGCAGTAACAAGTGCTGTCTTAATGGTTTAATTTCTCGATGGAGTAATCATTCAGTGGCAGTGGGGTATCTCAAAGACACTGAAACCATGACTCACCACAGAAAACAGAGCAAGAAGTCATCAGTTCTTCACACTTCTTTGGTCAGGTCACAAAGAGAAAAAGTAGCTAGTGTCCTGTTTTGGAGATGACACAGTAGCACGATGAGTTTCTGCTCATCCCAGGAGCTACAGCCACAGTCCATCATGATCAGGGAGAAATATGAGTCAGTACAGAGCGGCTGAGCTATACAAGTCAATGAAGATCAGTGTAAGATGCATGAGAGAACAGTTCAGCAGGATGGGCAAAATTTTGGAGTTGTTTGGATGGTCCTGTAGGTGAGCCATAGTGAAGGTCTTCAAAAGGAATTCTGCCCTCCCTTTCCTATCTGAAAAAACTGATAAAACCGTATGCAGTCTCACTTCCATATTTCGTTGTGATTTTTATGAAACTAAGCTGAAATTCTCCAAGCTGCAGGGACCTGGGCAAGTTTTCTTCTGTTGTATTTCCATGTGTTGGATAATCTTTTTTTTCCTTCTGTTCCTCATGCTAAAGCAGCCAATTCAAGCATTCCCAAGGACATTTTGCTGCAGTTCATTCCAGGCATCCGATCACAAAATGGATAGACACTGTATGCTCTTTGTTTTACCACAGTCTCTGTTTACACCATGTGGTGATTTTCCCTTTTAAATCACATGAGGTGCTCCACATTCCCCTTTAAACATTTGTCTACTTGGTAACAATATTTTTACAGGATCTCACAAGGTAGAAATTAATTTAAATGCTTAAGAACTTGTTTTGAGTAGTAAGCTTTGGCAGCTGCCTGTGAAATGAACTACATTCCCTTCCCCCTATCCAGCTGATGTACAGCATCCTGGATGGTGGTCTGACAGAGTAAACAGGGACAGAAATTTTTCATTCACTGTCTCATAGTTAGAGACTAATTTCTTCTCTGCCTGTGCTGCAGTGTGCTATGGAAATGCAGAGCTACTACAAGGGATGATGGACAGTCCTGCTGTGCGTAACTAACAGGTGCCACACAGATAGATTTCACTGGCCAAGCTGGATGTGTCTCTGCAGAGGGTCTACTCACAAGCTGTCACTCAGTTTCAGCTCCTTCTGTGAGTGCTTTATAAATCCACAGATACATATGTAGATTGTGGGGAGGAAAAGTAGGGGATATCAAACAATCTTCTATATAAATCACTTCTCTCTCAAGTAGGTTTGCATGACAGTTTCTGGTGTCATTACGGTGGTGAATAGCTGGAGTTCTGCTATTGACGTCTGTGGAGTTATAACTGGATTTCTACAGGTGTGACCAAAATCCATGTTTTCTTCCTATACACATCTGCATATTTATCTTTCTTGGTAAACTGCTGAAAACCATGGGCACAAAGCTGGCAGTGTGCCTTAGCTGCAAACACAAAAGACAGGAAAGAATGGTGACAAGTTCAGAAAATACTTTTTTCTCCCATACTTGAGAGTCAAATGGGTTCCTACTTCTTGAACTGTAAAGCCAAGCCATTAAAAAAATTAGTAAGACTCAGCATTTCCTTAGGTTTATAACACACAGAGATGAGGGAGGAAACAGTTTTATTTCTTTTCTGTTTTACAGTCAGTCTGAATCCTCTCTGTAAAAAATGCTCCACTTTTCCTGACCTTTCCCACCATGAATTTAGAAAAATGCCACCTCTCTACTCAGTGTCAGATTTATAGCCGAATGTTTAATGCCTGGGTTGTGCATACACAATTAAAAAAATAAGAATCGCTGTTAGTAATCCGTGTAATACCATGTGGGTGAATTTGGGTGAGCATGAAAGCTCCAGTGAACTGTTCACCTCCACAGTAAATGTAGCAAACAATCCCCTCTAAGTTCACAAACTGAATGTTGTTTTCCCATGAAGAAAACTCTTTATCATGCAGCCTGAATGTGCCCATTAGGATGGCAAGGGAGTGTGGGTCTAAAGAGAAAACTTTTTTGCTGGCAGCTGTTGGAGAGGGATTCTGCAGTCCCATGGCGGGGCAGGGTCCTCTCGGCCCCCAGCTCTGGATCCTCAGTGCTCCTGAGGACTATATCTTTTCAGCCAGAGTCAGCTCTCAGCTACGTGGCTGCAGAGTCAAATAATTCTGAATTTTAAAGCCTTTTGAGTTGTTTCAATTTACATCAGTGAGTCTGAGATCAGAACCTGGCTTATTGTGGACGGTCTGTCTGAAAGACTCATTACTTTTCCCTCTCAGCTCAAGGCAGCATCTGGACTATTGATAACAATCTTGGAGCCAGAAACTGTGAAATGCATCTGGAAAACTGAGCTGGGAGTCCCTGAGTGAAACACAGCAGCACAGTCATTAAGGATGGGTTTCCAAACTAGGGCTTAAACGATCCCAATTGTTTGCCTGCATAAACACACACCATCAGATGGATTGAAGATAAAAGCCAGCTGTAACACACCTTAAAGCATGAAGAGTTATACCTGATTACAATTTTAACCTATCTAATGTAGCTGTGGATAGTCTACTTATCTACATAAATGTTTAATTATTTTTTGAATCCTACTAAGCCACTGGCTTCAGTGAGATTGATGGCAATGTTTCACAAAGGTTACAAGTCGCAATTAAATAGCAGTAGGGCACACTCTGGATGAAAGTGCCACTCAGCATCAAGTAACTCTGTTAGTGACCCAGCAGGGAATTTCGGCTTTTACTACCAGAGATGACAACAGTCTTGTTTCATAATCCTTCTGGATGTTTTAACCATGGAGCCTTATCTACCACAAGTTCTGTATATAGTGAGCACTGCCAAGTTGCTCTGTTGTTGAAAGGTTTCCCATTGTTAGGGTTTATTGGGTGAGAAAGGGCATGTTTTTGGTTTTCCCTTCTAAAGAAGCAGGGGTGAAAGGGTAGAAATGTCCCCAGATTCTCAGGTCAGAGCTACCTTGCCACTTCCTGTTGGGAAAGGTGTGATGATGTCCAGAAATGAAGCAAAGATGAGCAGGATGTTTGCAAAATTATAAAAGAAACTTAATCTAAAGCACAAAGGATGGCTACAATCTTCTCTTGACTAATGTCACTTTGCACAGCCATCACTACCAAAGGGACATAAAAGCTGACCTGATGGACAACGGGACACCTGCAGGGGCAGCACCGGAGAACTCCCAGAATGCTGAAAGCTGGCATTGCTGCTTTTAGGAAGTTTCTGTTGCCTGACCAGTTCAGGTGAGGGGCAGGAGGTGCAGGGCTGGACCAGAGTGCTTTGTGCAATTCAGCCCGGTGGAGTAATGCACAGGCGGCTGTTATGAGTGTTGTCCCTTGTACTGACCCACCCAGCTCAGCAGGAGAGAGGAAAAAAGCAGATGTGCTTTTAGAAACTGTCATCACCCAGTTGATGACTGTCCACCAAAGCCTGAGTTCAGAGAAGTGGATATCATGAAACAGACGTAAGTCATCTGGGGTTTGGGCTTGTTACAGCTGTCTGCCTTTTAGTTTTAAGATGCTGGAACTTGCCAGGTAGGTACAAGCTCACAGAGCAGGCAGCAACACAGCTGCCCTCTTAGGACCAATTCTCATTACACTTCTCTCTACCAGCAATCTGATGATAGAGACATTCATAGCATGGCATGTCACAGAAAGCTTCATATAGAAAGAAAGCAAATCATGCTTCAATGCCTGTGTCTGAGCTGCCCTGCATCTTTCTTGCTGTGCTCTCCTGTAAGCCAGAATTTCAAGGAACTCTCACATAAAATGTAGAAACTGCATTTCCCTTGCTTTGTGACCAAAATGAATAATAGTAGGTGAGGAAAAGGTTGTGAGAGATAAGCATTAACAGTGTGAACAGATATTTGTGTGGAATTCCTATTCTCCTAACTATCCTTTCTGAGCACTTGGGCAGCCATTGCTCTGAATGCTGTTGCAGAAGAGCTTGCCTCTTGGGGCATCTTGCTTTAGCTGCTGCTTGCCATCGTTTCTAAGCCTCCTGTTTTTCTAAACTTCAGTGCAGCCAACAGCACATTTGTTTCACTTCAAATTCTTGCACAACAAACACAAAAAGGAAGCCCAGTTCTTGCACTCAAGAGAATAAAAGATTGGGTATAAAAGGTCACTGGCTGAGGACTGCTACTCTGTAGATTAATGTTCAGGTTCGCTGTGCCTGTGCATTGCCATTTCTACAGAATTAGACCACTCACTTTGGGGGCTTGCTGCTGCTCCTCCCAAGCATGCATGGCCACATTGTGTGCATGTTGCAGCATACACTATATTGCTGGAGACAGTACTGCAATTACCCACCATCCTTGGCAGGGGACAGTCCAGCAAGGACAGGGGAGAGGAACAAGGAGGAATAGGTAACTTAAATGTGCTGAGGATCCCTGTGGGAGCTGGGGAGAGGAGAGCAAGCTGTGACTCTGTGTACATCTGCTTCGTCTCCAGAAAGCTTACAACTGAACTGAGCTTTTTGGCCTTCTGTCCTTTAGTGAGCAGCGTGACTTGTAGCTCTGGGATGTATACAGGGTGTGATCTTGGGGTGGGAAGCTCCCTTCTCTTCCCACCCCCCGCCTCTGACATACAGCAGTTGGATTCGCTCCCATTTCACACAGTGCCTTCCAAACATGAAAAACATTAGAGAACATGGTGGAGTCTGACCAGGGTGCTGGTGCCCTTCAGAGTCAGGGGAACTCTGGAGGTCAAGACGAAAGCACTAGGAGACCACAGTCTCCAGCTTACTCTGTTAATTCATCTTTTATCATTTCAGTTTACCAGCTGGCACGGTAGGCACTGTGACTTTGTTCCCACAACATTTTGTATGACAATGAGTGCAGCTTTGGACAAGATGAGTGGGAAATCACTTTAGGAGTCAGTGACAAACTATCTTATTCAAAATCTTCTCTTGTTCAAGACTTAGAAACATTCTTCCTGCAAATCTGTTTGAAGACCTAGCTAAAGAGCAAAGAATGATGATAATTAGACCTCTGACAATTGTGATGTGTTGAGGAACAGACCTGTTGTATTAGTCTTGAATGCAGTTTTCCTAGACCATCATTTTGCTCTGGTTTTTAATCATCTTGCCTGAAGGTTTGTGTCAGTTGTACCTTGTCACTTAGCCCTTTGTCTCTTGACCTGCTGAAATGAAACACAGAACACTAGTAACACATTAAACAAATGAAAGGGTGAAATATTAGGCATTGCTGAAGATTTAATGGGGAAAACTTTCATTAAATGTGATTCAACACACTCAAAACTATATTAAACACTTTCTGTACTACAAATGATGACAAACTTCAGTATTCTTTATGAAAAAATCAGCCTCTTTCTTCTTCCTTTATCCAGAAATGGATAGAACAATATAGATTTCCGTTGAGAAAGTGTTTTGCTTCAGAAGCTGGACTTTTTTTCCAACCAGAAAAATGAAAAAAATATGCATGTATAACAAGGAAAGAGTAACCAGGAAGGCTGCACCATATGAAGGTTATTTTCAGTTCACCTTTGTGTTATTCCTAATTGATTAGTTACTTTTCAGGACTTCAAAACTTTTAAATGGCATTTGTCCTCTGAGTGTCTCACAACTATTAGACTAGGGCTTACAAACTTAGTGATGAGATTTTCAAAGCTTCAGGAAAAATGTGAATGTTTAATTCTTATTTTGGTTACTTTAAGCTCTGCTGTTATTAAAAGACCTATCCTAAGTGTTTAAAGCCAGACACTTGTGCTATGTTAAATTCCATTATAATTGTGATTGCAATGCTAAGCTTATTGATCTGTACTTTTCTTTTAATGTTTAAGGTGTTTATTTAGAAAGAAAAAGATGGATTTGAGTCTGTAACTGAGGTTCCCCATGTGAATGTTTTGTTCTTATTTCTAATAAGTCATACACACGCAAGAAAGGCAGGTCACAAAGACAGCTCTCACCCTTTGAGCCTGCCAGACTTAGGAGCTGCAAACATTGCAGGGAGTGGAATAATCACGTGGACCTTACTTCTACTGGCAGCACCCAACAGAATGAGACCACTATGATGGACAGCTAAAAGACATTTGTGTTACAGACCTTTTGGACTTCATAGATTTAATGGCTTGGAAATGAGGTTTGGCAAAAAACAGCACTGCACAATATATCAGTAATGAGCTGCTGCAAACTCGGTTACCTGAAGCTTCCATTTACTTTTTAAGAGTAGTCCTGATTAAAGTGCTTAATTGTACCCTAGCTTTGATATTTAAGGGTTAACAATTAAATAAGCCTTGTTTAACTGAGAAACAGCTTCTGAACAAATTACAGATGAAGAACAAATGATATGTTTATGCCTGTCATATGTTTGAGTGAGCAAATTGCAATGAATCCATTACTAATGAGAGACCGTCTTTTAAAAAACTTAATCTTTAGCTTGGTTTGCTCTTGGGTGTTTCTTGTCAGTTTTGCTGCTTTTTTGTCTAGAATGAGCTTCCTTTTATTCCTTTTAGCCCCACCCCAGACTTGTTTCAGTATCTGGGACACTAAAATCATAATATCACTTAGACATCTGGGAGATCACCTGATCTAAACTTAAACAAACTAAACATTATGAGATGCACTGTGTACTTAGTATCTTCAACCGCATGTAAGGACTTGTAAATTTTTATGGAAGTATGTAATGCCCATTTCTGACTTTAAGAAATTTCTGACTTTAAGAAATTAAAAGGACAAACCAGTTCACCAGCGTGCTGAATTTTTTAAATGGAAACCCTTAAGGAACAGGGATGGTGAATTCATATTAGTCTGACATTATCATTCCATATGGCTGAACCAGCAAGAAGTATTCCAGGTTCCTTTAATTCCCACACTGGTATTATCTTTAAAGAAGAACATCCTGTGGTGAAGTGTTGCACTTTGTTCTGCCTGATATAAATAACTGTATTAGGTTAATATGATTAAGGCTAATAAGGCTCTGAACTTCATCCAAAACATTGTCATTAAAGCACATTTACCACTGATGAATTAATTAGTAAAATACAAATCACCTTTTAAGCAGGATGTGTGCCAGGGTTAGTCCAAAAATGCCAACATCCAAGCATTTTCTCTGTGGTGGCTTCAGCTAATAAATCTGAGAAGAGGATAGAAGGACAAGTATGCTGCTAATGTATACTCTGGCACGGATCCTCAGAACCCAGAGAGCAAAATTTAGCACAGAGGGAAAAGGGCAGGGTGGGTATTTACCAGCATCTTTAGCTCAGGAAACTATCTCTTCCAGCTGTTTCTACCTGTTTCCACACTCTTTTCACTTATATTTAGGAACAAAGAAGAGAGGAATGTTCCACAAGATTTTGTGAATCACAGAATATAGTTCTGGATGTATTTGAGGGGACTATAGATTTTATGACTGATTTTCTCATGAGGTATATGTGGATAGTTCCCAAGCAACTTACAAGAAAACCTTAAGAACTGTAATTAGAACCCTGGAAAGGGGATTAGCTTCACTTCTCTGATATATAAAGAGGTTCCAATTCCTTTCTAATTTATGTAACTTCAACTAAAACTGAGGGATCAATCAAATTCGGGGTGACATGAAGCAAAATGTTTACTTAGTCAGGCTTCTCCTGACACCACTGCATCTCTATGACATAAGCTGTTCTACAGCATTCAGCCATTTTTTATCAAGACTGTAGTCCTTTTTGAGCTAAGGCATCTGTTCTTGACTACACTACACCTCTGGGCAAATTGTTCTAACAACTGACAACACTGTTTTCTTGTTACTTATCCCTATTATTTCTCTTCTGTGAATTCAGCCCAAACCCCCACAGTTTGTGTCTCACTGCAAGAGCACTGAGCTCATTTCAGCAGGGATAGAGGAGTCTGTGTATGTCATGTACTAACTCCCATAAGGGCTGCAAAAATTTGAGCTGTTTTCATATCACCACTTTTTAATACAGTTACCTGATGATGACTGTTAATGATTTTATGGCCTTTTTAAAAACTCCCCTCTACTTGATTGGCCTGAGAAGCAAGTTTGTTATAGGATATGTCATCCTGATTTTGTGTAGACTTCATGTGAAGTTACGTGGAGTTCACTCAGAGACTGGTTTGATAATCTTTTGGTGCTCCCCAGAAGAATATGGTTTCTTGAGGAAACTGGGAAGTGGGCAAGTTTCAGCCTCAACAAAGTGTTCATTTTCTCACAAAGAAATAACCTAGTGGAGTTTATTATGGACTAACCTCAGAAAATCTCCGCAAGTCAACTTTAAAAACTCCCTGCTAAAAATGTATCAGTTTCCATATAATTATTTAGCCAAGCTGTTATACTGACATGTAAAACCATTAATCCATCAGTACTAATCCAGGTATTGACATCTGTACTCTTCTGACTGCTAAATGTTTGCTCTTATTTAATATATTAAGCACATATAGTGGTATGGTAGAATGGCTGAAAAAGAAAAGCTTTATTATAATACTGCAGTGCTTTCCACACTGTTGCATTAAGCAGCAAAGACCTGATTCTGTTCTTGCTTTGCTCAACTTAAGAGAGCAGACACATCACCAACATACATGGCATTATGTTGGTGCATGGCACAGACAGAAGGTCAGATCTGGATGTGCAGTGGCATGTCATGCCACTGAGTTGGTGAATTGAGTGCTCACTATGGACACTATAATTATATTTCTACTATGCGCAGATAGTAGAAATTGCCTTTAAGGAGAAAAGGGACGTTGGCCAAAATTATCGTGCTGTCACTGGTCCATTTAGAAAGAGTGGAGGTTAGTTCTTTGGTACCCAAGCAGCCATAAGAGCTAAGCAGAAAGGATCATAGAGTATGCACTTAATTTACTGTCTAACTGATCCGCAGAGATGGGAAGGTACATCATCATCAGTCAGAAAGCAGTACATCTTTGCAACACCTTATACATAATTAATTTACACCGTAGAGCAGAACATGTACCAGTTACTCTTGCCAGGTGAATGCAGATCCTAGAATGAACTCTTTGGTTTGACTTTGGTCAGGGATCCACAACCTCCTTCAGCTCATGAGCAACAGAATTGTTATCATTGAAGTTACTTAGGGACTATAAAGGCCAAAACTCCTTGAATATTTGAAATCTACTGCCATTATATTTTCACACAAAGAATTACACAATCAAGAGCCCCTTTAAAACATACTTGCAAGTGTAAATCATAGTTTTGCATGTAATTACATATGTGCTTAGTAATATGTAAATGCAGATCCAGTAATTACATATGCAAACATACAGAGCTGTGATCAACACTGAGAGATGTCTAGAATGTGTCTCACACTAAACTGCTGGGACAAGGAATTCTGAACTGGGCTGATGATGTTCTTCCAGTTACATGTATCATCATTACCTGAAGAATCTTATGTACAGGGGATGTTTACCTGTGATATCTGGCTCCTATTCCACTTCCTGCTAGAAAGTTACTGTTCTTTGCAGCGTTAGTAACACATTTATTTCCAGTTCAACTCTCTTTTTTATGCTTTCTTTTTTATTTCTGCTAAGTTATATGTGTTTGCTTTATTTTTAATTGTTTTTTTTTCTTTTTTGAAACTATTCTTCGGAGGAAAACTAAGCCCAGAGTTTCTGGACCTGAAGGTTTGTATTTAGACTTCTGTAATCAGATTTATGGTACATAAACAAATAGCTCAATCATCAAAGTTGTTGAGAACCCATAATTATCATCAAATTCAGTATGTATATAGTTTCCACAAATCAAGAGCTGCACAGGCTGGTTTTGAAAATATGCAGAACAGAGATTCCCTGTTTTTAAAACCATGATCTTCTGTGACTTGTTTGTGAAATGAGTGGCAAGCTTAGAACAGAGGAAATCCTAGCTTCCAGACCTACGGCTGATCCATTCACTGCTACAGACAGTTACAAATGCACAGGTAATTCCTTCATTAAAATTCTGTCTTGGTTTAACAGGAAATTCATTAGTTTGCTAGAGCATTAGGTAGCTGTACACCTAGCCCATGGACCAAACCTTTTTTGATAGCACTAGAAATTACAACAAACCCAAAATCAATCTTACAGATTGGTTCCCTGCTACATAACTCTTGTAAACTCCTAAACAAATAATTTATCATCCCTGAAATGTTCAAAATATATAATTTGCTAATTTGCAGGAAGCTTTCTTTGTATGTCAGTGCTAAACAAAGGTGAAAGAAAGGAAACTATTAATGAGGACAGCTACTGAACACCTACCCATTGTGTAAACTTCTAGGAAATGTAACTGCTTATTTAATATTTTATCAAAATAAGCAAAATTTTTTTGCTGGGGACAGACACTAAATTGCTACAGTAGATCACCCAGACGGGATTATTCTTTCTTCAGGTATGCTGTGGTCTTGCTTTTTGCTTGCCTGCCTGTTTTTGCTCTAGGAAATATGAAGTTCAGAAGGGTTTCCTTATTATTACATTTTTTTTGTAACTGTTACATTATGTTAGCCTTGTCCCCCCTGTCCTCCCCAGAACCATCCACACGTTGCCATTTGGTAAAGCTGTGGTTGATCAATTCTCTGTAAGGAGACCTTTCAGATTTTTTTTTTATTCAAAGGGTTGCGGGGTGAGGCATGGGAGCAAAGTCAGAAAAGGTAAGACTCTAACTTCCACTGCTGGTAGATATGGCAAGCTTAAAGCCTACAGAAAATACTGCCTGAGACAATTATGTGAAGCGTGAGAAGTAAAAGATACTCATTTCACACTGGGAAATGCTTTGAAAAGAGTATTTTCCTTACAGTGTAAATTAAGGAGATAGTATCCATCAACAATAGGTCTCTTGCTAATGAAAAAGATTATGTATCTAGATTTCAAGGTTTATTTTGTCACTGTTTTGACAGTCTGTGATATCTGTAAATGCTTTTCTAATATTCCTGTGTATTGAGTAAAGCTGACATTAACTAGCTTTTGGCTTCTGAGCTTGCTCTCAGCTTAATTAATGTATTTAGGCAGTCAGGAACTACAGTTACATGAAAATAACAGTATAGCCAGTGGAACATCTATTTATTGTTTCTTATGTATAAATAGACATACTTGGGAATGGACATGGCCAATGAAAAATACCAAGCAAAAATTTTCTGTGTTTAGGGTAAAATAAACAGAAATAATACATATGTATTTACAAATTTGAACAAGTTATTGGAAGAAATGTGACAGTGATGGATGTTATAAGAAAGAGGGTTGGTTGGGTTTTGTTATTTCATCTTGATTAGCTATTTCATTACTGTAATGCTTTTCCAGCTTGTAGCTAATTAGCTATGGCTGGTCAGAAGATACCAGAAAAATGCTTTATACAGTGTCGCCTTATCATCAGAGCTAGCATAGGACCAAAATTTGCCAAAAGGCTCCTGGAATCAGCCTGCAAAGGCTGATAAACTTCCATAGAAAGGGATTATGTATCAGATACAGTGCAAAATGACAAAATGAAATTGCCATACAGGGTGCACAGTACAGCAATACGGGAAAGGAATTGGAGCTTGTGCATGATGATGACACACTGGTTTATGCGGATGTTTTTTACTAAAAGGGTTGTCAGAGCCTCTCACCAACAGGAGGAAAGAAACAGAGCAGAGAGACCACACACAGACCAAGCTGGCATAGGGAATATGGTTGTTTTTCAAGCCTTTCCCCACATCCACTTTAGATTATTCATACTTCCATTTAATCTGTTGTTTGCTGCCTTATATTTGTGAATAATTCACTTTAATAAAGAGCTATTCAATGTCTAAAAATAAGACAAATTGAGCAATCCTACACTGAGGGACAACACTAGGGGAGAATTTTCAGAAAAGGGGTATGGAGTGAAGGTAGTTTTTTAATAAATGGGTCTCAAAATTAAGATATAAAGGCTTAAGTAATTTCATATCACAGGCTTAATCTGCTATGTGATAAATTTTTGCATCAAAATATGTACCTTGAAAGGCATGAGAACTTGATGCATATATGCATGGGTCTGGGTGCCTGACATATATGTGAAGTGCATCTCTTAATATAAATAAATTGGGAAAAGACATTATATAAATAAAAATGAGCAAGGAAACATTTCTGCTTTGCTGCAATGAAATAAAATTACCATGAAAAAATTATTCTGATTCTTAAAAAAGATTTGGACCAAACTGATTCTATTAAGTGAGGTGAAGGGGAAAGATTTTATTGTCCTCAAAATAGAAGGGATTATTCACTAACTTATTTATTTCCTTCCTCTCTGTCTTTCTTCTTTATTTACATTTTCTGGGGCTAAATGACACAGTGCTGAGTAGTGAAAGCATAAGATTTGGTCATAACGTTTTTGCTGCCTCAGCTGATTCCATTAATCTTTGTGAAGCTGCACAGGTGACTGTGAGGGTGTGCCTTCCAGTCACCCGGCTCACTAGGCTTGCACAGGAGAGACAGCGTGGAGCATAGCACCCTGGCTGCTCACAGTCTCAAAGTCAGCCGCTTTCTGAGACTTCCATGTCATAACCTGTGTACCAAAGCAGCTGAAGAAGTTGAGAGGGATGCAAACAGATGAAAAAGACTAAGCTGTCCAAGGTGAGCAGGGATGTTGGTGCCTCTCTTTCTCCTAGCTGCGTAACTTAAGACTCCTGTTGCAAAGAAGCCTGATTTCCACAGGAAGGGTATGTCTCAGAGCAGCCAAGAGTTTTGGGTCTGTCTGCTGTCCAACGAGTATTTGCTCATGGTACTATAGTGTTTCCCAGGTTTTATGACCCCTCCCAGTGGTGTAACTTCAGTTGTGGTATAAGGCTGTGAGCGTCATTTACACAAATCAAGTTTGAAGCCACCCAGGGAACCTTCACATGATCTCCTGCCAACATGCTTCATGTCTGTACTGGGAGGGGACCCCCTGTGAATGAGAAAACAGCTCTGGATGTTAGCTTCTGTGTTGAGACTGTTGGGTGCTAAAAATAAAAAGGTTTTGCGTTGGAGGTCAGTGGTTCCTCTGCTCTGCTGTCACATGTCCAAAAGGTTTTAGTGAAAACTGTAAGAAAGAAGATTTAGAGACTCACAACAAGTATTTAAGCAATTACATAAGACTGGAGGAAATGTATTTTTTATAGGTACAAAGAAAATAAACTTGAGCTCATATCTCCAACCATATTTCAATAGCAGTTGGCACTTAAATTTTGCTGTTGATCAGAGTTTCTCCATAACTGATGCTAACAGGCAAGATGATTTGGTAATCTTAGGTGAGGAAAATGTGCCACAGCGTAATGGGAAATTTTTTTAACATGTAAGTAACGGTCAGTTTTATTTTCTTGCAGTCTAACAAATATTTTGATAAATGCTTTTGAAAGCAAATGCTTTTCAATAAATATAAAAATAATATTTAAAATGAAACCTCTGCATTCTCCTGATTGCATACAAAATTTTCTGAAACAGAGACTGAACAAGTACAGTTTCACGATCACAAACATGTAGATATGATACATATGATTGATGTGATATGACGGTATGTCACAGGAACTGATGATCAGTCATTCAGCTTCTTCACTTGGCAAGATTAACGGCTTGTTATAGGGCAGAGAAAAGGTATTTTACACCAGTTTTGCCCCCTAGGAAAAGGCCACAATTTCAGATACTGGGGTAGTATTTCTGCTTGGATGGTGATCTAGAACACCTTTAAAATAGGATTGTGAAATTGTGTATGGATGCACAGAAAACACAGATAGATGCACATTTGCTGGGCTTAATGAGAAAATATGAAAAAAACTCTGTCCACTAGTTCAACAATGAAGTTTATATTTCTTGTTTTCCCCTGGGTAAGAAAGTAATGCAAGTATTCTAAAAATTCTGTTTCATTAAAATCTAATGACTTTATGGTGAAAAATGGACAAGGGTTTGCAGTTTCCTTAAGTCTGCAGAGTTTAACCACTCCTTTGGGTTCCTGAAGATGTCCTACCCCCTCAAATTCCTGATGAGCTCATCAGATCTTTATCCTGTTACTAAAGTTTAGACCATCACATTAGGGAACACAACATTAACTTACTTATGCTAATTACGTCCTTAAGTGCCCATGAACTTCCCTTAGGCAGGGGAAAGGTCTCTGCTATACAGTGAGCAGAGACTATCATTAGTCCTTAAGTTATTGCATACAGCCCACCAGCCTCATTTTCACAGAGGTTAGGAAATGGCAGTACTTTGTTGCTGTTAACTGATCTGTGCTGATGCTACCCTGCAGGCTCACCCGGCTGCCCTGACATCCCTGCCCATCTGCTCCCCACTTCTCAGTCAGGGTTCCCCACCTGCCGTGGATGGGGAGATGCCAGCCCCAGCTGGTGTGAAGAAGTACAGGGGAGTACCTGGCTCCATGAGCTGCAATGCAGAGAGGAGTGTTAATTCTGGCCCTTCCTTCCTGCAGAGGACCAGTTCATCTTCAGAGACATAAGCCCAGAGTAACTTGTCCTAACTCATCATCCATATTCCTGTTAGCTGCTTATAGCTTTTTAGGAATACTCAGGTGGTAGGAGGAGTAGGTACGGGAACATAGGTGAAGGTGGGGATGTACTTAGTTAGCAGGAGCTGTGGCTTTGTGGGAGGAAAGCATGTCACAGGGAGAATCATTTCTGTTTCCTGCTCTTTGAGAAGAAGGGAAAGGCAGAGACAAGACAATGACCAGCAGAACTGAATTGGGGCAGTTGAAAGGGATTACAAAATACCCAGCCAGGTCACAGATGCAGTCCTAAGGTGCATGTTTTAGTGACACACCTCCGGCAGGTTACCCCATTTTCAAAAATGGTGCCTGCCTCTGTGATCTGCATCCTAGATGGGCAAAAGGGACCAACCGCATTGAACAGACAACTTCAGTGTAAAACTTTAGCTCTACAGAACTTGTTAGCTTCATCCATGCTTCTTTGTTTTAGGAAGACTTTATTCAATTTTTTGGTTCACCTGACTGGTTTGAACTGTTTTTCCTGATGATGATGATGATTGTTTTCCAAAACCAAACACAACATCAGTTTTATTCCCCATCTGTTTCTCATTATTTGTAGGGCCCATTAAAGAGAACATTGCAGCAACTAATGTTAGAGCAGGAGCTGAGATTAGGAAACCTGAGTACTCCTATCAGCAAGTAACTTCAAGCACTTCTTCTGTGCTGTGCCATTGCCAGTTTTCCTCACAGCAATTATATATTACTGTGTGATTACAACAAACCTCTTCTGTGGAAAAAGAAGACAGAAAGCAGTTTCTGAAAATCTACAGTTTCACCATCAGAATTAGGAAAATATGTCTGCCTACAAGTGAAAAGATGGCTCATATATCACAACAGTGAGCTGACCATATTTTTCACCTCTCCTTTTCTACTCTTTACACTAGCAGTATAAATTCACGATCATTAACACACAGGTGCTCAGTGTTCCCAGAAGTCAAGCAACAAGGGAGTTGTCTTTATTTCATTCCAGGATTTTAACTTTCTGATTTAATGTAGTAAGTTCAGTCATTTCTTGAGCACAAAGGACTCCTATGGCTGTTTCCTGAGAAACCACTTGGATGGGAATGGGGCAGCATTTTCTGCTGTCTTCCTGCCAAGTCTCCAGCTTCAAAGAATTAGCTTTTAGGATTTCCCATAAAAAAGCTGAAGGAGAGAAAAAATAAAGATTACCACAACAATTACAGCAGAAAATAATCTTCCTGCACCAACAGCTATGAAACTTCCTGATTTTACTTTGCAACCTTAGCCTTAGTAGTCAGAGCTAGGAATTAACCCCTACACTGCTTGAGTGCTGTTACCATTTATTATTCATTTTGCTGTTCTGCCTGGAAGCCCAGCCAGTGACTGAACTTCTTTTGTACTGAACATTGCATAAGTGTGAAGTATAAAGACAGCCCCTGACCTCAAGAGCTTGATAGATACAGAGTCTGTATGATGCTCCTTTTTCTGCTTCTGTTGAGATCTGCTCCTTTCATTGTCACATCTGTGCTCTATCTAATAGTTAAATAGTAATTAATAATCAAATAAGGGAAAACTTCTGAGGCTCTCTCGTGTCTTCTTTAATTCTGCACTAAACCAGTTAATTCATAGTTAAATCTCTTCTGTACTCACACCATTGCAGCCATGGTACCCTGTCATGCACTTACACACAAGCCTGCAAGAAGAGAGGGTGTTCATCTGCTCCCATAGCACCTCTATAGGATAGACAAGAAAAAAATACAAACCTTGCATCCCAAGGTCTCTGGACCCTTTTACATTGTTTCATTTCTGCATTGACTCCTGATCTTGCTGTGCATGCTGAAGAGCATATACTCCTTGGATATTTACATTGTAAAAGCAGCAAAGTCTTATTTAATTTGTGAGAGGAGTAAAGGCTTTAATAAAAAAGTCTTTGAAATTGCTTATGACAGCTTATCATGAACATCATTGTTATACTGTCAGAGAAAATACAGTAGCTTTAGTTCCAACATAAAAGTATCAGAGCTGGACAAATTCTGATCTAAATTACATGGTATAGATCCAGTGCAGTTCTTCAGCCTACCTGATTTATTGTAGCACAACTGAGCTCAAAGTAGGTCTTAGTATTTAATCTCCAGATTAATATTTTGTTCCTATTTAGAAATATTGCCAAAATGATCTAAGATATTAATAGAAAGAGACCAGTGCAACACAAAAGTAGGTTGTTTTCCAAATCTCCTTCCCAGAAATCTGCTAGACTGACCGCAGATTATTGAAGCAACATAATGAAATAGTAACGGCTTCAGATGCCTTAGATGAAATCTGCAGTACAAATATACATTGAAAGATTTGAGTCAGAAGTGTAACAGGTCCTTACAGAAGTTTCTGAAGAAAACTCCCCATGTCTGTGTGAATCTGTATAAACCTGTTACATTTGCAGTCATTCCAGACAGGGAATCACAGGAACTGTTCTTGTGGTGACATTCCTGGGCTGAATGGTGTGCTGGGATGGATGAGGGAATCATGTGCAGAACCATAGCCCATATGGTACACTGGGATTTGGTTTTCTCTGTTCCACTAAACACTACATTTTCCTGTTCCATTTCCAAAAGCAGAGGGGTGGCCATAAAATGCAACTACTGTGTATACAAAAGCACGCCAAGATTACATTGAGGGAGAACTCAGTGCTGTACAGTCAAGGATCCAAAGTTCAGAAGTACCAGCTGTCTGTCTTTCACCTGTGTGGTCACTATGATAAATTTGTTAATTGTATGATCTCACAGTGCTTTCCACTTGATTTGTCTTGTTCGTGAATAATTAGTACTCAGCTGATGAATGGCTCTTCCATATTCTCCTCTCTTTTGTTCCATGGCTGGCCCCAGGCCATTATTGGATGCTTGCAGTGCAAAAGCCTTGCTCTGTTCTTAGGGTTGCTTACTTCTTCATGGGCTTTTCTGAGGTGCTCATCAAAATCTAGTGCCAGAGAGAAAGAAATTTTTTTGTTTCAGCCTCAGAAGTTTTTGTCCTACCCTGCCAAATGCTGAGCTGCTTGACTAGGTCCCCTGAATAACATGTGGCATGAGGCAAGCATTGAAAGAGGCAATCTACAAGGGCAAATACAGAGAAATGCATCTGCCCCATGAACAAGGAGGTACCTATGTTTAACCAAAGGGGAGGAAAGGAAACCCTGCTTCTCTGTGGGGCTTATAATGCTCTAGTCAATAGAGGCAGGCCATGCATCCCTACCCTCAGACTCCACATCTTCCAGGGCTTGTGATACCTCCCTCTCACTATGGGGAAAGGAGCAGCGTTCACTCCTTTCTTTTGGAGTGTGGCCAGTAAAAGAAGAGAAAAAAGAAGTGCTGCTCCTAACCCTTTATCGGGAGCATTAGGAGTAGAAGAGGAACATGCACAGTCTGTTTCTTCTCTTCCCAGGGGAACAAAGGTATTATCCCAGAAGGTTTACAAGTTTTCTCTGTGTTGGCAGAGGGACATTCTCTTCCTTCCCGCTATGGGAAATTAATTCAACATGTCTGAGCACAGGAGGTAAAAAAACAAATTTTCATAATGGAAGATGTTGAGAATATTGCTAATAAGCCTGAGTAGCTCTTCTGCTGATACTTTGTATACCTTTTTTTCCTTCTCAGCTCCACCCCACCCCAGCCCCCAGGCCTTAATCTTTCTAGTTTTACTCAAAAACAAGTAGCACTTTACTTCCTCATGTATTAACGATACCAAAATGGTGGCAGCAGGAAAAGCAAAGTCATACCCTGTGTAGAAAACGTTACTGAAAACAACTGGTTATTTGATGGGAGGGAGGGGTGGGGATGGGGTGGTAATTATTATTTTTACTATCTTGTCAATTTTTTTCCTTTGAAAGGACTTATGAGGCCAAATCACTGATGAGTCATTTGTGAACAAAGATGCTTTGCAGTGATGCTCTGAACATGCAATTATGTGCAAAATATACATGCTTCCCCACAGATAGTTAATCTGAGGATCATGGGCTGAGATCACAAATTTCCTTAAAGTTTACATCCAGCTCTTTTCAGCTAGTGATTCCAGTATGCTTTCCCACAGAAAACTGTATTGCAGATTCCCTAGTCACAGAATAATGCTACTAGCAGCAACTCAGACTCCAAACATAATGTAACAAAAGGCAAATAAAGCTGGTCCCAGAAGCACAGTGCCTTATGCTAAGAAAACTTGCAGATGAGTTTATAACTCTTAGGAAAAAGATGAATGAAAAAACCAAAGGCCAACAGTGGTAGCAACTGATACTTTTCCAAGGCAGGAACTTCCAGAATTAATTCCTTCTTTCATCCTCACCCCTTTCTTCCATTCTTCTTGTCACTGATTAATTTGTTATCGTGCCACATTTCCAAATGCGACATCACAGGGCATCATGAAAGATTAAAATATTTCTTTAGATTTAAATCAAAAAGGAGCTACAACAGAAGATAGAATGGGTAAAAGCTCCTGCTATAAGGTTAAAAGTCCATTTAAAAACCTCATTATCAATTGTCCTTTACTGTCCTGCTTCTTTTCATTGTGTGAGTTGTTTGCAGCATGGCAGGCTTCCAAAGCTATTTTTCAGATGCTTTGCAGCAGATGTGATAATTACAAGATGCACCATCATAGGATTTTGCATTTATCTGTTTTTCTTAATTTCATTTTTACTACCTCTCCTTTAAAGACACCATGGATTGAGGCCATAAACTGTCAAATTCTGTATCTTATGAGGTGGCCAATATCATGAAATGCAAAATGATTTAAATTTTCAATCAAATGGACAGAAATGAAAAATTCAGCATAATTCCAATAGAAGCATTTAAAAGCTCCCAAGTGGGATTTCTTTTCTCCTCCTTCTAATCTTTGTCATTCCAGTACTAACACTAAATTAGAGTTTGTAGAAAATTTTTGTGTCCAAAATTAGATCAGGTTAATAAGAAGAGGACTAAAGAAATCCAAGGTTGTTTTCCTTCATCTTTTCCTTGGTGCTTTTAGGAACTTCCTCCCCCTAAAGAATCAGCCTCTGTGGCACGATTAATTCTGGCTGTCAAGAAACAAGAATGCCATGACACTTGCTAATCAGCAGGGAAAAAAGGTGGGAAATAGTCACTCATCTGCTCTGAAAGACGATTTTCTGTATCTAAGGATCTAAATATTAATAAATCAGAACTGGAATTGGCAATTAGAGTAGGCACTGTGTGGACAAAGCAGCAGATGTGGCTATTCTTTTTAGCTAAAAAGGAGTATCTTCAGCACAGGCAGTGTGCTTCACCCCCCCTAGCAATATGACATTGTGAACACACACATGCATATGCGCCTGTGCGCGCACACAGACATACTCATCCCTAAGGAAGCAAACTGATCAAGTGGTGGAGAAAAAGAATACAACCTGCAAAGCACAGGGAGAATTGGAAGGAAGGACATATGGTGATGTTTTGCTGTTCTTGATATTGTCTAGACATGAAAGACAGCTCTGCAGGAGGATTTGCAATGCCCATCAACACGCAAAAGGCAGCTTTCAGCTAAGCAATTCTGATAGCATTCGGTGGCTAACAGGCATGGAGAAGTGTAAGCCACCTGGGGTCACAGGATAATTAAATGCAATCCTGGTTTTCTTTCTTTCACTGTGGGAGGAAAAAAAACCAAACAAAAACACAACAGAAAACAACAACAAAAAAAAACCCAAACAGAAACACTGAGCCTTGACCTCAGAAAAGCAAACAAATTTACAGGTTTTTCTCATGTAATTACTTACTACTTCTGGTTAAGTTTTTATACACAAGCACAGGAGCTTTCACAGCAGTTTCATCTCATAGGATAATAAAAGACCCAATGGTGAAAGTTAAGGAGATGAAGCAGGCAGAGGAGAAATCATATTCCCACCTGAACTGTTGAAACCACTTGCTCCAGTGTTGTGAAACATTCAGATGTTAAAAAGGCACCAGGTATTTGTTGGGCCAAAGGTGATGTTTATGCCGCTCAGCGTACTGGGACAACACACAGTGAACCAGGCTACCCTGCATTCATGAGAACTGTGAAAGCTTCTGGGCACCATAGGCTGCAAAGCTTTGGGTAAGGGTGTTTAATGAGCTGCACCCAAGTAAAAGCCAACATACATTTTGTTTTGTTTAACTGTGGCATAGCTTGGGTGGGAAACAGATTTCAACACAGAAAAGCAAGAGCACTTGGATTTGCAACCATCCTCCCTCCCCCCCAACATGATTTTTTTTCTTTTATATTCTTTATTCTTGCATAAGAGTTTTAATTTTGGAAAAAATGATTTTTATTTGGGTATAATTTTGTATATATAACTACTACTCATTCAGGCTGATTCCGTTAGCTTTGCTTTACTAACACAGAGATTTCAAGGTTATGAAACGCACAGCTCATGGAAAGACTCCCTTTTTTTTTTTTTTTTTTTTTTTTAAGCTAGGTAGTAATACCTAATAGGACTAATAATAATAACTTTCAGCACTTAATATAATATTACCACTGAAAACACCTAACAAGCACTGCCTATAAGGTGGGAGCAAGTCTTACCATATCCATTTTATGGACTAAGAAGTTGAGACAAGAAACTGAGATTTTAGTATTTTACCTCTAGTTTAAAACATTAGTTACTGAAAATCTTTTCTCTTGCTTATCTCTGTTATTTCCACTGAGCCAGCTCCATCACAACCTCTGTTAGTGAGATTTTCAAACTAGCAAACCAGCATTCCTATATCCTACCCAAGTTTTTGCTGCATCTTTTCTGGTTTCAGATGCTATTAAAATAGGTCTTTCTCATTCGAAGGGGGGTGTTGGGGTGGTGGGGGTGGTGGGGGTGAGGAATCTACATCAAAATGAAAAACAAAAAACCAAACCTTCCTAGAACGTTCCCACTTCCAGCTCTCTTAAGATATTTACAGTTAGCTTTCCCTTTCTTTAACCTAATGTGTCCACCAGTTTCCAGCAGCAAAGAAGCCTTCATTTCTCCATCTCCTTTGGCCTAGAAAGGGTTTCTGACTATTACTGATGTTGCTCTGCAAATTATTGAGCCTGAGGGCCCACTCATAAATTATGTGCTGTCCTCTGCAAAAATGCTTACTAAAAAGACAGTTGTTAGGAGGAACTGCACTGCACAATTTAGCTAGTGCTTAGCAGGAATACCTCTTTTACTTGAGTTTAGGAGCAGTTTAATTTAACATAGCTTGAGGTCCATGGTGTTTCTCACTGAACTCACAGCAGGCACACGTGAGGCAACATGCCCTTTACATGCTTGCATTTTAAAGAGGCTTAAGTTCAAAACAGATGAAAAACTGTTTTCATCTTTCTGTGTTAGTACCTCTGCATTCCTTCTTTTTACTTTTCATCCTGAAACTGTAGTACTGGATTTTGGAAGTATTAAGGGGATTATGTTAGTATGACATCTATTTGACCATGTAAAACTATTTTTCTGTAAGTTTCTGCCTTGAATCAAAATCCACAGTACTTGCTGCAAAGATTTCTAGTGATTTCAGGGGCTTTTTTCAGACATTCCCTAGCAAATGTGAGAATATTTTGCTGTGTATGTGGAGGCTAGCTTGACTATCATCAAGTTGTTCTAGAGCTCAGTAATGCTGTATTATTCAAGCTATATTTTATTTTATGTAATACCAATATTAATGATACTTACCTCCATTTGAATAAAAATAATTAAATGCAGGTTAATTATGTGCCAAGACATGTAATGTCATGGAAAAAGGGGATGCTTTTCTAAGTATAAGAAACAGAGACATTTCAGCACCTCATCAGCTTAGGGCATGCCTTTTTTTTTCTCCCCAGTTTCCCTCCTGTAAGACTGTAGTGTAGTACTGTACTTTGTGAAATGACATGAGTGTGAAGTAATATGCCACAAATCATTGGCATGCAATAGCAAATTAGACTGTGAAACGTTACGATGTACTCCACTATAACAGATAACACATTTTTTAATAATTTGTTTATTTTATTGTTCAAGTGAATATTTGCCTCTGGCTCAGAGAGTAACTCTTCAGCCGGTCATATCATTTGGCAGTCTCAGACGAAGACAGCCTTCTTGGCAAGTGGGACATAGTCCACCACTCACAGATTGTAAACAGTTCTGCTCGCTGCATGCCCCATGCAGTCCAGCCTGAAGTCCCCACTGCAGTGAAGCCCAAGGCACAGGCTGTGGAGACCCATACAGCTGTGCGGAGAGTCGAAGCCATCGTTCAAGCCCCAGTGAACAGGGCGAAAACGGAGACATTAAGAAACTTGGTTTTGCATCTTTGCAGCAGTGCTTGCTGTTAAGTGCTGGTCATGAGGAGGGCAGCATGCTGTTATGTATGTTCGACAACACCACTGTGGAGTGTTTTACTGACCTATCTACTTTTCTAATTAAAGAAAATCACTAAGAATTTTTATTTCCTCTGCAACTCTCTAGAAGTCATTTGCCACTTCAACAAAGTAAATTAGGAGGACTATTTCATTTTCTATTGGTTTCTCTGCCTGCAGCACAGAACCATGCCTTTTATATCAGGATGTCAGTGAGTGACAGCAAGTATGTAGTATCTAACAGTATTAATGACTCTCTATTCAACATAGGCAAATAGCTCAAGGAGAAAGGGGGTTTTTTTCTGTATTTTGTGCCAGTATTTTTCTAGACAGAAGTCTATGGATCATTCACTTTATGGTGTTTGAAACACTCAACAATTAACAAGAGTCCACAGATGTAGAAAGAGCAACACAAAATACACCCAACAGCCATTAGCTATTTAAGTCCTAATTAGACACAACTTTTTTCCTTCTGCCTCCTTTCCTTTTGTAACCACAGAAATTAGGAGATCAATTTAAATGAAAAATATTTTTAATTGGTCTTAAACTGGCTGAAAATTCAGATTGTTTAGGTGTGTGCATGGGAATCCCTCGTGATTCCTGAGCCTTTCTTCTTCCTTCCGTCACATGCTGGAAATGGCTGACAATAAGAATTTACTGAGAAGCTGTCCAAAAAGATGCAAAAAGGGAAAGAAGGCATTGTGAAAACAAGTCCAACAGCATATTATTGAACTTCAATGAAAACGCAGCATGGCATTACAGTGCTATACACAGATGCCCTTACTCTCTAATTAGACAGGAGCTGTCATATCTGCAAGTTCTATGAAATTAATAGTCACTTTGCTTGGGATTAGTCTAATTCTATGTAAATTCCATGCAATCTGTAGTTTGCAGAAGGTGGGTATTATATCTGATACAGGCCACTGTTAACTATATAATCCCCCTAGGTACAATTCTTCCAACATCTTGCGCTACGACAGCTGGGAATAACTTACTATGTGAGTCATCCTATTGAGATCCATGTAAAAACTATTCATGAGTAACGCAACAATAGGCCTTCAGATTAAACATAAGACACTCTGGTTCAATTACACAAATAATTAAACAATGAGAAAGTGATAAGACCAACATCCATCACTTAGACTCGCACAACCACACACATACAGTTAATTGTATCATGAACAGTATGACCTCATGATATTACAAAGATTACATTTTTGTTAACCAGAAGCAAAATTGTGACCACGTCTCCCATTAATTTTAAGACACGTGTTTTAACATGATTACATTTGCAGGAGCTCAGTTTCCCCAGTAAGGCCAGCGTGCTCAGAAAAGCCAGACATCAAAATGAAAGCTGAATTTTCCAAAAACATTCAGTACTTAGCGCTGCCCCTGCATGGTATCTGTGGCCATATTTTCAAAAGAGCTCAGTATTTAACATGATGAGAAAAACATCTGTGAATGCTGAGAAAATCCTGACCATGAGGTAACATTTTCAGAAGTGCCTAAGACATGATTTCAGAAGTTAAAACATGATCTCAGATACACAAACAGGTTGTTGTGAATAAGCAAATCAAGACATACCAGCATAATAAATTGCCTGCATGTGCACTGCTAGATCTTTCTTGCCTAGGTTAGCTCAGGGTGCTATAATTCAATATTGACCTAGAGAGCATTTAGGATAACACGAGCACCTCCATTCATTGGCTAATAAAACCTGCATATAAAAATCACAAGGTATCTTCAAACACACATAAGCATCCAGCTTCTAAAGAAAGCAGGAATGTGGATGTTTCTGAAAACACAAACAGGCCCCTTATCAGCAGCCTTTTTAGAAGTTTAAAGCAATTTTAAAATGTGGCTTTAAAGCACTTTTGACCCATAGTAGGTATGTTTGCTTAAATCTTCCACAAGCATGTATTTCATAGACAAGGGTGAGTAATTAAAAAAATTTAATTCACTAATATTGTGTCTTTTCAGGTGTTATCTACAGGAATTGTTTTCAAAAGCAGGCAAAGGTATTTCTTGATGTATTTCTTGATCTTCATGAATATTTTTTTTAATCTAGAGCTCACTACAAATATTCAGAAATGAAGATGTGTCGTTTAATTAGTTAAATTACATGATACTGTTTCTTTTTGCCTGAATGGGTGACTTGGATAACTAAGCGGCAACAGGAAGATTCTTGAATTGTAATCCGAGTATAAAATAAGTTATTTGGAATTACAGATGCAATTAGAAACTTGCTGCAAGTTTCTATGTGTGTGCATGTATTCCAGTAATGGGCCCATGCATGCACACGCACATGCCTTCAGGACCAGCTTTTTGGCTGGTGAAATGAGAGGATCTCTGTTAAGAGCTAAGAATATGGCCAGTATGTTTTACATCCACTTTTCAGAGCTATATATAGATCAAGTCAGCTTGTATTTGCATCTTCCTTAAAGCTCTCTAAGGAATGCATTGCAGGTTGTCATGACCGCTGGACACTGTGAAGCACAGCAAGTAGATCCACATCTCTGTGGCAGTCTTTCCAGTAAAGTAACAAACTAATAATTAAAGTTACTCCCAGATATCTTAGCCCTAGCTCTTAGCCCAAATCTAGCCAGCTTCTAGGGCTGAGGACTGCTTTGGGGTACACACAATCAATTTATTTTTTGAGTATACTATGTGCAGCATCCACACCATGATACACCTCACTGCCTCTTGATGACTTCCTAATTACATAAAAGAGATTGATGCAGCTGCAGTCCCTACACCTGATTCTGATTTTGCTTACACTCAAGTAGGAACCTCTAAGAATACATCAGAGTTTCAGAAGTTCAATTGGGTGTAAATAAAGATTGCAATCTCTTCTTCGAAAACTTAATAGAGATCCAGATTGGCCTGTGCTCTACCAGGGCATTAGTCAGTTTGAAAATGATAATGCAGCTTTAGTTAGCTGCATTTCTTCATTCGGTTTTTCTTTCCCTTGATGGAGGCAGCACACTATTGCAGGTCACACGAGGCTGAGTCACTGGTTTTCTTACCGTGTTTATGAATCAACTGCTCTGCATCTGGGGGGTGCCGCTTCACCTTTCAGTGCTTACTCATCTGCAAAATATATATATATATATTAATATCCATCTCCCTAGAGAAGTCCCATATGACAGTCTTCTCAAACTCTGAGACCTATAAGAAACAGCAAAGAAGAATCCAGCATCACTGCTGTTGCTGGAGCATGTTTGAATGTATATATTGAAAAGTTATCAGATTGGCATGCTGATAAAATTTGTGGCACAAAATGTTTCAATTAAGCTGCTTGAAATGTTGACAAAATAGTGCATCCTTACTTTACCTGCAAAACAATCTCCAGTGTAAATTACAGTTCTGTATTTGGTATCTGGTAATACATGTGTCTTGGTAGGAGAAACTTTGAAACAGTGATTCATACTGGATGAACATTTTGACAAGAGCTACCATGCACTTCTGTATTTGGTGAGCTGAAGGTCTTATGTGTTGAGTTCTTATTGCTGGAAAGCTTACTCGATGGAAACAAAACCACTTTCCCTCAACCAAAAAGCAGACACCACAGTTTGTCAAATGAGTAAAATTTCTGAAGGCAGAGGTCTTTTGCTTGTGAGAGTAATATAAGCATGTCAAGCAGTATGGGGAGATCTAATTTCAGCCCTAGATCGTTTTCAAAATTCAGCCATGGGAGGAATTTGCACCTGCAATTTAAATACAAGAGTAAATCAGAAAAATTGCTCCTCTGTGTGTGTAACTGCAGGAACAATTAAAATAATTGAGAAAGAGGTGTACAGAGAGCTGTTCATAACTCAGTTCTTCATCCCTCAAAGCCCTTTGAAAGGCCTTAGCAGGACTTTCTGAAAATGATGACATATTTTTCCTTAAGGTATACCAAACTATGCTGCCTAGCATTCAACCTGTAATGTGAAGGCAGGTTTGAGTGTTAATCTTCTGAAACAGAAATACTCTACCTGTGCAATATGTGGTAATGCATGTGACATTTGATGAATGTCAGTCTTTTCTGACAGCAAGAGCTCAAACCCCTGGGAGAAGTCCTCTCTGGCAAGAATCATTTAGCTGTAACCAGAGGGATGAACTCTGTGAGACAGAGAGAAATAGCTCAGGGCAAGTCCAGACTTATTTGATGGCAAAATTGTTACAAAGGTCTCCAAGCCCTGAACAATTTTTTTCCAGCACATCTTCATTTTAGAACTGTGAAGTTACATGATTGCATGTCTCCAAAAGAAGCTGCAAAATAATCAAGTATGGAAACCTTGGTGTGGGTGTCTGATCAGCTACCTCAAGGGATAATGGATTTTAGCAATAACACAGAGGATAAAGTCCTTTCTGGAGGTCTCTTGCCAGGCTCATTCATTCTGTTGGCCTTATTTACCTCTCTGTTGCCCTAGTTTATGCTTCACCGAGTGAAGTTACTCCAACATAAAACTTGAGTTAGGTGTGAATCAGCTCTCTCAATTCCGTAATGCTTTCAACTCAGTTGTGGCTGTTACATCTTGCTGTGGCTGACTCGCTGTTGATTTTGCCCAAACATTTCTTTTTAATTGATTTGAACTAGATATATATATTTTACAGCAATTAAAGAAATAAGAATTGAGTATCTAGCAGTACAACGTAGTCTACAGACCTCTGATAATCAGGATGACAGTTTATGTGGTATATGTCTTTTTCTTTTTTTAATTGTGTATGTAAATTAATAGCCTCTGCAGATCTGCTTTTACTGTGATGGTATAAGACACTGTAATGATCTAATAATTCTCATGCTGCAGGGCAGTCAGGTATAGCTGCTGAAAATTTTTTTAACTAAAATTATATGGACAGGACCTGAGAGTTATTGATGCTGAGCACCCACAACTCCCACTGAAATCCATAGAAGCTAAGGGTGCTTATCACTTCTGAAAGTAGGCGAGTAATGTATTCACAACAGGCTTTGTATATACAAGCCATCCTGTGAGCGGCAGCACTAATTAGGCCTGATTTCAGGAAGACTGTGTTTGTACTTGCCTGCCCTGCAATAACTCCCAGTCCTTCCACCACGGCCCTGTCTCACCTCTGCAACCTCAGCTCCCCACGCTCTGTTTCTAGAGCCCCTTCAGCCTACACTTCCTCCTCTTCCTCCACGTATCCCCTGCCCCGTTCCCTCCTTAATATTTCCTGCTTCTTCCACACCTCCCCTCAGGCACCATACACCTACCTCTTGCCTCCTTTCCAGTTCCCTTCTACACCAAGTGAAAAAAAGCCTGATTCATTATTCCCTGATGGGCCTGAGGTTGTTTGGCCATGTTGGCTGGCCAGCTGGCAGGCAAAACAGAGTAGGTAATTGTTTAATTCACACTGAAACCCTCCCCTCATTGGGAGTACTAATTTAGCTCTCTTTTCCCTGTCTAGCTGCCAATTTTCATGAAACCTGGAGGAACATAATATATCTAAGGCTGATACCTCTCTGTTAAATTTAGTTGAAATAAGCCAACAGAATCAGAAGTTATTTGAGGGCAGGACAGAAAAACAAATGGGCTAGTAGTACTGTTATGCAAGTCTTATTTCCTTAGGAAGCCAGGCTCATAAAACATGCAGGCAGCTCTTCATTGTATTTTTCTTCTCATGACCTTTCCTGTCTGCTTGCATCCCAGTTCTGCAACGTCATCCATATTAGAAGACCAGCGTGGCCATTCAGTATCCCAGTTAGGCCTGTGTGGCTGCATGCAGCCTCACCCATGGACTGTAGACCACAAAATTCTTCATTTTCAAGCTCTTTGGACAAGCACCTTTTCATGACAGTGACAGTGTATGATCCCCCTTGGCACTGTTAACAACTTAGACACCAGATACCTCATGCAGTAAAAACTTCCATCATCTTCTTCCACAACACTGCACAAATTACTGGGAATCTAACCCATTGACAACAACTTTACAGTTTGTTCAGTCTCTTGGTGTTATTTCTTTATGGCATGCTTACAGGATGTGTGGGGTTTTTTGTTTTTCTTCTTAGATAGCAAGCTAAACATTTTTGTTGCTTTCTTCTGTTAGAAATACTTGATCTTAATTTTCTTCTTCCCGGGAGCCTTTGGAGGTATCCATAGAGATGTGGCATACAGATGTAAACTGAGCCATGACTTTTCCTCCTCATATGGGAGCTATGGATGTGAGATGCTGATTCTCAGAATCACCAGAGCAGTGTTAAAGCCTGTGAGAGAAGGCTGGCCAGTTGTAAACATGGATGTGCATGTTTGCCTAGGGCAACTGTACTACTATGCTTGGCATAGCAGTGCTATTTTTTTTCATGAGTGGTAAAATAGAGTTCATTGGTGGTCCTGTAGATCTTTTCCACAAAAGGGAAGACATTTTTCCTACTGTAGACAAATTCCATATTGAGCAATTTGTGGAAAATTAATACAATATGGTGTTCCTCACTTCTTGCCTACAGAGGTTGGAAGTTTCTTTTAGCCTTATCCAAAACCACTGGAGTGAACTGGGTTTAGACCAGCCCTTCCACAGGCTAATGCATGTTGCCTGTGAGACCAGCTCTAATTCAGCACAAAACACACAGTGACTTCATCAGCATATCCTAAACATGGCACAAGTGTATAGCAAGAAGTTTTTTCTGATCACAGCCCCACATCACACTTGAAAGTGATCCCAGTTGTACCACCACTAAGGAGACATTGTTCTGAACAGACTTGCTGATCCATGGTGGCCATGATCCAGTCCCTTTCACTACACCTAAGGGCACTGGGACATCACAACACCAGCCACCAAAGCCAAACAGCTCATACTAACTCCCAGTGATGCAAAGTTTATGGTACAGAAGAGGCACTGGAGCACAATTAAGAGGGACGTTATGCTATCAGGGCACCATGGCTTTCCTGCAGCCCTCACCTGACTTCCCAGCTTTGAGCCTGTTGGCCTGAGGACAGAGAGGGAAAGAGCAGAAATAATTCTGCTACAAGTTCAAGGAGCTGCCAGTATCACCTTTGGTGCCTTGTCTGTCCAGATGCATCCAGAACCCATCAGGAATGACTGGGGACTTGGGTCACATTTCCCCCAGCCCATGCCCTGAGGCACCCAACAGTTAGTTTACCAAGTTTCCTCAGTGGTATAGGCCAACTGCATTTTGCTGGCGCACAGATAGAAAGCAAATCACTTCCCTGGACAGATCCTCAGTTTGACCAGATTTAACAGAGCCCTTATTCCTCTGAGGGAATGGAGACAAGCCAGACTGGATGGACTTTGCCTTTCCCTGAACTGTGGACTTGAGAGGCACTCAAGCAGGGATGGCGCCTGGGAAAGTCATCACCACCTCTTGCCCACTCCACGGGCCCTGATTTTGAAAAGAGGGCTTAGCAGCCTGCTGCTTGGTTTCATCCAGCAGCAGTAGCCCAGGCCTGCCCTTGCTAAATGCCACCCAGAGAGAGGAGGAGAATGCGTGGTGGGGAAGGAGGCATGTTCAGCTGTAGGAAGCAGTTGTACAGGCACCAAGGCCATTGCCGCTTCAGTGTGGCAGTGTCTGTCCACAGAGGGTCCCCCAGGGTGTCCCATCTGTACCACCAGCACAGTCTGCCCACGGCCAGCACCAGCCTTGTGGTAGCCCATTTCATGGAGCCAGGTCCTATTGCCTTTGACCACAGAACCAGGGCAGCAATTAAAAGGTGTTAGTATAAGAGCAGCTCCTACAAACGCAGGTATGCCTTTCCCTAGTTGCTGAGGAGTGCACCAGCTTCTAGTCTGACCCATGTCTCCTGTTTCTGACCATCCTGTTCAGCCACATTCCTCTTTGGAGCATACCAAAGCCTTTGGCAGGTATGGATGAGTATCTGCTGAGCATGGCAAGGGACCTGAAGTGCTCTGCTCCTTGCATTTCTGCTTGTTTCTTTTTCCTTCACCAGGTGTCGGTCAAGTGGTCCTTGTTGCCTGACTTTGCATGAGTCTGTCAGTGCTGAAGGTGGAAATGACCAAGCAGCACCTCATTTCACACAGTCAGCAAAGAAGTCTGAGTTGTTCTGTAGGGAAACAGCTCTTCCAGAGACCAGTTGAAAGCACTGTTAAATCATGCCTTGGAATGATATGCCTCTCACTTGAGAGAAGGTAAGGCTGGGTCTAACTGTGGGCTCCAGGAGAACTTATAAGCTATAACCTCCAAATGCTTATTCCAAGTGTACATTGTCTCAGTCCCCCAAAACCTCTGATTGTGCTTTTACAGAAAAGAAATCCAGGCCTAAAGCTTAGATGGGAGTCACAGCAAACACAACCGATCAATAAACTCAAAGATGAGAGGTACTCTGCAGAGAGTGTAAAGCCAAGCCAAGATTATCTTCCTTGAATTGCCTAAACTAATGTGAACCCCACAGTCTGGGACAGATCCTGCAAAAGACTTCTGACAACTTGTATCCATGAAGATCTGGTCCTGTGTAAGTGCATCTTTTTTGTGGTTTTGTTTCCATGTAATTTGAATGAAAAAGGTCTTATATGCTGCAGTTACCTCTTCTGTGCTGATAGTAAGAAGCAGATCTATACAACTGTCCTGAGAAAGTGGGATGGTACAGAAAACTTTGCTGGGATTCTGCTCTGTATGCAGGCATCCTGTCTCCTGAACAGCTCTGGGTATTACAAGCAACAGTTAAAGGAACCATGAAAAATGCTGTAGTTAATACAGAATTAGGTTACTAACCTACAGTTGATTCTGTTTCATCCCAGCTATTACTTGAGAAACTTTACACATTAAAATGAAATAGTATTGTTCCACTTACATGTTTGCACATTGTATTATAACTGAATTGTACAGAAGCTTTTTGCAATTATCTGAATGATGCTGGAGCCCATTTCCTTTCTCATAGGTGAGTGCACTAATGGGAGAGGAACGTGCAATCTACTTCCCAGAGCTTCTCTTCTTAACCAGTACCAGGTGACATTTGTAACTGAGCACAAGGAGAAACTTTAAGGAAGGAGGTTGGCTGCCCAGCTGTGGCAGCTCCTCAAGACGGAGGGACTCTTAGGGTCCCTGAGTATGCAGCAAACACCAGACAGTTGTGTATTCTGAATATTTATAAATTACTTTTATGAATGACAGTGAAGATGGTGCTTTGCCATATTGCTGTTTCTTGCCTTTGCCTGCCCACTCCCCAGATCTGTCTGTAATTAGCTGGATTGCCCTGCAATGAAGGGATAATTTTGGGACCTTCAAACACGAGGTATGGTCTTCTTCTCCTCTGCCTGGGAGGGTGAAGGCCTGATGATGATTTTTGTGTGTTGGGATGGAGGCCCTTCATACGTGGATGTTGGCTCTGGTGCACTCTGTATCACATTCCAACCTCGTTTTTTTCTACAGCTTCTCCCCATTGTAATTCCTTTTGATATAGATGATTGTCTCATGACTGCAAACTAAATGCCCCAGGGCTAGGCCTCAAGCTCAAAAGATTTTATTGCAATAGTTGTACCTTGACTAAAATAGTTCACCTACTAATTCCCCAGCATGGAGATCATTTACATGTTCTTTAATGTGCACAATAATAATTCAAAAGCATCCCTCCCATTAGCCTAGCCACAACCAAAGTATACCGAATCTATAAAGAAAGATAGCATAAACTGCTATCTTTGGAAAAAAAAAAAAATCCTTAGGAGAGATTTAATGAATAAATTCTGCAGCTGAACAGAAATAACAATCCAGTAGATAGAGACCAGAAGAAGGAAAAATTAGCAGTCCGTTTAACTGATAGTAACACAAACAATAAATCCTGTGTGGGACTGGAGAGCTTTCACTGTGTGATATAAAAATGCATCTTATTCTTTCTGCTTATACTTGGTCCTTGGTAAGACCACTTGCCTGTCCTTTCCCCTAGCCTTCTAAGAATCTCACAAAATGGGCCATTTTTGACTCACTTCTACTAACTCTTTTTGTTTCTTGAAGAAGAGACAGCTCTGTCTGTTCTAGTGTCTTTTCAATATGTAACAAGCAGAGGGCCTAGAAAGTATACATTATGCAATGAGTTAACCATTTATAATATTTAGAAAGTTACTTCCCTTCCCAGTTCTATAAACAAATACGAAAAGCTGTTAAGCCAGAAAGAAATCAAATCCTACTACTGAAAACAGCAATGAAAAAATGCCAGTGGTAAACTTGAATTTTGACTCTCGGCTGCTATAACCATCAGTGGGTGAAGACTGAGTCTTTTGTATTGAAAAGAACCAGTTAAGATTTTGTTTTTCTTAACCTTTCCAGTGCAAAAATATAAAGAATATTGTTCTTTGAAGCAACCCTGCAATTTGGTCCTTCGGTGTGATTTTTAAATATAGCTATGTGAAATGCTAGGCTTTTGACTTGCAGAAGTTGGTGGATTTTTTGTTTTTTCATGTTTGTGGGAGTTGCAGAGGAATTCCCAAATCTCATAGCTAAGCTTTGGTAAAGCAACCACTCTGGCTAGCTTTGGCGTCAGAATTATGAAACAAAAGCTGGGGTCAGATTTACCCCAAACCTGCAGTTTCTCTGGGTTTCCTCTCTGCTGAGCCCTCTTTGCTAAATGCAGAACTCTAAGCAGACCAAAGGGTTCTTGCAGCCCTGGGGAGCTCTTGGCCAGTAGACAGGGGAGCTCAGACTCCTCCTTCCATCTCCCAGCCAAAGTGTCAGGATTGGATGCAGATGCACTGCACAGTCTTCCAAGTGCCTGCACTAGCTTAAGAGTCAGCGAGACAAAATTAAAAGTCAGCACAATGCAGACCTGAAGTAAGGTCACTCTTTACTCCTGGGGGCTGGTATGATGACCACCAGAGAGAAGGAAAAAAGGGGTGAAGTCAGGCTATGCTTGCTGAACAAATAGCTCCTCCCTGCAGGGAAGCAGTCTGAAAGATGGCTCAGCCACAAGCTCTTCAGCAAATTCCAGTTCCGTAATACCAGGAAACTTATATACGATCAAAGCACTCTTCAAACACTGGGCCAAATTCTGATCTCAGTTTTACAGCACAAGTTCAGAGCAAGTTTTTAAGCCAGTAGAGTTGCTGCTGTTTAACATCAGTATCAATTTGGCCAGATGCAATTTGGCTCAGCTTGCTGAAATTGTGGCAAAATATGTAAATGAGGTATGGTTCTAGTCTCTTAGCTCTCCTTTTCAGGGGTTTGCAATTTCCCTTTTGGCTCCTGCTCCCCATTTAATTATGCCAGGCTCTAAAATACATTCTCATTGGCAAGCCAAGACTTTGAGTAATTGCAACGAATGGAGGATTTCTTGTTCCGACACACACATTAGCTAATTTTCCTTGGGTTCTGATACTAACTATCAAATTCCACCACCCCCGTGTCTCTGGGCTGGGTGGTTTGGTTTTTTTTTTTCCCTTGTTTTCCAATTGCAAAGCAGACATCTGGCAGCTCTCTGGTGGCAATAACTGATACACTCGCTCTGCTCTCTTCGCTTTACCCACTTCTCCGTGGGAGGTAGGAAAAGAGACAAAGAAGCCATGGGTTTAGATTCAAGCCCTTATTTTTGTCCTATGTAATTCCACAGGGGGATGTTTTCCTCTTCCTACCGCCCTCAGGCTTGTGCTTTCTATTATCACTGAAAGAACCAACTACCAAGAAAGGCTTCCCCTGCCTTTAAAACCAGGCAAGGCCTTTCTGGTTTCTCATTTCGCAGACAGAATTTGTTTCTTCTGAGCCTCAGATGAGCTCTTTTCTTGCAGACCCAGAGGAGAGGGGCACCTGGTGGGGCACAGGGTGCTTGATTCAGAGCTGCCACCTGGCCTGCCTGGTGCTTGCTGCTCTGGAGATCACAGCAATCGGAGGAGCAATGTGGACAGCACCTGCCATGCTGTTTTTCTGTGGGAAGAGTCCCCAAGGGGAATATTGACATGTGGGAAGGGGAGGGGAGAATGGAAGTAGCGTGTGCAACTTTATTTTATAATTTACCCTGTTTGTCCCATGAGTTCTTGAAGGAGAATATAACAGAGCCCTCCATGACCTCAAGCTTTCACCTTAATATTTAATCATGATTTAGATTACTGTGATGTTAATTAAGACTGAGCAAATATATACTACACATAAACGATTTCACTCTAAATCAACAGCTACATTTTTTTCCCAGTAATGATCGTCATTAGCCTGGAATGTTTCTCATGCCCATAATTTTTTAATAGATTGAAATTATTTTTATTGTAAAATAATCCCCACATGCCCCTGTGTAATTTTGAATATTAATTCATTTCTGTTCCCATATCTGTGACAATCCTGCCTGAAGCCTTATAGGCTCATATGAGAAGATCCGATTTTGTTCTTATGCAAACTATGGAGTCTTCTATTCTTTTGATACAAATGCATTTCAGCTTCCACAGATGCCAACACAAATTAATTGTCAAGATATTTCACATGGTCTGTGGAAGAGCCTAACTTCATGTGACACTTCGTCTGTTGTCCACAGCAGAATACATGCCTGATAGTCTTGAAATGATTTTGATAGTTGGTTCTAACCATGCAGGCTTGTACACATAGTCAATAGATACCTCTATCATGTTTTCATCCTACATCCTACCATATTTACTCTACTGCCTTTACTCCAGCTCAGTTACATTGCAAGAAACCTTTCCCTGATATTTAAGAGAAATTAAAAGTATTGAATGTAGCTATTAAGCAGACTTACGTATCTGCAAGAATAGCAGCTATGCTGTGCCAGTCTCAGATAACATTTTCAAGTCATTTTCTGAGTAATACTAATAATTCAGTCTCAAATCTGCATTTTTCAATTTCCAAACAAGCCATCATACTGTTTGGATTTGACATATTAACAAGTACTATAAAGCTTTAGTACCTGAGACTGTCCGAATTTATAAATATGGAAAAGAACATAGAAGAATTAGTGTTTTAAAAATAGGCTCAACTGACTGAAAAATCTGGCTAGAAATTTCTGCACTGTGTACTGAGAATGCACGGTAGTAGTGAGCTCAGTATGTTGAAGATGTGCCATTACTTTTTACCCCATATTAGTTTGAGACTGTCAGCAGCTTTAATGTACTTTATTAAAGGATCCTCCTACAATATGTAGAACAGGCTTGGTGAGTAGACACATGAAAAAAACTTCAAACCCTGCATCCCACAGTTTTGGCTTCACTGCAAGTGGTAGTAATAGTCTACACTATTTCCTTTAAGTTGATCACAGGGCAGGACAATAAGAGCTTGAGAAGGCTTTTAAAGAGAAAACTGAATGTGAAGCAGGTAGAAATGGTGTAAAAGCAATTATTTCATGGAAGTGGTAGGGGTTTTTTTTCCTAAGCATATTTCTGGTTCAGTTTAAGAAAGGCTCATGTAGCACTTAGGCCAGCTAGAGGGACTTTCAGGTTCTGCAAGAGCAGAATTGGTCTGATAACAGCCTAAGGGCAGGTTGCTACCAGCACAGTTTGTTTATTCAAATCACTGGTCCATTAGGACCATTCTCTGTTTAAGAGACAATTAGTGCTTCGACAGCTGCTAATTTTTCCTGCTCCCTGCTTCGAATTGCTGTAAGGCGGCCCTTCCTCAATGTGTTGCTTGCAAATGGATTACCATGGATTACCACTTCTGTCTGCAAAGAGTGGGCAAATTTACACTCAGCCTGTCTGTCTAATGGGTCTCTCCCAGCACACAGGTGGAGTTTAGCCAAAGCTATCCTCACAGACAGATGGTGTACACATAGTAGTGATCTGTGAGATGGACTATTGTACTGCTTTACTTTATGGCTTTCTGTGTTACGCTGCCTAAACTCAAGTGTGCAAAGTGCTGCTGTCAGTCTTAACTCAGAGTGAGCAGTCTCAGCACGTCACACTAATCTTGAGGGAATGGCGCTGGCTCATTTTCAGAGTTTCAATTGATTTTAAATTTGCTTGGATGATTTATACAGTTAGGGAACAAATCGGGGGGAAAAATATTTGTCTCTCCCTGCAAGCCTCGGCACCACATGAGAGATCTACACCTTTACCAAAACTAGAGGTTGGAGTCGTACAATTCCCATGCTATAACTGCTGTGCATCCCAGACCCAGAGTTTAAATTTGATTACCATCAGGAAGAAAAGGTCAGTAAACTCATTTTAAAGGCAACTTCTATTCCAGTTATTTTCCTCCAGTATCTCTTTTTAAATGGAGCAGCTCCGTCACGTGGAACTTCTGTCCCCTTCAGCTTTTTAAAAAGTGATCCACTTCAGGTTATAGATTCAGTCTCTCTTGTTTCTTGCTTGTACAGAAGTTAATCATGCTTTTAGTATTGGCTAGGTAAGAAAAAAAAGAAAGAAGAGACTCAGTAAAAGGGGTTTAAGCATTTATATTTTACCTTACATTTGGGACAGGCTAAGTGCATGTATATGATCAGTAACTGTGGCTCTGCTGATGTGCACTAACTTGTTGAGCTGCAGTAACTTTAACGTCTGTCTGAGCCCTGAGGGTTTGTCTACACACAAAAGTTGTAGTGTTTAACCATACCATTAAAGTGCAGCATTGCCCACAAGGACAAAAGCTTGATATAGAAGTATGTAAATCCATGGAACTTAGTCTTGTAACAGATAGCAGTAAGCTAAAGGTACATGAAGTACCTTTATACCTTACCATAACATTATCTAATAATAATAACAGCAGATCACCACTCTGCAATTAACCAGTGTAAATACTGTGCAGAAACCAGGCTTGAAATAATACAGCACCCTCACTATTGTTAAAATTGTAACTGAACACGTATTTCAAATCCTTCCAGTTCTGCAGTGGGTGCCATTCAGCAGGGAAAAAAATATTTCACCCAAATTACACACAGGAAAAGTGTGTGGTGTGAGCGGGAAACACAGAAATAATAAAATGTCACAAGAGTCTTCTATGAGAGAGATTAAAACTTTCTGTTCAAGCAAGACACGGTGTATCAAAATTCAGGAACTAAAGAGCAGGAAGGAATCTGAACCAAGGGTCAACTGAACTGCTAAGCTTTTTACATGACATGTTCGTTTGGTAATTCATGACAATTAGGTGACTTTAAGAAGGTGGAAAGTAAGACAGTAACATGATAGTCAGCAAACAAGTTTTGCTGGAATTCTTGTAGGAGCTTGATTTGAGACTTGAGACCCATCTATAATGTATTCACTGTATTACAGAGGAGCAAGAAAACATGAGCCTTGCAGCTATATTGGATAGACAGAGCTAAAATCTAATATGGAATACACATTAAATGCTGCATATATGCACAGAATGAGGTCTGTGAGGAAATTCGTCAGGGGCAGCATGAGTCCTGGAATGGACAATAGACTAAAGACTATTTCTTTTTACACAACTTAGAAGTATTGCCAATACATGTCATAACATCATCTGCTGTGTGAAACAAGTCGGCAAAATGTGTAGGGCACACTCTTTTTGTCCTCTGAGAAAAATGTGAGGTCTAAACTTAGTGCAGAAGAGGTTCCTGCAAGGGCTGGGTTGTCACTGTCAAATGCAAAATGACAGCAGCTATTCCAGGACAAATGGCTATCCTCAAGTTATAATGCATGACTTTATGCTGGTGCATTTCCTTTTGACCTCTGTGGTGTAATTTTTATGCTAGTCTATTGGGCTTATGAGGCAACGTTTTGGTATCACTCCCCATGTTAGACAGAGTCAGTTCCAGCCAGCTCCAAGACAGACCCACTACTGGCCAAAGCTGAGTCCCTTAGCAATGCTGGTAGTGTCTCTGTGACAATGTGTTTAAGTAAGGGTAAAAAAAGCCATGCAACAACAGCTGTGAGAAAGAAGTGAGAAAACGCAAGAGAAACCGCTCTCAAGTTACCATATTTACCAAATGCAGTCACCAAGGTCAGTGAAGAAGGAGTGGGAGGAGGTGCTTCAGGCACCAGAGCAGGGATTCACCTGCAGCTCCTGAAGGTCATGGTAAAGCAGGTTGTTCCCCTTTGCAGCCCATGGAAGACCACACTGGAGCAGATACCCACCTGCAGCCCATGGAGAGAAGCCCAGGCAGGATCAGGCTTTCTGGCAGGAGCTGTGACCCCACGGGAGGCACAGCTGG
Source organism: Falco biarmicus (assembly GCF_023638135.1). Lineage (NCBI taxonomy): Eukaryota > Metazoa > Chordata > Aves > Falconiformes > Falconidae > Falco > Falco biarmicus. The sequence goes on along the minus strand of NC_079311.1, from coordinate 18,586,933 downwards.
AGCAGTCTGCTCCTGAAGGACTGCATCCCATGGAAAGGACGCATGCTGGAGATGTTCTTGAAGAACTGCAGCCTGTGGGAAGGACCAACTCTGGAGCAATTCCTGAAGGGCTGTATCCCATGGCAGGGACTCCACAGAGAAGAGCATGAGGAGGAAGGAGCAGCAGAGACCAAGCAACCCCCATTCCCCATCCCCTTGTGCTGCTTGAGGGAAGGAGGTAGAAGAAGTGGGAGTGAAGCTGTGCCTGGGAAAAAGGGAAAGGTGGGGGAAGTTTTTTTTAGTTTTACTCTTATTTCTCACTATCCTACTCTGTTACAATGAATTGGCAGTAAATTAAACTAATTTCCCCGAGTCGAGCCTGTATCGCCTGTGACAGTAACGGGTAAGTCACCTCGCTGTCCTTATCTCGATCCATAAGGCTTCTGTCATGTTTTGTCCTCCTGTCCAGCTGATGAAGGGAGAGTGATAGAGCAGCTTGGTGGGCACCTGGTGGCAAGCCAAGGTCAGCCCACCACAGAGAGAGTAGTGTTAAAGGACAGATTTTCACATGACTTTATCTTATCTTGCCTTAGACAAGTTGAAAACAACTGAACCACCATCTCAGGCAGTAAAATGCCACTCAGTGTAACAGTGTAACTCTATTCCTTGGTAGACTCTGGCCCCACACAACTAGCTCTGTAAAGAAGAACTTTTCTCTGCCACAGACTTGCTGACCTTTCAGTACTGATCTTTTTCAAAGCACAAGCACCAAAGTGCTGATTTAGTTTTGGCATTCAGTTTCATAATCAAAAAACACCTTCTAATTCTTCCTACCAATGTATCCAGCATTACTAGAAGAATGCAGATCACACCCCAAAAACCAGCTAACTCATAAGGCACGGCCAGTGTCAGGACACACTGTGGGAGACTGATCCTGGAGCAGTGGATGCACAAGTGCTTTGTGCTGATTGTGCAGCTGCACGCATGGATTGAATGAACTGAGTGGAGATTTTCCAGAATCAGGTATAACATCCAGAAGTAGTTACTTTCTGGGCATTTCACAAGGATGAAAGCAGCTACAACAGAAAACAGCATCTGATTGTCACACCAGTGTGGAGTAGGCAGTCCCACTTCAGGCCTTTCATTACTTAAAGACAGAAATATTGGGAAGGTTGTTTAATTCCAGGGCTTTACCTCTTAGAGTGATTCTCCTGATATATCTGAAATTAAGAAGGAACTAATATTTGCAATGACAGATCTGCAGAGTTTGAGGCTTCTCTAATTCCATCTTACCTTAAGTATGAAAGACCTTCTGTTAACTAGCTATAGCCTCCAAAGCCCTGCCTAGCACTGCAAAGGCAGCCTGCCATTTCCTTTTGCCTGTAGCCTGGGACACTGTCATTAGTCAGGATATGGAGTTATCCCTAGCAACTGAAGATTACTTTCCAGTCATCCCTTCTAGTGACCTCTCCCTGACTTCAATATGCCTTCAGTATTTGCTCTGTAAGAAATGCTGTAGAGAAGGTGTAGGTAATGGATATACTGGACATCATTCTTGCACCATCTAACTGGCAAAGAAGAGAAGGTGCTCTGAGGTTTCTGCAAAATGAGTCCAGCTTCCCCATAAGCTATACCACCACCTGGTGGGAATGAGGTCCTAGATGGCCCACAGTGCATGCTACCCTCACTTCACACATTGAACCAAGTATAATTCATGTTAGAAAAACTGACCGCATGCAAACACATACCCTGCCCCAAACATGCAGTGAAATGCAACAGCATAGTTTCAGATTTCTTGAGGGAGAACACATTTTACCTCACATTTTAAATAACCATACACATAATCACCTAGCACAACTCAGCGGTGCGTAGTAGGCACAGTAACTGAGTCTTGTATCTGAACCATGTGTAAAATCAAATATATTTGTTGGTATGGGGCTGTTTAGCCTGGGTAAAAGAGGCTGAGAGAAGACCGCTGAGAGAAGACCTTATCACTCTCTACAGGTGCCTGAAAGGAGGTTGTAAGCATGTGGGGTAGGTCTTTTCTGCCAAGTAACATGCCATAGGACAAGAGGAAATGGCCTCAAGTTGTGCCAGGGAATATTTAGGTTGGATGTTAGGAAAACTTCATCACTGAAAGGGTTGTCAAGCATTGGAACAGGCTGCACATGGAGGTGGTGAAGTCACCATCCCTGGAGGTGTTTAAAAGACATGTAGATGTGGCACTTAGGGACATAATTTAGTGGTGGACTTGGCCGTGCTAGATTAACTAGGTTAACAGTTGCACTCAATGATCTCTAAAGGTCATTTCTGACCTAAACAATTCTAGGAGTCTATGCGCAGCTATATGTGAACTTTATTTTATTTACTTTTTTACATCTATGTATGTCAACTGAGTTCAGTTCTTGCCAACACAAGTGAAAGAAGAGCCAGCTCCATAGACATGATGAACCTGTAGGCTTTAAAAGTGCAATTTAACCGAACGCTTTGGGTACACACAATCCCTTTGGTAAGATTAGAGACAGTGTTGCTACATTGTGGCTCACAAGATGACTGCTGGCTATTAGCTGTCTCTTTCTTTTTTTACTTTTTTTTCAGTATAACTGCTATGTCACAAAGTTTTAATAAAAAAAATACATTCATGCATTTGCGATGAAAGTCAAACAATGACAACACACCGTCCACATAGCAGAGCAGGATACTTCCACTGTACAATTGCATTTCATTTGAGAACTTTCAGAAAACACAAAATTATACAATATGTAGAATGATAAATCACCAAAAAAAGCCATGTACAACTAAATGTAATAAATGATATGGAACATGCAGGCCCCTGGAGTGGGATCTGGAATTCTGACTTAGATGCTTTCTGCTTCATATGTACCGCTGAGGGAGAGAGAATCTCCTCAGGAGGACCATCTGAGCATCTCGTAAATTGAGCAAGTGATTAGGAAATCAGTGTGCCTGACACTTCATTCAATTCAGATGAAGATGTCAGAGTCAGGGCTGTTGGCTTGTCCTGGTTTCAGCCGGGATGGAGTTAACTTTCTTCTTAGTAGCTAGTACAGTGCTCTGTTTTGGCTCTGATGTGAGAGCAGTGTTGCTGGCACACTGAAGTTTTTAGTTGTTGCTGGGTGATGTTTATACTAAGTCAAGGACTTTTTGGTTTCTTGGGCCCTGCCAGTGGGAGGGCTGGAGGGGCACAAGAGACTGGGAAGGGACACAGGACAGCCAACCTGAACCAGCCAAAGAGGTATTCCATACTGTGGGACATTATGCTTGGTATATAAACTTGGAGGTTTGGCTTGGGGGGGATCGTTGCTTGGGGACTGGCTGGGCATCGGTCAGCAGGTGGTGAGCAGTTGTACTGTGCATCACGTGTTTTCCTTTTCCCTTTTCCTTTGGATTTCATCCTTTTCCCCACCTTTTCATTAAAACTGTTGTTACTATTGTTGTTGTTCTTACCTTTTTTATTCTTTTAAAATTATTAAATTGTTCTTATCTCAACCCTCAAGTTTTCCATTACTTTCTGATTTGCCTCCCCACCTCTCCAGGTGCAGGGGAGTAAGCGAGTGGCTGCATGGTTACCAGCTGGGGTTAAACCATGACACGGCTGCACACTTCAGCTCAGAAGCTGGCTTTAGTGAGTAGGTGAAAGTATACTTGCATTTTTCTGAAAGGTGAAACAAATAAAGAGGGATGGACAATCTCTGCCCCTCCCTGTAACTTCTTGTTTTCTCTACAGAAACTTTCTCACCACAGCACCACAGTTTTGTTCCAGTGCTGAGTACCTCAGCTGTCACAGAGATAACATGGCACTGTGCAGAGACAGTGACCCTGTGCTTTCACCAAGCACAGCCTCCGCTGTTGTAGCCTCCTTTCTCACAACTAGAAGACTGGAGGAAGATCAGCATTTTGCCTTCTTGCTTTGGATGCGCAGGAGTGGGAAATGACATGCAAGCTTTCCCAGGCTGTGATGAGGACTGAACCAAAGCCTCCCATGAGCCGGCTGACTGGTTTTGTTATCCAATGAGCAGTGGTTGCTCCCTTCTTTCCTGCGACAAACAAACTGATTTGGATGAGAATCTGATCCTGCCAATAAGCAGCCATATATACTTGGAGGAGAGCAACTGAGTGGAGCCCTGTGTCAGAGCAAACAAAAATAAGGAGCTAGCTGCACAGAGAGCTGCACAAGGATCTCTGAAGCAGAGCTCTGGGCAAACCAGGGACTCTGAAGTCAAAAAAGAAAGGGCGCAGGGTTAAGCAGCGATTGGAAGAGGGTGTATATGGACCTCAATTTTACACTTCCATGCCACAGTTCCACCCGGGTTGTAGTTTAGCTATCAAAGCCTTTCATTGGGTATAGTTCATGCTTTCATCTTGACACAAATAACTGAATCTTCAAATTAGGATGAACTAATTTCACTGATTTTTCAAGATGTTTGATGTGTTTCCAGATGTTTTATCTTTTAAAAGTAAGAATTAAAAAAGTTAACATGAGAATATGATGTGTTTATATTAGATTTAGATTTTATATACATACTCAGACCTACTAGGAACTCTAGGAAGAAAGTAACCTTTGATGTCTTGGTGAAGTTGTAGCCATTGTCTTTCCGAAATGTTAAGATATTCATCAATGGACATTCACTGAAGAAAGTGTCTATGTCAAAATAGGCATTATATATGAAATACATAGGGAAATATTATATATGAAATATATATGGAAATATACAGGGAAATATTCTCTGCTTCTTTAAAAAAAAAAGAGAAGGGAACAGAAGAAGTGTTCTGCACTAACAGAATTCTTTAAATTGTCTCCTTGGTTTTATGCAAAATATTTATAATTTTCAGGATCTCAGTATTATAAATTTTGCAGTCTTCAAGAAAATTATTATATACAGAGGAAAATAGAAGCTACATAAATAATTATTAGTAGATTAAAAATAACTTTCCCATGAGTACATAGTTAAAAAAAAGGAACACACCATCACTGGAGCTCTATTTGTTAATATTTCCTGGCCAGGCATACGTCAAATAGCACTTGGAAACAAACTGGCAGAAAACCAAAGCTCCCTGCAACAACATGGTGATTCTTTCTTCATTGTGTTTATATTTTTCCCCACTTAAAGACAAGCATTTGACAAATCCTTGTCAGCTTGATCTTCTGTGGTGGCTTAATATTTTCAAAGATAAACATTTAGTTTACACAGAAGATCCACAACTGCAAACTAGTACTGCAATAGTCAAGCAACTTTTGTCCCTCAGAGGAATTATTGTCTAAAGAACCTCAGATGTTATCAGTGATTTACAACCAGTTTGAATTTCAGGTTTTATTTGCATTCCTATACATTTTCAGAACCTTATCAGAGCCACAGATGTAGAAGCCTGAGCCTTTCTGGTAATTTTGTGCCGCCCCTCTGTGGAGGGGCTTTAGGAGGATTATTAGGGCATTTCACATCATATGTTTATAAGAATTGCCCGAGTGGGTCAGGACTTTCAGCCTGCTACATTTTCTGTAAGAAGAGTCGAAAGCAGCTTCCCAGAGAAGCATCTTCAAAGCAAAGCAAGGATATAGTTAGACTTCCCCTAAATTTTCTCTGGCTTCCCAGAATTTGTGGTTTGTAGGGTTCCCGAGTCAGAGGTGATTTTTCACATCTTAGAAGTCTTCAGGTATTTGTCTTCCAGGAGCTAGTTCAATTTTAATTTGACCCTATGTGAAATGTTAGGTTTCACAGCGTCCTGTAGTAAAGAATTTCCACCATGTAATTAGCTACTGTGTGTAAGATTCACCTCCTCTGATTGTCCTGACTTGTTCTCAGGGCATTTGCTAAATCTATAACAAATTTTTGGAGGGCAAAAAACTATAGGACTCACTATAGATTTATACTGGTGAAATTCTAATTCCCTGTCTGCTTTCCTACTTCTTTCCTAATAATTCCCAAGAGTCAGTGTGCTTTTTTGATCACTAAGCTGACATTGTCATGAAACTGTGTTATAAACTCAAGATCTCATTCCTGACTCATTACAGTCAGCTCACAGACCATGTATTTTATATTTTCCCCACGAACTCATGGGGAAAAGGAGAGCCAGACAAGGTCCTGTGTGCATCAGTCTGTATTTATCTCGTTAAATTTCATCTGTCATTTTAATCCCCAGGTATGATGTCCCATAAAGTTCTTCTGCAGTTCTGCACAGGTAGTTCCATCATTACTACCCTCAGCGACTTGGTTTTGTCAGCAAACTTTGTCACCTCTCTATTCACCCTCATCAAATCAAAAAAGTTCCTAGGTTTGTGGCAGTCTATTGTCATGCACATCTGCACACCCATGCAGTAAGGGCAGAGAAGCTACAGAGATATCAGAGCTGTGGAGGAGAACAGCAAAACAGCCACAGGTTTGAATTATTTGCTCATGCATTCATTTGAATCTAGATTGCAGGTTGCTGATGAGGAAAAAATGAGACTAAATCAATCTTTTGGAAAAAGTAATCTTTAAAGCATAGTCCTGTTCATAAAGCAAAATTCCTGCAAGGCACATCAGTTGACTATATTTTAATGGAGTATAGACCTTAAGCCAGCTTAACTAAGTCACACTTAAATCAATTTATAACTTCTCTAGCAGACTTAAGGGAAGAAATATATCACAAACTAGCATGTTTGTTATTACTTTCAGAGCTACTGTAGTAGATTACAGGTGTTGCTACCATGCATACTTGTCGAGGGTACATGAGAAATGTGACACCTCAGCACACTGCATTGTGACCAGAAATAGCAAATGAACCACAGCAGTCTTCAAGCACGCTTTATTGTGACAGGAGGCAGAAATGTTCTCCCAATTCCTCATTCCTTTTTAATTTATTTACATGCTAATTTATTAACAGACAGGCACTGTTCAAAAATACTTTTATATTTATCACAGTCAAGCCCTCCTTCTAGCAGACTTGGGCTAGCTTGTGAGCTGCGTGTCTTGGGTCAATAAATTCTGACACTGCTGGACATATGGAAACCAGGAAGATCCATACCAGATACAGCTGCTGCCTCCCACTAACGCATGGCTCCTTGAGCTTCCCAAAGTCAGCGCATGTGGACAGAATTAGATAAATGACATAGAAGATACATGAGCTAGGAAATTCCCAAGCTAAATAGAAGTAGACTTAAGACAGAAATGGCACTGTAAAAAATGGCTTTGGAAGCAGCAAATAACATGCAGCTTGGAGATAACAGAGCATAGTGATAGCTGTGGAGGGATGTAAGCAGGAGCAGTTGTGGTCCAGGTCAATCAGTTTGGACCATGGCCATTCCTTGCACCACCCCAAAGTTGTGGGACTCCAAGAGGGAAGGTAGAGTAAAAGACTCCAGGGCTGCCTAAACTGTGGAGTAACTGGTACAGGGTAATGTTGGTTTCTGCACATTGATGCAACCCTTTCCTGGCAGCCTGTGGGCCATATACACTCTGCGCTGCCTCTGCATGCCTGCCATACCAGCTGGTTCTGTTTTCATGTTTTCAGATGGCACCTGTAATGTGGCCTGCCAAAGGCTCCTGAAAGATTAATCTGGTCTTCAGCAAGGGAAATAACCTCATATTAATCATTTTCCCCTTTTTTTTCCATCCCCTGCTGTAGTTTTTGCCCTGAAATAACAACATAATTTAAATGCAAATGGGTAAGACAGAAATTAATAAAAATACCTTTCTTCTTTTAGTTCTTTGAATTTCCAAGTTAATGCAAGACAGTGTGACTCAGAAAACAGCCAGTGACTTCTGATCAGCGTGTGTAATGATAATATATGTCCAGTGAAAATTAAGAAGCCATTTCCCGAGACCACCTCACTTTGCTGCTGGCTGGCTGTTTTTAAGTCAAGAGCACAGTTGTGTGCTCGATGCTACCAAATGCAGTTTATCATCTAAGCTATGGCAGTAGACAAAATGTCTTCACTAAAGTATGTTCACGAGCAGATTGTCAAAACCTATTCCTAAACTGCCCTAGCCTGTGTTACCATTATGAATTTTCTGACAGAAAGTTGCAAGTTGTCAGGAGATGCTCAGTGAAGTAAAACTAGAGGGAGCTTCTTTAAACACAGTGGTCTTGGGGGTGGTGAGGCAAGACAGGTAACTATATGAAGCGCCTGAGAGGAATGCTGCCCTTTCTGTCCCCTCCTACAGTACACCCATTGTTGGTAAAGGCTGTCTTCCTTTTGTTGGTGTTCATTGTGGAAAGAAATGCACTAGTTATTTACTGGTGAAAATGAGATGGCAGTAACAAGCAATGGAAGGCAGTGTTGTTTTTCATTTTGCATTGATGCCCCTCTACAGAGGCATGCATTTCTCACATTAATCTTCTCAAAGCCTCTATTGTCCTGGCTTCCTGTTACAAATCAAGCTGGTGATGGCAGCCCCATGAAATCCCATTAGCATACTGAGAGCAGTGTATTACAGTACCAGGCAATAGAATAAATGCAGAACAATAAGTATAATAGGGAATGCATTACCCTAAATGAAACAGCGGCTCTGTACTGAGTGCCAGTTCTATGAAGGTGCCTTCTCCACCACTTGAAAACAAATAAACAGCATTTCGGGGGTTCAGTGTCACTGTCAAGTAAAAACTGCCTAGTTTGAGCCAAGGAAAACAGAGGTGCAGGAGGAGCTGCATGCCCAGGTGCAACCGTCTGTCTCCCTGTTCATGGACTCTGATTTTAATCTCTTTGAAAGACTTAACTTTCAGGTATAAAAAGCTTCCTATTTTTTGATCTACAGGTATAAGTGGGCCCTGCAACCAGCTGAACTTATTTTAGAGTCTTATTCTTCACTTTGTGGCATCAATGGCAGCACATGATTATAGCCTTCAGAAAAGAGGTGTCTTTAAAAGCAGCAGGGTTGATTTTTAGTGTTATTTCTTGTGAAGCCTGGACTAGATAAGAAGTTGCCAGTTTGTAGCCTGCTATGGATGAGTAGGGAGACAGCTGGGTCATCAACATATGCTAATACATCAGTAATGTTGACAGTTCTCAGGGGCAAGCCTGTATATGTCCTCCCCTTAGGTGTTCTTCATGGTCATGAAGTAAAAGTACATACAGTAGGCAACTACAAGATGCTTTGGAAAAAAAGGGGAAACCCAACCAAGATAAGGAAAAATCCTGCAGAGAAATTAACATTTACCTTTGCCTTGGACAAAGATTGGAAAAGCCTCTTCAAAAATGTGGATTCTCCCTGACTGTCAAATACTGGTGTGTTCAAAGGTGGGAAAGCATCTATGTTTTTCCAGAATGAAAAGATGATCAAATTCAAAGGCTTTTAAGAAAAACTGTCAATCATTTTAAAACAGCAAACCAGACTAGGTATTGGCATATTGTTTCTGATGACAAATCATTTTCAAGTTTTAAATATAGGTTGTATTCTAAAAGTGGAAACAGTAAGTTTGGATTTTTTCATAAATGCCAGATGCAGAGGTTTTCTGTTAGTAACTTAAGATGATATAATGACATGGAATATAATTTTCTGTCTAAAATAGTTTAATTTCTAAGTGAAGCTGTGGCTTGGCAAGCAGGTCCAAGGGGTCTCTTAAGCCAATGGATCTCCAATGAGCTCTAGACCCTCTATTTGCAGATAAGCTTGCAGGAGTGGAGTAAAATATGAATGAGAACTTCTCGCTGAAGATTTGTATTCGGACAAACATTTGCAAGTTTGGTTTTTCAGCTGAATATAGCCAAAATGCATTTTCACAGAACTCTAGTTAATGTTGTTTGGTGTGTTCTTCTGTCATCCATTTGTAATGCAGAAATACTAAATGGAAAAAAATCCAAACCAAACAACCCAAACCTGGGTAAAAATACAAAATAAAAACCCCAGGCAATGTTGTATGATATCTATGTGTTTCATCTTTCCACACAATTTAGGCCTGCTTTGGCATGAGAAAAACAAAGTTTTAATGAATTAGGCCAAAGATCAGGGTGGGAGAGGAGCATAAAATATGAACTTCTTCAGAAGCTTAGAAGAATATGTTCCATTCAGGAGTTCAGACTGAGGTTGGATGAAAATTTACAGGTAAGAGGTGAAAATGAGAACTGACATACAGAAAAGCATCTAGTAGTGCTAGTTTCATTTAAGCGAGTCATCTCAGCGAGGAGTTTCTGTTCCTAACTCCAGAATAAATGTTGAAGAATTCTTAAATACAGAAAACTACAGGACAGGAAACCTCAGCATCTTTCCTGATGATAAGCGCTTAATTAAAGGATGAGGAGTGTTAATAATATTTTTCAAAGAAAAGACCAAAGTAGTTCGTCAGATATGAAGGTCCTTCTATGTAGTCCATCATGTGAGAGGAAACACACTGAAAATATCATAGTTAAAGGGCAATTGATTGCATGGCTTTTGAAATTACTACCAGCAATTATGTAATTGTTCTTTCCTTGTAATAATACCACCTATATACATTTCGTTTTCTGAAGACCTATGAAAGAGAAACTACCTCATGTTCACCTATGTGCTTCAGACTAATGCCCTGGAAGATTCTCCTTGAACAACCGTGAAGTTGCTTCATTCCAGGAAGTACATATGCAATGCAAGGTGTGAAATCATTCATTCCTCAGCTATGTGGAAATTCCCCTTGCCACAGTGTGCTCATACTTTCTGAATTGTTAGTTGTGGTCATTGTGAGATGAGTCCTCCAAACATCACTGATGCATGTGAAGAGAGACATGTATTTTTCACACTAATTGCATATTATTCAATAGTAATGGGTAACACAGAGAGCTGGTTCTGAAAGTTCATTTTCAGTTTAAACTGACCTCTGAGGCTGAGTGTTCTGCAGTGTTTAAATGCCTCCCTTTTAAGTATTCAAAATATGCATGTAGCATAAAAATAAAATTCCTAATATGATACACATAAGAATGTAAGAAAAACTGTAATATCACATGTAAGAAAACCATTATCAAATATTTTAGCAATGCACTTTTCTTTTTAAATCCCCATAAGAAAACCTTATTACAACTGTAATCTACTCTGTAATACCTTCTCTAGTGCTAAAAGCAAACTGGATGAAAATAATCTCAGAGGTGTGTCTGAGCATAACTTGCTTTGAGCATGAGCATATTAAGTTTTATGGCAGACTGAGCTCCATTTATAACTAGTCCATAGAAGATCTCCGACAATTAAGCCATTACTGCCCTAAAAATGGATATGTTATTCCAGAACTTCACTTTTTAGTTATTCTCTGCAGTCTTGCTTCTCCCTCAGACCTAAAAACAATATGAAATTATCTATTCTTCTTGGAAAAAAAGAATAAATAAAAGTCTGCAAGTGACGCTGTTGGCAGCAGGCACTGAGGAAATTCTGTGTATTTGCTCAAGTCCCTCCTACTATCCCAGTTGGATTAGGCTCTGCTGTGTAAAGCCCTATTGTATGAAGTGCTTCCTGCCTCACAGACCATAAGCCAGGATCCAGAAAAGCTTTTAGGGATCTAAGATAGGCTTTAACTGCATAAATACAAATTGTAGTCCTCAGAAACATCACTCAGCTGTTGTCTAAATCTGAAAAGTGCTCAAGTTTTCAGCATTACACTGACTTAAGCCTCAGTTTATGGTCATTCCCAAAATGACTGGGAAGCCTTGGCAGTACCACACAGCAATTTCTATCTCGTGCACAAGCCCCACTGAATCCCACAGTCCAGATCTATTGTCTGCCAAGTGGCTCAGTACAATCTGCATTGTGAGAGTGCGTCTTCCAGACAGAGTCCTGCAGAAGGCATGGCCATTGCAAGGCCCCTAATTGTGTCAGATGATGGACAGAGATGGACTACTCCTGCTGCTCATGGAAGACCTATTTCAGTTCTCTTTCATACCTGAGAAGGTCCCAAACTATCTATCTGCCCAGATCCATCCCTCCTCTCCTGTCACCTGCCATGGTAAGAGAGGGACGCCCTTATCAGTTTTTCCCATTGTTGATCCACTTGCTATTGAATATGTCAAAGTAAAGTGGGGACAGGTAGTGAGTGCAAGTGTGCCCATCTGTCATACGAAGACTTCAGTCTCTGCTTACTGACATCAGATATTTTATCAAATGGCCTCTGAATGTAAAATACAACTAAGCAGGAAGAATAAGGCAGACTGCTCTAAATTCCTGCTGGCTCATTTGCAAGGTATGAATAACTTAAAGGAATTTGATTATAGTGACCTATATCCAGAGTGTTCATTCAGTTACATCACTCCAAAACTGCACTGCAGGATGTCTGATTGTTGCCATACGTTGCCTTCCAGCACACCAGACAATGATGCAGACAGTGAGGTATAGCACTTCCAAGCTGCTCCTTCCTGGGATTTTTCTGAGAGGAAGAGAGAAAGAGAAAGAGAGAAGGAAGGAAGGAAGGGAGGAAGGAAGGAAGGAAGCAAGGAAGGAAGGAAGGAAGGAAGCAAGGAAGGAAGGAAGGAAGCAAGGAAGGAAGGAAGAAAGGAAGAAAGGAAGAAAGAAAGGAAGAAAGGAAGAAAGAAAGGAAGAAAGGAAGAAAGGAAGAAAGGAAGGAAGAAAGAAAGGAAGAAAGGAAGAAAGAAAGGAAGGAATGATTGGAAGAAAGAAAGAAAGGAAGAAAGAAAGAAAGGAAGAAAGGGAGAAAGAAAGAAAGGAAGAAAGAAAGGAAGAAAGGAAGAAAGGAAGAAAGAAAGGAAGTAATGATTGGAAGAAAGAAAGAAAGGAAGAAAGAAAGAAAGGAAGAAAGGGAGAAAGAAAGAAAGGAAGAAAGAAAGGAAGGAAGGAAGAAAGGGAGAAAGAAAGAAAGGAAGAAAGAAAGGAAGGAAGGAAGAAAGGGAGAAAGAAAGAAAGGAAGAAAGAAAGGAAGGAAGGAAGAAAGGAAGAAAGGAAGAAAGAAAGAAAGAAATGGAGAGAAAGGAAGGAAGAAAGAAAGAAAGAAGAAGAAGCAAGAGAAAAAGAAGAAAAGGAACAAAAAGAAGAAAAAGAAAGAAAAAGGAAAAAGAAAAGGAAAAGGAAAAATAAGAAAAAGAATAAAAAAGAAAAAGAAAGAGAAAAAGGAAGGAAGAAATAAAGAAAAAAAAGGAAGAAAAAAGGAAGGAAGGGAGGAAGGAAGGAAGGAAGGAAGGAAGGAAGATCTTTTTTCCATGTTCTGTAACGTTACTCATCTCTAGTTTGTGAAAACATCAATTAGATCTGTTACACCCTCAGAACATTATTGTGACATTGGATAGGCTACCAGACCTACTATTGTGCTTGCAGCACAGGTATTTTGTATCCTTGGACTGTATTTCCTGACAACTTTGACTTCTTAATGGAGCTGGATGTATGTTTAGTTAAAAATTAGCCCTAGGTTGATGGTTGATGATTCCTGACATTCATTAGAATTCCATTGATTGTGAAAGTGTGTGAGTGTGCTTGGTTTTGCTGAACTCAGTTTACTTTCTCTGTTTCTACAAAAGTAGGGGTTTTGTTGCAGGATTTCCTGCGTTGGTTATTTTTTTTCTTTTCCTTAAGGGCACTGTTTTTTTCTAATTTCAGCCATACCAAACAGAAAAACGTTGCAAAAGATAAAAATCTTTAGTGAAGTTACAGAAATTTGCAGTCTTGTTTCTCATCCAAAGATATTTAGGCAAGTTCAACTAAGGTTTGAAAAGAAACAAAACTCTACTAAAACTCTGTGCCAGGCCATTGCCACTTTCAATATTATCAGTACTGTACTAACATACCAGAGAATTTCTCTCTGACTTTAGCTAATCACACCTCTGGTTCTGCTGGCCTGCCTTTACGAAGACTTTCACACCACACATCTTGCCCACCTGCAGAACATCACACTAAACCCTTCTCCAAGATCTGTATAAATCCCAAATAAGATGTACATTTGCCTAGAGGTCTCCCAGACATTTATTTCTTCCATTCCCTCATTCCGTGGAAGATTAGTTCTGGGATGACTCCTTCATTCCCAGAAACACATCAAAATAATAGAAGCATAGGGTGTATGACTCTTTTTGAGGAATAACTGCAGTCCAAGAAAACACTAGAAAAAATGCTGTCATTCCTATTCGTTGCCTTGTCCTGTCTTATTACACTCCCCTCTTGCAGAGAGACCTCCAGCAGATTTGGTGGGGGAAGGCAGGAGGAGGTCATTAAGATCCCCCTTCACTGAGGTTAAAAAAACCCAGGTCACTTCATTACAGGTTTCTCAGGGGAACAATCCAGACCCTCAGTGTAAATGACAACTGTGGTTTCCAAGATACCTCAGTGTTTTAGATGGCGATTCCAAGTAACTAGAAGAAACATACAGCATGCAAGTAAAGCTAACAGCTTTATCAGGCACTTTGTTGAAAAATGTGAAAATGAGGCTGTGTGATTTTTCTCTCTGGACTTCATTACAAGAGAAAATAAAAAAAAATAATTAAGAATTCTTTTTCTGTTTTAATTCCATTCAACTTTATTTTGGCTGAACAGGGAAGAAAGCCATAGAGGCGCTAGAAAACCCAGTCTTATCAGTTCAACTAATACACTGAAACATTTTCTTCTGACTGAAAAATCATGACACTAAAAATGGTTGTTAAAGAAAAGAAGTCTTATATGTCTATTAACTTCCAGTATTTTTAGCTAAGGTAGCATTTACGCTAAATGTTATCTTCATTGTTCAGTTGTTAGCAGTCTTTGTTGGGTCTTAAGCTTTCCACAAATGGATGTTTGTAGAAATATACAGGAAATCAAAACTGTAGGCATTGTGAGAAAACAAAATTTATTAATATTTTTGAGTATTTAAATCATATGCAAAGGTAGACCAGTCACATAATTTTATTTCTAGAACTCTCCTTAATGATCTTACATATTGAAGCTGAAAAAGGTATTATAAATAAGTTCTCGACACAGTATACTTATGAAGTGGGGTTTTTTATAATTTTTTTTATAAATTCATGTTTTCTCTGAAAGTGAAATCAAGTGATCTGTCTTACTTTCAACTCAGCAGAATAAAATAATCTCTGAGGGTCCTACTGAGAAAGAATTTTGTAAGTAATTCATTAGGCATATTTATATAAAGCTTCACTACCAGCACCTCTGCATCTACAAAGCAGCGTCTTTCCATGGATCCGTTTGGGGATTTTAGTTTCTCTTTATCCAACAGTGGTATTCACAAAAATAATGAATGTTTCAGTCAGAGCTCCCACAGTTCCTTAAGAATACCACAAGGACTTTACTACTAATTGAAGAAATAGATAACATGTGTCTTCACTTCAGCAGCCTTTATTTATTTTATGGACATTTTTTCATCAACTTTCAGACATTTTCTATTTGAAATTCTAGATAATTTAATGTTCCCCATCTGGAATGTTAATACTCGGCATGAAGAAAAGGAAGTCAAAGGTGGGGGGGGGGGGGGGGGGGGACGCGGGGCAGGGCGGAAGTAACAACATTTCTTTGACTCCTGTGTCAGTAGTACCAATTAGCTACATGAATTTCCCATCTGCTTTCACTAAAGAATACGTGAACAGCTGCATCCTACAGGAAGACAACCTGATGTAGCCAATAGAAGCTGTCAAGCACCTGGTCATTTCCTGTCACTAGCTTCACTGCTGCTGTGGGTACTAAATGACACAGGCTCCGTCTGAGAACTGGGATAAACGCTACTAAAAAAAATAATACTGTTATTCTGCTTTCTCTTAGTGAAATCTCTGTGCCTACTGATCTAAATGTTTGGGGTTTATATTTTACTTTATGTGCGTTGGATTGAATAGCGTAATGCCATACGGGTGGAAATTTATAGGCCTCACAGCCTCCTAAACAATAAGTACACCAGACTGATGCTGCAAATTAAAGAGAAATCAATGATTTCCTTTGGCACAGTCTAACCCTGCTGTTATTTGGTAAGGTAAAATATATTGTGTTGGGTGGTGGCATCTATCTATTTATTTATTTAAGGTAATGTCTACTCCTTCACTCTTATGTTTCAAAGTGTATCACGCAAACTTTCTCATTCTTCAAACTTAAAAGGAGATGCTATTTTCTACCCTTCTCCTCCCCACCACCCCACCACCCCATTAAAAAAAAAAGTTGCATAGATGTTACGGGGATAGATAAGTTCAAAATGGCTAGCTCACTTATAGAAATGGAAGTACTGATGTTTTCATATATTTTGCAGGAAGCACAAAGTTTCTTGCAAGACATCTGGACATTTTCAGCTTTCTCCTGCTGAAAATTTTGAGAATACCTTTGTCCTTGTTCAGTGTTGAAGCGATCTTCTTACTTGCATGGTATTGTTCAGCTCTCTGGCTAAAGCATTGGAAGGCTTATAAAGAGGTAAGACCATCTGTGGTGTTAGGCAGAGTGAGAATGTTTTCTGGAACTGTCAGGGGAATTAGGAGATTTCTAATCTTTTTAAACCCAAGGACTATGAACCCTATAATTCTGACCTTGTTTGTGAAATAACTGGTTTTAAAAGAAACAGATCACTTTGAAAGTAACAGTAGGTGTCAGAATTTAAACTTACACTCAACATCTTCACAAACATCAAATGAAAGTCACACATTTGTTACCAGTTTGGGCAATGATGTATGTGTATTTATGTAATTTCAGTGCTGCATCTCTTATCAGGATTTTTGCCTGACTGTAAAAACTGCTTTGTACACTGCCTGCCTTATTAAATTTGCTGATACCATGGCTGTGGTCTGCAGAGCTGTGAATGCAAGACCATCTCCACTCTGGGTTTTAAGATCTATCTTCCCTCTAGTTCCAAATAGTCCAAACAATTGTCTTTCTTCTCAGTATCCCCACTAATCATCTTCAAAAAATACTGTTGCAAAAGAGGTTTTGTATTTTGCATGCATTATGAGAATGCAGTCAAGGTTTGATAATAGGTCCATGCCTAGAAATGAAGGGTGAAGAGTAATGGGTCTGGAGCACAAGTCTTATCAGGAGTGGCTGAGGGAACTGGGGTTGTTTAGCCTGGAGAAAAGGAGGCTCAGGGGAGACCTTATTGCTTTTTACAACTGCCCAAAAGGAGGTTGTAGGCGGGTGGGGTCTCTTCTCCCAGATAACAAGTGACAGGACAAGATGAAATGGCCTCAAGTTGCACCAGGGGAGTTTTAGACTGGGTATTAGGAAAAATTTCTTCACTGAAAGTGTGGTGAAGCATTGGAACAGGCTGCCCAGGGAGGTGGTGGAGTCACCATCTCTGGAAGTGTTTATAAAATATGAAGATGTGGTGCTTAGGGACATGGTTTAGTGGTGAACATGGCAGTCCTGGGCTAATGGTTGGACTTGATGACCTTAAAGGTCTTTTCCAACCTAGATGATTCTATGGTTCTAAATAAGCAGGATGCTTGAGCAAGTTTTCTCCTGTGTTCTATGAAGGTCTCTGTTTATCCATTGCAAAGACTTGTTTGGTGTTGTCTTCCCTGGTCGTCAGCAAACACAGGCTCAACAAGAGAGCAGCTAGCAAGGAAGCAAGTATCTGTATGGCAGCCTGGGCAGATTCCAGAGAATGCTCTTATATGATTTATGCTGGTATAGCTGAATGTTTGCAGCCTAGCATTTCTGTTAGGTCAGCTCACGCTGGGATACGTGGCACAGCAACAGCAGCCTCTTTGTGTCATTTGACTGGGAAAGATGGGTTTTCTGCCACAAACACATTGCTGTACCTCTTTTTCTACACAAACAGCTGTGAATCTCCTGCATTTTTAGCAGAGGGAATTGAAATACAGGGATCAGAGTTACAACCACCAAGTGTCCTAGCTAATTGCAGATGTTCATCCCTTGAAATCCACAGCATAAGTTTACAGGGTTTCATGACACTTCATAAGTTCTGGGGGAGCTGTTCTGTTTCCTTCATCTGTTCACACCCGTCCCCACAGTGCCTGTCCCTCATTTTTTCCTTTCACAGTTGATAGCCAAGCTGTTTTTTTGTCTTAGCCCTAGGAGCTAAAAATAATAATAATAATAAAAAAAATTAAACAAAAATTTGGACTCTGATTTATGAGGTTGTAAGTAAAACTGAATAAGGATCTTGGAACGGGAAATGAATATTATTGGTATTCAGCAAACTAAAGTCATGATGGTGATTATTAAAAATCAGAGCCCACAAGACCCTTCAGAAATAAAAAAGAGTCCTTTTTGAGTTCTTTCATGACCTGTATCTATGAAAAAGCAATGACTTTTTAATATAAACATCTTTACCTTTTAAAGGTAATACCTGAAGCTAAAACTGGTTTTCCTAAGATATATTTAGATCTTTTAGACAATGCTTGTTCATGAAGTAGAGAATATAAATGGCTGATTTTGGGATCTTGGATCATTAGGTTATCATGTCATGTTATGAGGTATTTTTTTAATCACATTGTAGAAGTATATGGTTTAAGAGTACTTTCTCTCTTCATAATCTATTCTGTTGTGGACATATCTCCATTCTGGTTTTCTCTTTCAGGCAATTGGCTCTGACAATAAGAATATCCTGACAAAATTACACTTTAGATCTGAAAACTGAAGAGCATAACAGAAGATTCTGTAATTAATTTTCAGAGATAAGATAAAATATCCATAAATCAAATCTTAAGCTGCAGCAGATACCTTCCTTCATTATTGGAGCTATTTGTGTGAGGTTTGTTCTTTATTCCTGTTCACCACTTTCTATACTTCCCTTAACAGTATATAGGCTCCCTTTCAAAAGATTTATAACAGGTGGGCCACTGTCTATACAACCAGCTCCAGATATCTGGCTTTTGGAAATCTGCACCTATTCAGTAAGTTCCCAGCTCTAGCTTACCCTCCATAAACACTTCTCGAGAACCTAGCCACCATCAGTCTTCCATAACTGTGTAACTCTCTTTTTAAGAGTCTTTTATGATGACAAAATCTCTGATAAGGGCTCCCATTACATCAAGTTTTATCATTATCCCCACTGCTGTAACAGTACCACTCTACAACACACAAACAAACTGGCTTTTGAAAATTGTTTTAAATGGCACAAAGTATCCATTAGACAGATGCATACAGTATCTATATTGAACAGCAAGAAAGGATGGGGCATCATGGGCATAAGTAGCCCATTTTGGGGGGGTAAGTGTCTGTTTCACTGAATCATTTGTGTTTTACTTACTGACTCACTGGATGAACCAAATGCTGCAAAGCAGGGAATTTTGTCAGATGAAAATGGTGAACGATAATTCTGTTACAAACTGAATTAGAGACAGGTGTACTATCCTGTGTTGTTTTATTCAGAAAGCAGAAGGACTGTGAACCTGTTGAGGTAAATTTATTTTTATTTCTTTTTGATTTACAAATCCACCTATTTTGTAGTCTTTAAGCTCTGCACATTTTGTCATGTAGTAAAGGTCTATAATATGAACCATCAATCAGTGTATGTATCTAGATATAAAGCAATGATCTTTTAATTCCATAATAGCTACTATATAAACATATACACGTATAGCATCAGTCACCAATTGCTTTGGTGTTTCCGATCAAGTATAGAGCTCCACTGAGCTAAATGCTGTACTAATAGGGAAATATTTAACGCCTTTCATATTAAACAGAATGCCTTTCACTTAATCCCTGTGGTTACTGCCAGGTTTAAGGCTAGAAGCAGCAATAATATACCCTCAGAGAAAGGTAGATAACAGGCAGTGCAATGGAAGACTGTGTATTTGCACAGCTGGACATGTACCATACACTACCAGCTGGTACGGCTATGCAACATTTATCCCCTTTAGTCACCATGAGGCACTAGAGAGAGAGAGAGAAGGTAAGCAGGAGAAAGAGAGAGCAACAGAGTGAGAATAAGAGAGAGAAGAGCGAGAAAAGGAGTCAGCAGCTTAAAATTGTTCGCAGTGCAGGAGGAGCAGTGGTTGACAGGGGAAAGCAACTTATTAGCAGCAGTCAGCTATGAGGAGCTCCACTGGAGAGACAGAAAGTGCAGCTTGAAGGCACTGGTGTTGAAACCATTGGCTGCGGCATCAGTTTTGATGTGGTTCTGTCTCTAGCTGCTACTGTGGTTGCTTGCACTGCTCGCAGCTATCACTCCCACAAGCCTGAAGAAGGCAGGCTTTGCAGTACCACTGGGTGGGTATAAAAAAATAGTCAGAGAACCAGTGGACTGAAAGAGAGAAGGAAATTCTTGCCTGTAAGGACACGTAGAGGCCTGTCCCACTAGCAACCCCATCATTTACCATCACCAGAGCAACAGCTTAAGCTCCTCCAATCACCCCTACAGTAACGCACTGTGCTGTGCAGTGCTGTGCTGTGCTGCGCTGTGCAGGGGGTTATGGTTTCTTAGGTACACAGGTTTGTGTCAGAAATCATCAGCACCAGTTGAAGTACATGATGTCGGATGACAGGATTTGTGCTAGTTCTGTGAGTAAAGCTTTATACTGGAGACTTCACAGCTTCATTGTAAAGACTTCTTAAGGAAGAAGCTGAAAAGATGCTCAGTGACTGATTTCAGACACTGTAAACCAAGAGAAAGGGAAAAGATATCCAGTGGGCGAACAACACGTTCATGTCAGTCAAGCAGCAAAATCTTCTTGTTTATTCTAGATGAATTCTTTTCCTTGATGTTCAAGTCTTCATAGATTATTTTCCCTGTCTCAGTGATATAATTATTGTATAGGAAGAATCACTGCTGTAAATGAATCCCTTGTTCTATTTGTCAAATCAGTGGGACCCAAGGTAAGCCTTACTAGCCATGTGTAAATGACAAAGAGTAAAAAGAAGTCAAGTTAATTAAAAAGAGATGAAAATGTGAATTGATTATTTTCCATGGTTGCAAATTTTACTTATAACCCTTTATGCTCTTTCTTGATGCACTCATGTGAAAAATAATGCTGGTACTTGAATCAGTTTTCCAAACTCTTTTCAAGTCTACTGTGCACTGCAACCTTTAACGACAAGCACTTAAACAAAATGCACTGTTCCACTGGATTTACTGTGAGCCTCTTAAGAGGTTCTTCCATTCAGCAAACTCACTTGAAAGCTTGACAATCTAGCCTTTTTTTTAAGTTGAAGAGGAGCTAATTTAAAATCACTGGAGAAATCAAATGTAGGAAATTAAAGCAGCAAATCAACAGAGGAAAGGGGAACAGAATTAATTGGCCAGTGATTTAACTGATATCTCCTCTGATCATGGACATGTTATGGGAAATTCACGCCGCTTCCTGCCAGCACTTCTTCAAGACCACTATGGGTGCAATAGCTACTTATACACATTCTATGAGTAAAAAGAATCTTAAAATATTTTTCCATAAGCGCCTGCATTTGATGTCTTATCCCTATAGTGAAATAACTCAGGATAAGCTATAGGCCTAAAATGGTTTCCATGTAGCATGATTTCTGATACAATCACTTAACAGGAAATAGACAATAATGAAACTGTGTCTGGATATATTTTTTCTTCTGAAAACAGTTAAAAGCATATTTATTTAAGCCATAACCCTGGCTTAGTGGTCCTGAAACTAGTTACAAACTTGCTAAATCATTTTGACTTAAAAAAAGAAAAAGAAAGTAATCTTGAAAGTAGGCTTCAGAAAACTGAGGAAGTGATATTGATACTACCTATGCCCCTTTTCGTCTCACAGGCTGGTGTTACGTGGCTCACTCAAGATCAGCTCCCTCGTGCCCCTGACAGGGATTTCAGCCGACATGTTTTGCAGCATGCTGCCTCTATCAACATGCTAAAATTTATTCCAGAGTCATCAATCTCCCTGTTCATATCTTGTCAGCCTCACTGCTCTCAGTGCAATGGCTCTTCAGATCAGTCACGTGAAGTGAAACAGGGTCATAAATGAGGCTGTAAGTAATTCAGCGTCACAGACCCAGTAGCATGGCAGCAGCAGCACTCCCCTGGAGCTCCGAGTCTTCTCATACAGATGAGAGGACTGAACAACCCAACCAAGCCTTGCCCAAGCTGTTGAGTAGACCAGTCCCCAGACTACCGGATGGATGAAGCTGCCACTGCAACTACATCAATGCCAACATATCGCTCCCAAAACCCCTCCTAACGAACGAGACTACTTGACTTGAAGCAGAGCATGTGAGGTTTTCCTCTTTTCACCCCTTAGCCTACAGGACTGCTTATCCAGGCCGTAACCCACATTGTGTTAACCCTTGGGTGCACAGTCCTAGGACCACGGTTAATCACTTGATCTTTTAAAAACTCCACCACCCAGTGCCCACCCCAGCTCTCCAAGGCCAGCTTTCTGCAGCTCACCTGGATTATCACCCTCTTCAATCTGCTACGGGAGCTGTTTGTGTGATTCTCTCTTAAATACTTTTCAACCTGGATGTGTCAGGCTGACAAAACCCTACCACTTGAATTGTTTAAGTCAGATAAAACACTGTTTAAACAGGCATATGAGGGCCTTTCACACCTATTCTCTCTGAAAAACTTCCAGAGACAAAACAGACCTTGCACTAAGCAGTAGAAATGTAGAACTGTTGTGACTTCGTGAGTGACTAAAAATAGCACGTCATGGGAACTTCCCCCCACACACACACCCAGCCCCCGCCATGTCTGGTAATATGAGTGAAAAGTAATCATAAATATGCTCCCCTGTTTTATGCAGAACTAGATCTCAGCCCTGAGATACAGTCATAAACTGTCAGATCACACACACAGGATTTCATATGATGCAGAAAACCACCCCTCAACAATATTTTAGGTCTTTGGTTTTGCTTTTGGGGTTTTTTTCTGCCTCTGTACTGTCTATTGACTCCGTAAAGAGTAGCATTACATTTTTTCTTCTTTGCAGAAAATCATGGTCTTTTAGAATTCAAATAATTTTACAGGAAACCAGGTTTTCATACAATTTTTGTACTTGGCTCTTTCAACATCTCAGCCCTGAGATATGGACATGAAAGGATCTTCATGATGCTATCTCGCTCTGCTCCCAGTTAACAGGCTCGGTGAAATCCTGCCCCACTGCATTCAAAGGCATTTTAAGTAGATTGTTGTAGCATTTGACTCCTTACCTATTTCCAGGGGCAGCCTAGAGAGATCTAGCAACATATGCTTCGCTTTGAATCTAATGGATGAAAAGTGGTTGAGAGCAGACTCACGTGTCTGGCTTCCCGCGTGCTGCTGCAGCTCTGTTTATTAATTCTGCAGTGGGTATTTTATAGGCGCCATGCAATGCCAGCTGAAGGTTACCACAGTAAAGCAGCAAAAAAGATGAGGACTACAAAGTCATTGGCAGTTTATTTTAATTCAGCTGGAAAGAGCAACTTCTGCTTTTATCATCCTTTGTATTTGGCAAAGGTTAGAGTTTATCTGAGTTTCACAAAGCTGCCAAAATGCTGAGTAGATCCTGTCATTGTCTCAGTGAACACTGAATTGCATATTAATTGAAGATCTAAGGCTTTACATCAAACAATAGAAGTGTAACCAAACATTGCAGACCTGGGACATGAATGCCTCTGGAGCTAGATGGGAATGTTTGATTTAACAAGACCCTTTAAATGTTTCCTACAGAAATGTTGCTAAATCCTTTGAAACTTTGACAGCGTTTTGCTATTAGCTGCAGTTAAAAATTATTTTCTGTAGGTCAGTCCAGCCTGCTTTCCTTGTAGTCATATCCAAATGGCCAGTGTCAGGAATCCCAGCTCCCAGGGCTCCTTGACATGACACATGTCATGGAGTTTAAACACCTCACCTCCTGCAAGGCCTATTGATCATGTATACAGGCACATTCTTACCTTAATGCTTCCTAATAGAAGGAGAAATAAGATGAAGGCCACGAGAGGAGCTGCCTATCTCATCCTTCTAGTAGGTGTATGAGTGTTGCAAGGGCAGAAAACAGCAGCCAAGGGAGGAGACCTAAACCAGCAAAGTGACATTTGTGTGCTGCTTGAATAAACAGGTGAACTCAGTCACAATATAAGCATTAAGAATTTTTATCACCCACAGACAAGAAGACGTCTCCTGGATGTCACTTAGTATATGCATACACATAAAATAGAAGGAGGCAGAAAGAACTGAGCATTTATCCAGTATGAGATATTAATAATACAACGTATATCGCTAGAGGTAGAAATCAGGAATAATGCCAAGGAATTTAATGGATTCAAATCCATATAAAAACAGGTCTGGTAATGATTACAACACATTTGAGTTGCAGAAATTGTTCTAAGCTGTTTATCTGGATAGGTTCATTCTTTTATGGAAATTTGCACTGGATCTGGGTCCAGCTTTGCTACTCAGTTGGTTTTTTTTTACAGTTGTCCTATCTGAAACACAGAATTCCAGCATTTGTAAGTTTACATGTTTAGGTATGACTCCTCTCTTGCATGATCCGTTTGTTCAGGGAAACACAGTGAATTAAATCCCAGTTTCAACAAGGTAACTGGCAATAGTATCATTCTGGATAGTTAAGTACCTTGCTTTAGAAGGAGAGTTACAAATACAGGTTACAGCGTGGACACGATCTTGGCTGCATACTAGATACCTGCATCCCTTTCTGGATCTGTCTCCACCTTACTGCCCTAGGTATATTGTGTGCCATTCATACAGGATATTTTGCCAAGCAAATCCCTACACACCATTTTTCTCATTACATTTGTAATCAAAAGGTAAATAGTGCACAGATGTAGAAGACTTGCCAAGTATAAGTGATTAATGATAACATATGTAGTTTTAATGGACTTTCTTTTAAAGGAGAATAGATTATAATCTTCAGCATGCAATGGTGTAATTTCAATGTGGTACAAAAGTCTAGGAATCAGATATTTGAGTAGGAGGTAGCTTAAAGTACTAAGTATCTGCCATAATTTTAGACTCTCAATGCTGTAAACTGCAGCCAGGAAAATTTGCATCCCTGGTTTGGATATCATCCAAAGAAGATCTTCAGGCTCCTACAACTTCTTACAGACTTAGCATAGCAACTTCCATCTCTACCTCATCCTTGCAGCTGACTGCTTTACTTCTGCCCCTTATTTACTTCCAGTAAATACATAGGGCAACTGACTCTTAAGATTGCAAAGAAAGGATTGGTGAACTAAAAGATGTGTTAAGGCTTTATTTCCATATTCAGTACACATACTTTAAGTAACAGAGGTTTCTCAAGTTTCTTTTACATCTTTTCTCATGGGCATATAACTGATGCATCATAAAAACTTTGTCCTACAGCTACTGGCACCAGAACAAAGAGGTCATGGTTTTGAAAAGTCATTTATTACCAAGTGCCTCCTCTATATAGTTAAACATACATAAACCCTGTGATTCTAAAAGGTAGCAATAAAAAAAAAAAAAAAAAAGAAAAAGAAAAAAAGCCCAGCAATGAGATGAAAGAGGTAAGGTCAGTGAGATAAGATCTGCTTTATATAAAAAAAATACATCTTTCTCCTATCAGTATAGCAAAATGAATTTGACTGTTCTCTATATTTCACCCATTCCTCCAAATGCTGTTTCACATCATAGTTACTATTTGCATGCACTAGCATTTGATGCGCTGTATATTACAAATAAAACATATTTAGTGCTGTTGTTGGAATGTTAAGTTCCACAAACAAGAAAGGATATGCAAGAGCATGACCTCTCAAGGAGAAAGTTATAATGTAAAACTGAGTTCCTAAAGTAAAATATACTACTTGTGATTTACCCACATGCTCAGAGGTGACTAACAATCCCCACCCTGCTTCAAGGTCTAACAGTAAAGACTGCTTCCTAGGTAGTTCCTTCAAGACAAATTACAACTTCAAAGGAAAGAATATCTCCATTCACAAAACAGGTCACCAACAAGAGCTGTCAGGTGGAAGGAAATGTAGCAAGCAAGATGCATATAAAAATGGAAAGTAAATTGACTGAGATCTCCTTCATGATATACAAAGGAGAACTTCCACCTGCTCTGCGCCCATTACCTCTGAAGAATGTTATAGTCTTGCTTTTCTAACACTGGATACAGAAACTTCAGTAAACAAACCACACACACACCCCCAAAAAAAACCCCAAAAACAACAACAACCAAAAAAAAAACCAAACCAACAAAAATTAAGGATTTTTTATTTTTTAGGGTTTTTTTTTTCAAAACTGGAACATATAAAGTCAACTGGAACATATAACAAAATCTTTCGCAAAGCTTCACCTATATATTACCACGCACAATACAAATAAGGAATAGACTGTATTTCACCACCACTATTTTTTTTTATTTCCTCGTTCACCACTGAATTCATTCAGGCCTGATCTTCCAGCCACATAACATGAGGGCAATGAGTTGTGTACTGGAACCCTTTCTGCAACTCACCTGAAGAAACTGAACCATTTAGCCAGTTTGGAGACGATGGTTACACGGGAGCCCCACTTGCACAAATCCGTGTCCAATATGTCACCTGTTCTTCAGAAATTGTCTTCTTTCCATCAGTTTGCTTGCAAAACATGTCAAAAGCACCTCCCACTCTTGAGTACAGCCATAGTGCAGCTGGAGCTTTTTGAAGAGGTGGCCACTCTTAATTACCTGTGCAGTTAAACAGTCTGAGCTAATAAGGCTAATCGAGTTTCCCACACCATGCTGTAAACTCATCTGTAGAAGGGATGAGTTTGCTGATTGAAGTAGCTGGTGCATTTTGCCTGTCTCCTAACAAGTGGTGGACAGAGAAAATACAGCAGTCACAGATTTTTAAAAGTCTTCATTTATTGCCAGTTGCCATACAGCACTGTTTTCAATACTTCCCTGCCAAACTTACACACATGGACGCAGGGCATTTGCTATAGAGTGTGGTAATAGTGTTGTATTTTAGGTTTGTAACACAAACCATTTGTCTGGCAGCACAGTGCATACTGCCTTCTAACCTAAATCTAGAAGACTGAGAAGCTGAGTCTCTCAGTTTAAAATTAAATGTGGATATACAGGACTCTCCCAGGTTTTTTGCAGTAACATATGCAGCACTGGAATATCCAGCTTACTTGTTCCATTGTATTTTCTCCCAGAGAAGAGCACTAAAGGGACGTTTCATTGGCTGCTGAATGCCCTGTATTTTCTCTCTTCGCTAATCATGCATACTGTGCGATGTAGAGTTTGAACTGCTAAGCATAGTGTGATTCACTTTCTTAGGTGAAAAAGAGGCAGGACTGTCACACTTCACATCAAAATCAGTGAGTTTGCAACTGCTGGGACTCAATGATTGATGAGAGCTTTGGCATAGTTTCTGTTTGGAAAAAGAGTGCTTTGAACTAGTGGATGAAATACGAAGAGGAGAGACTTACATAATGGGCCCATCTCCCCTAATCTCCTCACCAAAGAATACACAAGGAAGAAAAACAAGGAGTCCCTTGTAACCCTTGCAGTGACGAGTGCCTCGTTTAATGTATTCAGTTACTTATTAGTAGGCCAATATAAATCTAGCACAACAGTGTGCAAAGTCAGCAGGGGGTCTGAATTCTGATGTTATTTTTCCCACCGCTGAATAAATGATCCCAACCACCAGCTTCAGAAGCTCATCCTCATTAGTATGTATGAAATCAGTGGAATAAGCACTGGGAGATTTATATTGTTCTGTATTCAATTTAATTAATAAGAGATGGTGCCAATTTCTGGAGGAAAGAGGCAGTGTTTATAGATTCCTGTGCATTTTTCATTGTTACTAGTGATAGAAATCTATCACAGCATGGTGACCTTAAGAAGTGCCCTCTTCATTTTCCAATCCTACTGACATTCATTAACTAGACATTTTAGCAACCTGCATATTATAATCTGCCACCATTATTAAGGTCACTGTAGAGTTTTCATTGTAAGCCCCCTACTTAAAAGGTTTTAGAACTCTGCTGGAAAATTTCAGGGTATCAAAGGTACTTTATGCAGTGGTCTTGCCTATTTTTAAATTCTGGCAGGCCAAAATGAAAAATAACAACATAAACTCCTTTTAAAACAAAAGCAACAAAACAAACAAACCAACCAACAAAACCATACATACAAAACATCTATCTGTTGGTGTCAGACACTGATCTGAGAGCAAATAGCACAGGTAAAGTCACTGTGAAACCAGTTCCCAAAAGGCAGGAATGGGATATTCATTCCATTAGCAAGAAGCAGATTGTGGGAAAAGGTGGCTTGTATATGTGTTACCTGATACACAGAAAGACCTTGCCAAATTCTGGATTTGGACTTGAAAATCGGTGTCTCACCGCACTGAAGTCAGCTACGGTTTTGCCACTGACTCCAGTGAGACCAAGAATTGAATCAGACTTTCCAGTTTAATGCCTGTTTTATTTTATCTATTTTATTTTACAGTTATGGTCTTCTTAATTTTCTGTTTTCATAGAGTTAGAATGTACGGTTACAAATCGGTTAATGTAATGGATTTCGCATCTTGAGTGATATTCTGGTCCTGTGAAAGTCAGTGACAAAACTCCCGAAGACTTCTGTAAGGCCACCTCTTCACCCCAAGCACTTTAACCCACATCAAACGTCGCTTATTTATACATCTGCTTTGGTTTTTATTCAGCTGAACACTCAAAGATTTCAATAGAACATAGACACAAGCAAAAATTAATACTCTTAAATCAAGTTTTATTTGTGTCTGTGACATAGCATGTAAGTAGATATTAAAATGCACATGTGTTTTCTGCTGATCTGTGAACACTAATGCATATTCCACACAGGGCTGAATGCACAATTCAAGCAACATCCACAGGAAATCCCTGCCAAAAGTGAGGAATAATGTCTTCAGGACAGACAAAACAAAGAGTTAGTCACCAAGAATATTGCTATAAATGATACCCTGGACAATAATAGGTGAAATTATTTTTCAGTTAGTGGGAGTTTCATTGCTGATGGCGCATAAATGAGGACACCTGTGGTTTATTTCATGCAAGCTGATGTTTTTCTCCACATTTCTTCTTCTTTATATATAGCCCTGCCACTTCTGCACCTATGAGGTATCCTTCTCTATCTACTAAACTTCCACACACGCATGGTTAAGTACGCTCTAATACACTACATTTGGCATGATGGTTTAAGGAAAGGACAATGGTTTGACTCAGAAATTAAATATCCTACTTTCATGGTGAGTCAAACAGGCTTCTCCTAGCAGTCAGTTTCAGCAGGGTCTCTTGCCCTTTCTGTTGGATCAATGATAAATCTTCCAAACAGCTTTCAGTCACTTCCCCTCAACTTTGCTGCACTTGTATCAGTCACAGCGGAGTGACTGAAACTCACTTAGGCAGGGTTGGAATGTCTCGGCTGTGGTTTACCTGGGACAGTCGCACTCAGGAGCAGGGGGTAGCTAAAGATTGCCAGGAATGAGTAAACACAGGAAGTCTCCACTCCCCTTCCCTCATTCCCTGGTAATACTGCAGGCTTCATTAGCAAATGCTTTTCAGCTCTGATAATCACCAGGAAACTCCAGCCTGCAGCCAGCCCGGGGAGAGGCTGCACCTGGCAGTAATGCTGTAGTCACCATCACCCTCCGACAGGCCAGAAGCTGTCTTCTCTGCACACATAAGAAATGTCTAGCTCCACAGCTACCTGTACTAGCTTCACTGCAGCTTCTCGCCAAGTAAAACCCTTTTAAATACAAGTACTATTGGCAGAGTACAGATAGCTGCCTGGATAAATCTAGACTACTGAACTTGTGCCTCCAGCATTCATATTATTACCTTTTCTGGCCCAATGCAATACAGGGAAAAGCGAAGAGAGAGCCCTTTCCATGGCAGTTAATTGAACTAGAGCTAGAAACACCATCCTGACAGTTTTCCTCTTAGCAGAATGATTACAGACAAGCAGACAAAGGTAAATAACCATTTCAGCTCTTTTTCCTGAATAACTTCTTGGTCAGATAAAGGATACTCAGAAAACACTGAAAAGACCCCATCAACTCCCCAGTGCCAATTCCCCACTGTATGCCACAAAAGCCACACTGTGCTACAAACTGGTGGCTCATCCCATGTCCTCCCTTGGAGAGGAATAATTTTCTGCTCTTACCCATGACACAGCAAGGACATTAACTCACCCTTGGCTAGGGCAGGTGCACAGGGGGGGTGGGAGAGAGGAGTTTCCACTAGTCTCCTGTTTTCGCCTTGCTCGCAGGTGTGAGCCAAGAGAAGGTGAACTACAGCCAGCCCACTTGGGGATGGTGACAGCTGGTCACCCCAGTGCCTTTCTAGACTGATCCACCATCTGATCCCTGTCCCAGAGCACTGTTATTTCCTGGCTATCCTGTTGTCAATTTTTCCACACAGAATTAGGTCCAAGTAGCTCATCAGGCTGTGTGGGAAGGTGACTGACACTAATGAAAACTGCTTTGCCAAGAGCAGGACACGCTTTTTTCTTCCCCAATACTTTGTCATGTCTTTCAACACATTTACAGTCACTCTTCTGTATCTTAGCAGGCCATAATGTGTTTGACATTAATTTCTCCTTTAGTATGTAAAAATATTCATATTGTTTAAAAGCAAGTGTAAACCTAGGGCAACTCAGCCTCTCATTACTTGTTTTACTTAAGTAATCTCGCAGGGTTGAAGGACAAAACCTGACTAAAGGATCATTTTCCAACAGCTGCTCATTTGTCAAGGTTTAACCAATCCCATTTTTCCTGCATTGCTTTACTATATCTCACTAATCTTTTGCTTCACAGAAAGACTATTTGCTGTGCTCTTACTTTGGTCCTCTTTCTTCCTTTCTCCTTCCCCCATCACTTGTCTCTGGTTTCCCTCCCTCCCACCCACACTGCACACTCTGCTTCATAAATTTTCTCAGCTGGAGCCTTCTCCTCACCTCTTCCATTTTGTCCTGGCTGCTCTTGTCCCCTCTGTCTCCTTCCTTTTTATTTATTTTTTTTTTGTTTGTCAGTTGCAGGCCCTTTTTTCTTCCCACTGCCATGAATCTGAGGGTTAAAAAAAAAAATAATAAAGTCAGCTGGATGAGATTTAATGTTATGAATTCAAGTACGTGTGTGTTGGGGAGGAGGATGGAATAAAGCCTCTTTATTTCAGATACTGAAACCATTAAAGGTTTCTCTTTGGTAATATTGTATTGCCTGGTAATTCTACTTACTGAGTGTTCCTAAGGGCTCAGTTCAGCTGAACGGACACTGAAAGCAATGACTTTGACTTATTAAACTAACCACTTATTATTATTTAAAATTGGATTTGCTCTCAGTTTGATGCTGTAATTGTATTTAAAACACTTTTATTATAATATTGACTTCTTTCAGTGCAGTCTTCTCATTTATAATAATTTTACACTTAGTTCCTCCATCTAGATCTGAAATGTTCATTGCTTTTTTTGGGAGCCACTGAAATGGTTCACGGTGGTTCATATTTATCTGCTGCAAGAACACAGGCAAAGCCAAAATAAATCTCTTTTCTCACTGTTTGCCTTAAGCTCTTGATCAAGCCCCTGATTTTAGAGTCCTGATGAGCACAGAGGATTCACCCCAAGAAAACTCTATGAATTTGACTTAACTTTCCAATCAAAATATCTTTTACGTGTTTTCTGAGTCTCTCTACACCTCTTTGCTTGCTGTCCAAACAACTCAGTGTCAAACCTTAATCATATAAAGAGAAACAACAGCTGAGAGACATATTTTATTCCATTCAGTTCTTCACTGTACTCAAAAAGGATGCAACATCTAAGCACAATGCTGGAAAAACTCGGGGAGGGGGTGGGGTGGGTGAATTTCTGAAGTAGTGAACTAAAAATTTAAGGCACAATACTTGAAACTAAACCACTGTGAAATAATGGAGGAGCATACGGTCTCCTTCCATATTAAAACTGATGGGAAAGAAACCCTGAAAACTCTTTCTAGATGCTCTCTCTGCAGTTTCTGATTAATTCTCCTCTCAGAGACCCTACGAGAAGAGATGAATGTGAGATCATCAACATCCAATGTGTGAAGAAAGTAAGCTTCCCTTTATGGAAAATCCGATAGAGTTCAATAGCAAATAATTTTTCTAGTGACTTAAACAACTACCTACGGAATACAACAGATCTGTTATTTTTCTGTTGTGGAGCTCCATAGGCTAGTTAAAAATTACCATACACTCCCTTCCTGGTGAAATTTTATAAAACAGATCAGCAGCAGGTGAAATTGATACGGACACATTAACATTAACAAGATCGTGTTAATTTACACCAGAGGAGGATCTGGCCCATATGTGGCTAGAGTAATTTGACAATGAATCTCTGCAAATCTCTGTTGGTTTTAACGACAGTTAAATTTTACATCACTTTCCCATATTGATCTTCCACACTCAGTTATTCTGTCTTTTTAACAGGGAACCACTCCCTTCACCATATGGTCCAGCCGCTATCCACAGTATTCTCTGCTTATTTCACCATCATGTAACACTCTCCGGTTCTGGGAAGTAGATGACACAGTGACATGTGAATACTGCTCACGGTGCAACATGAATTTCTGTTGATTTTTCTGGCACAGTACAGCAGGGGCTGACCAGGGCAGCCTTCTGCATAAAACATCTGCTCCACAGCCTTGTTTGCCTTCCAAAATCCTCCATAGCTGTAAAGACCAACCTGAACACAATTGGCACAGACAGGCTCCCTTTCAGTTCCCAGGCAAATCTTTCAGTGGAGCTCCTGGTATTTCCAGTAAGCATTTTGAACAACTTGCCTGAATATTGAACATGTTGGGCACCCCTGCTGAGCGCACCCCAGGTCAGCCTACAGTCACCTGGGTGTTCATTCGGAAAATGTCTGAACAAACTGATTCAGAAAAGCAAATACATATATGCCATCCAGCAGCCTAAAAATGTGGCATTTCTAGTAAGGTCCTTAGTTATAGAAGGAATTCTGCAGGAGTTCACCAGCCATTAAAAATCTGATCAATGGAGGAAACTCGTGACCTAACTGTTTTTAATCTAATCTCATTCTACATGCTTACAGCAGTCTGCAAAATGTCTAGCACTCATAATTTTAAACTATGAGCCTGACTCTGCAGGAGTTAATTGGGCAAAAGAGCCTTTGCCATTTTACATTAAAAGACTGAGAATTGGGTCCATATTGGCTTTTATGACTCTTCTTTCCTTTAGCTGCAGTGTGCCCAAGAACAGCTACATGCTGGTTAAAAACCTGTTCCCTTTCAACCACATTTTTAGAGTACAGCTGAGTTTGGCGATTTCCTCTGAACTGCTTAAAAGAAAGATCTTATTTTTCTCTGTGTAGGAGTAATTACTTTGCCAGGCATTCAATAATGTTGTCTTGACAAAAATCATATTTGCACTTTGATGAGCTTTCACTATTGCTGTAAGATTAAAGAAGTCAACGCTTCTTTACGTTAAGATGTCCCTGTACTTAACATTTTGTTTTTATTTGTGGTGAGATACATCCTGACAGGTAAAGGCATCTCCTCTGATGCCAGAATGGGAAAGGGGGGAAAAGGAGTTACAAGCCCTCCTAAGATTACAGGCTTCAAGTGTCTTCTGGACATCAAAACTGTCTCAGACCTTCTTAGGGGAAAAACCCCAGAGTGTTTCTCAGACAGCTGTCAAAATCCTCAGCTCTGTCACTCTTGTGTGTTGCTTCTTGTCAACATGAAACTCTGCTGCACTTTGAATCTTTGAAACGGGGTCAAGAATGAACTGAACTGAATCTAACAATAACATCTGATACAGAAACTGGGGAATATTGCACAGGTTTTTCTGACATGGGAGGATAAGGAATGGGATGTGCTTAATGACAAGGTGCCATCGCACCCCTGCAGTATTCCAGCTCCTCAGGACTGTATCTAATGGGATGCTGCTCCTACAGTCACATGGCTCTGGGAAGGTGGTAGAGTGGGAAATATATGGGAAAAGTATACAGTGTTGGGCTTGCCAAGTCAACAGCGTCGAACTTCACAAAACCCAATTTAAAGAATCAGCTGCTGCCAGTGAAGGACACCCAAGAGCCATTCCCTCATGTAGGCCAGGTGTCCGACAAACTTCAAGTCAACATATTTCATATGTAATTGGGAGGGAGGGGTAGAGGTAATGTTTTCATATACACTCAAGTCACACCTTTGGTAGAGACCTTTTCTGAAGAGGGGTTGGAATGAGTTGGAGAACTTCTCTATAGCTCGTGTGAATTGCCCAGACAAGGCTTTTAAAATGCACAGCTCCATGGAGACCTTACCAAGAATTCCTGACTGGAAAACCCACTGTACACTACCTCTGCAGCTGCCAAAAAGCAGCCAGTGAAAAAATATGTCTTTTCCCATCAACAAGGGTAATAATTCCCTTCCCCAAGCCAGTGTGAGTAGCCCACAGTTGTTAACTAGTCCAGGGAAAACAAATAAGGTTGTGTCTCTGTTTTCAGAAAATCTGACAGCATGGAGAATTGAGATTGATATTAAAGTTCCACAAAAACAGCTTAAAAAACTTGGTGGGAGAGAAAGATCAGGACAACAATTTACAGGACTGGGTACAGAGACAGAAAGGGAACAGGGAGTCAGGTAAAAGAAAAGAGGGCGTTTTTTAAGCCATGAAGACACATCTTGATTTTGCAGATCAATTCCAGTGAGTTAAGAGCAAAAGCAGCAGTGAGGGAATGAAGGACAGCAGAGCTGACTTTTGTTTTGACAGAAGGCTAAATGAAAAGGGCTATGATGTGTGACTGAAGTGAAGAAATTAGGCAGTGCAGGCTTGGAAATAAGAATTTAAAGACAGGGAAAGAAAATGGCTGAATAGAAAAAACTTTCGTAAAAGAACTTGAATATGAAACTTCTAGCAACTGGTGCCTTAGCTAGTACCAGTGTCTGGAAAATATAACTCTTTTGTGCTCCCTGCTTCTTGCAGAACTTTCATAATATAAAAATCTGGTCTGTATTTTTCAAACCCCTAAATAAAGGGGGGCAAACCTTCTCTGTCAGAGAGCCTCTTGATTAATGAAGAAATGCAAGTGTAAAATAAACCATTCAGTATTGCGGAAATATTTGTGAAGTATCTGAAGCACACAGCAAGGGCCCAATCTAGATCTGCTTACAGTTCAAACCCACAACAAAGTCAGTGGAAGTTCTGAACACCTCAAAACTGCGTAGTGATTGAGCATAATGTAATGACTGAATGTCAGCCTTCAGTATTCTTGAATGGGCATTTCCCACAAATCCTGACTGTGTTTGGTCTCAGTTCGCGTTTCCTGACAGGGGGAAAAGTAGCATGAGATGACTGGGGGCCTCTTTGTGGAAATGGAGTTAGGGGTCTTGGCAAATCATGGTACATTCATCTGGTTTACCCCCCTGACACACGCTTGGGTGCCCAGAAATTATTTGTACCAGTTCAGTTTCTCTAATTGCTTTCAGATCTAGGGTAAGTTTGTTCCACTAAAATTTATCCGTCCCCAGCAATTACTCTGTTTGGTGCAGAACTGGCTTCTGTTTTAGATTTTCAGGGAAAGAAAGAAAGAAAATATATATTAAGTCTCAGCTCCTTTGGTCAGAAAATTACCCTAAGTATACAATCAGTTTCAACTGTCTGAAAGGAAAGAAGAAACTTTTCCCTGATACAGATGAATGTTTTCCTTTGTAATCTAACAACTAGAAACTGAATGAATGCGTGTGTAATTTTAGATCCCAAATCAAATACCAAACCAAAACCAATTTCTCAAGAGTCTTTTCATTATCTGAAAATAAAAGGCTGAAAAACAGCTGTCGTAAACAAGCAATTACTTTCATTTTAATGCCACACTTAGTGGCCCGGCAGCAAAACCCCTAGTTGCAGTCTGTCCTTTCACTTACCTGGTTTGGGAAAAAAAGAAAGAAAAAAACCCCCAAGTATAAATCGTGTTAAAGCAATTGCACATGTAATGTAAATGAACCCTCTGGAAACTGGATACCTTCGCGCTGCAGTAACTCGAGGCTCTCCTTGCGGCGTTACTCCGGCGAGATCTGGAGGCTGGAAATTAACGCTACAACTGGAGGGGCTGCGCGCCGCGGCGGGGAGGCGTGCGGGGGGTGCGCAGCGCACCGACCCTCCGCCGCCCCGCCGGCTCCACGCCGCAGCCCGCCCCGCGGTCAGCAGCGGCGCGGTGGGGCAGACCCGCGCGGGGGCGGCCGAGCCCGCACCACCCGCTCTCGGGGCCGCCGTCCCGGGGCCGCGGCGCCGGCGGGGCCAGGGTGAAGGCGCGGGAGGCTCCGCCGCCGTGCGCGGCGGGTGGAAGAGCGGCGCCCGGCACAGTCCCCGCGGCCCGGGGCGGGGGGGATTACCGCCGGCGGCGGCGGGGGGCCTCGGCGCGGGGCCGGAGAAGGGGGGATTAATGCATTAGCGCCGCTTGCTCCTGCAGCTGGCTGGATCGGCTCCGAGACGGGGATTACCGCAGCGAGCGACCACCGAGGCGGGATTGGGCGAAGGGAAGGGGGGCAGGAATACAGGCGGGAGGGCGAGCCCCGCGCCAGCCGGCAGCTGCGGCTCCAGCCCCCGCGCCCCCCAGGGACACGGGGGATCGCGCCCGGGAGACCCGGCGCCCTCTGCCAGGCGGCGACATGCGCGGGGCTGCGCCGCCGCCCCGCACTCCGCAGCGGCCCCTACTGCCGCGCCCGCAGCCCGCGGAGCAGCCGCGGGTCCCCGGCACCGCGCACCGTGGCCCCGCCGCGGGCGGCCCGGGCTGCTCTTGCCGCTCATGGGCGGCTCCGCAAGCCCGGCTTCGGGCCCCCCGCCACGCCGCCGCCGGCCGGGGAGTTGGGGGCGGCGGCAGTTCCGGGGGCGGGGGCCGGAGGCCGCGGGTCCCCTCCGCTCGCACCTGCTTGGCGTAAGCCCGGTAACGCTCGGCAGCGGCCCCGCGCCGGCGAGGAGGAAGCGCTGGGAGAGGAACCGCCCCCCGCCGGCACGGGCAGGCAGCGCCTCCGCGTAGCCGCCGCCGGCGCCCCCGCCCGGGGCTCTACGGTGGCCGCCCCGCCCCGGCAGACCCCGCCCCCCCGGAGGCCCCGCCCACGGGGCGGTGCTGCCGGGCGTGTGCCCCGTCCGGCGGAGCGGGGCGGGGCGAGCGGAGGGGCGGGGAACGGGGCGCGCCCGTCCGCCCGCCCGCCGCTGTCCAGTCCGGGCTTTGTCTCCGCCTCCGCTGGCGGAGCCGCGTCCCAGGGGCAGGGGAGGCGGGCGGCGGGCGCCGAAGGGAGGCAGGGCAGCGGCGGCGGCGGCGGCGGCGGCGGCAGGCGGCGGGAGACAGCGGCTCCCCAGTCCTCGCCGCGCATAGTCCAATGCCTGGCAGCCCGGGGCGAGGAGCGACTTCGCTTTCCTGCAGTGGCACGGCGAGTGCCTCCAGCCTAGGAGTTTTCCTGAAGCAGCTGTCGCACCGGGAGCACTTTTGGTAGAGAGGGAGCAGGAGAAGACCCCGAAATGACTTACCTCCCGAGGCGCGACTGAAGGGGACTTCCTGGAGTGGAACCGTAGTGGAATTTGGGTCTGGAGAGGAGTTGCTAACGCTTTTTTATTATTATTTTTCCCTTCTTCTCCGTGTTCCCTCCCCTCTTTTCGCCCATCATTGGAAATGAACAAATTGCATTTGCAATTCAGAAAGTAGAAATATTAAATACTCCATCCCCCGGGAAGCACACACGTAGTAATGACAAAGGATTGCAAAGGAGAGAGTGGCTCCAGTTTCCCAGAGAGATCCCCTTAAATGGATTACTAAATGGGACACTACATCAGCTAGTTGTCCTCTAGCTGCCTAGATACATGCACCGAAAAGGTACAGTACTCCCTCGTCCGTATCCCTCCCTGATCTTTTGGGGTTGCTCGGAAAGGAAGGCTCCCGGGTCGCCCCGGCAGGCTCGGGAGGAGCGAGGACGGTGCGTGGTGTAAGGCTGGCTGCTGCTTTCTGCCTCGACAGCGTTTGCAGCGCCTGGGGAGAAGAGCCGCCTGCAAGTGCACACGCTGCGCTTGCTGTTGCCACTTTCCAGGCAGCTCGTGGCTTCGCCTTTCTTTTCTTTTCTACACCACCCCCCCACCCCCCACCCCACCCCCTACGACTGCTTAACGTGTTAGCCTTCCTCCCAAGCCCCTTGGCACGGCTTGCATGCGCGGTGCCCGGGCCCCTGAGCCCTGCTCGCAGCGGGCCGGCGGCAGGGGGGCGCGCCCGCCGGGTGGCCGCGGGGAGCCGGGTGGCCGCGGGCCGCCGCCGGCGGGGCTGGGGCCGGGCCGCCGGGCACCGTGCGGAGCTGGGTCGGGGGGGTCGTCTTTGTTACAGGGACAATGTGGGCGCTCCGTGCAGAGGCGCAACGCCGCGGTCCCAGCTCTCCCGTGTGGGGGCTAGTTGGGTCCCGCCTGATTTATTCGGGTTTATTTTTAATTTATTTTATTTTCCCCCAAGGTTGGGGTTGCGTTTGGGGGGCAGGGGCCGGGAACTGAGGAAACTTGCTGCGCGGCGCAACCCCCGGCGCAGCCGCGGGCTTTGTTCGCGGTCGTGGGCTGGGGCTGCGGGCTGCCCTCCCCGCCCGCTCCCCGCGGACAGCGCCCGCCTTCCCCTGCGCCCCGGCCGGGGCGGCCGCCGGCCGACCTCCCGCAGCCCCGTGGAGAAGGGCGGCTCTGGGGCAGGGCTGCTTCTCACCCCGTTCTGCGGGACGCCGCCGGCCTCTCCCCCGCGGGCCGGCGGCTCTGCCCGCCGCTTCTCCCCGGCTGGTGAGCGCAGGCAGGCGGGCTGACCCCGGCGCCGAGAGCCCAGGGGAGACCGGACCCCTCGGGCGGCCCGGCGAGCGGGGAGCATCGCGGGGCGGCCCAGCTCCTCTCCCTCCGCCCGCGCCCTTGCCCTGCCGCTGCTTCATCTCCTCTCCTCCCTCCGGCCCCGGGGGCGCCGGGGGAAACGGCGGAAAAGAGAAAGTTTTTCTAAGGGGGAATGACAGGGCCGGCCGTCACAAAGCCGTTGCTGTTCGGCCGGCCCTCCCAGGGGGGCTGCGGGCTGGCGGCGCGGCGCCCCGCACACGCCCCTCGCCGCCGGGGAGCCCCGGGACCGGGTGCGGGCAGAGCCGGGCGGGGGCCGGCGGCGGGGCGCCTTCGCGCCGCTGCTGCGGAGGTGGGGAGGGACGGTGCGGAGGGACAGGATGCTGCCGATGGGCAAGGATGCTGAGGAGGGAGGCGTTTCCCCCTACACGCATACACACCCCGTCCCCATGTACGCACGGGCGGGGAAGGCTCCCGGCTGAGGGCAAGGTGCGTGAGGAACCGTTGCTGCGGCCGCAGACGAGCGGGAGCCCGCACGCCCCCCGGGGCTGTGCTGCTGGGGTCGTGGGGCCGAGGCGCGGGGGGCGCGGCGGCGGCAGCTCGGGCAGCCCCTGGGGCTGGCTGCGGGTCAGCACCGCCCCCGCTGCGCCGCCGGGCAGGGTGCCGCCAAGTTTGCGGCTCCTTCACGTGCGGAGAAAGTACCTGCTTCTTGCGAGGGCTCGACCGCCCAGCCGCCCCACCGCGCCTGCCTCCTGCCTGCCTCCCTCCCTTCCCTCCCGCCCGAGGGAGGCGTTTCCCGGGGGTGGCTCCGGCCGGCGTGCGGGTGGGGGGCTGGCGGGGGAAGCGGGGCTGCAGCCCGGTCAGTCGCGACGGAGATGCCCTTCTGCCCGCCGGCACCGCCTTTGTCCTGCCTGGCTCTTCCCAGGGTGAGTCGCAAGGCGGTAACTGCTGGGTGTTCCTTAGGCAGATGGCTCTGTCTTCTTCTAACCTTGACCGCTTGGCCAGAGGGGAATTTGTTCAGTTCCTCTCCCGAGCTAATTGCTGCTTTTGAAGTTTGTAAACATGCGTGCTTGTGCCAGCGCCTGTGCATGCAGCGCGGATCTCGAGCTGCTGGAGGCAGAAAATTATTTCACTAATAGAACGGCACAAGTAAAGGCTTTAGTCAGATCGTAATAAATTGTAAAAGACGCAAATTCCTGACTCTGCAAGGTGAATGAATGCTTGGTCTCCCCAAGGAACGCACGCGGCTTGCAGGTGCTGTAAATAACGAAGAGCTGAATGCCCACAACCATTTTCTGTCACAGGGCTGCGTGTGGTGGCTTATTATTTGACACTGATTCTGCTAACTTTTGTTTAGTATCATACATTGACGTTATTAATTTTTAAGCTAACCTCAAAGATAGTAGCTAGAGGTGCGAATTTCCCACAGTCTTTGCAAAAAATTAGTTCGGTGACTGCTTTCCGTTTGCGTTCATTAAGTGTCATCCAGTGAGCCATTCTCATCCAAGTAATCTTTACTTGGCTGGTAAACCCTTTGGCATCAACGTGAGAAAGTCCAGCAGGGTTAGGCTCTTCTAATCACAGAACTCATGGAGATTTTGAGGAGTCTGTGACATTTCTCTCAGAGTAAGATTTATGCAGCTGTTATCATGTTCAGGGCTTCCTTTGCCATTTGATTTCAGACCAGAAAAGGAAAATGAACTTTCTTGGTTAACTTCTGGGTGGGGTTTTTTGGTTAGGTTTGTTGGGAGTTTTTTTGTTTGTTTGTTTTGGTTTTGTTTTTTATAAGACTGTTGTGCATTGTGAGGAAAATTGCCTTGTATGTGGTTGAAAGCAAATACTAGCTTCAGTAAGATCGGGAAGGTTCATCACTGTTAAAAAAAGTGCAGTTGCCAAGGCGTTTTCACTGTCTAGGGTATAATTGTATCTAAAATGAACCTGTTTTTAATATTGTAGCCTCTCATAAGGTATAGATAAAGAGACCTACCACTCTTTAAAGCCAAATAATTTCCTGTGCATAAAAATTTTGATCTCTGTTCTCCACCACTCTTCACTGGAGAAAATCTCTGGCTTTCATAGAAATTTTAGTTCAGGAGCAGAATGCCCAGATAAGGTTTCTGTACAAATGCTATATTAATTTTAAAATAGTAAGTAATACTGGTTTTTTTGCTTTTCATGTAGTAGGAATCAAATGCTTGAAGCATGCATGGGTGAATACTTCAGAGAGGATGAATCATATGGTCACAGATGTTCTGTGTATTCTCAATTAATCTGCATTAAAATTTTTGTATTCTTACTTAATTAGAAAACCAACCTTACATACTACTTCAACCAAAAATAATTGGGCACTAGCATCTATGAGAAACAGTACTAACTACAATCTCTAGCTACTTGAAGATAAAAGCAAATATTAGCCATAAACCCCTCTTAATGTTTGTAAGTAGAGAATCACAGTTATTGGAATTTAAGACTGAAGAAGGAGGTAGGTCAGGCTAAGGATGAGGACCTGCCTTCATTGCATTTTTGAAAAGAAGAAAAAAAGGGGAGGGGGGGAAGAAAAGGAGAGAGATCAAATTAATGACCTGTGATAAATCCAGACTAGAACTGTTTGCATTAAAAAGGAAGTAGGTGATTGTGAACTTGCTTGTGCATGTTTTGTGAAGGGAAGGGGAAATTTGTCATCTTGTTTTGAAGAGCCATACATAAATACACATGAAAGGAGTTTGCATGGTTTACAGCAGGGGAGACATAAAACGTTTTAGGATTAAATTGACCTGAGCTAACACATGCCTCACATCCAACTTGTTTCCAAGAACACATTGTTGTGCTACCCAAACAAATGTTTTGTGTGTAGTACCTGATTCCCATACACTGTTGCAGAGTGCTGAAAACAAACAACCGGGTGAAGGCTGGAAAATAACGCTCAACTCTATTAGATGCAGCATATGCTAGAGAAGAGTTGAACTGTACTAAAACCAGAAGTTTTCATTCTCCTAATTTAATACAGATGCTGCAGTATTTTACCTCCTACTAATCATTTATTGAGGAGGTAAATCTCTAGCCCTTATCTTTCCCTGTCTCATTCATCCGAATATGCTTTGCTCACCCTGTAAAGCCGTGCTTGCCTGAGTACTTTTCTGAGTAAAGGCAGTTGCTGAAATATTACTCAAATAGAGACTTTTTTTTCAAGTTAAGGCCCCAGCCTGAAAATATTGTTTTCTGTTGGGAATCAGTACTTGGTGAGGACCTGAAGCTGTGGTGTGAGCACATTTGCTCTGGATTGACCTTCAGTGTTAGGTCAGACCAAGGTCTGTGTGTTCTGGAGCAAGCCGCATCTGACAAATTGTGACAAGCTACGTTTTGACAGCGCAACAGAAAAATACAAGGAATAAGCAA
The DNA here is from genome assembly GCF_023638135.1 of Falco biarmicus. Classification (NCBI taxonomy): domain Eukaryota; kingdom Metazoa; phylum Chordata; class Aves; order Falconiformes; family Falconidae; genus Falco; species Falco biarmicus. The sequence goes on along the minus strand of NC_079311.1, from coordinate 18,545,029 downwards.
GGCTTCTACTGATGACTGTTTGAGCATTTTATGCTCATTAATTCTGTGTATCAGAATTACTCTGAGGCGGGTGAGACATACACAGATATCATTTTGTCTGTCACATACAGTCCGTAGTAGCATGGAGTCTGGCTGCTGGTCAGCAGAATGCAGCAACTATGAACCGTGTTCAAAGGCAGAAACAAGCAGCTGGAGGAAAGCCTGGGCCTGACCCTGACACCCCTCTATAGGAATATTTTTGGTTTTGGCCTGTTGCACCAATCTCTTGAGTGAGAAACAGTTTAGATGTGCGTAGAGTCTGTGAAGGCAGAAGGGGACTTACCTGGTTCAAGTGCAAACCTGGCAGACTGGAGCTTGCGTGTCTTTATATGCTGTCTTGTGAGACAACTCAACCATTACCTGTGGCCATGGAAATAACTGAATATTCATATTTATACAGTGTTAAGGGATCTTTATTTGTCCATGGTGAATGATGATCTGGCTTTGGGTCTTGATTGCAACATGGCAACATGGCAGCACAGCTCCAAGGCTTTAGGATTTAAAGGGAAGAGTGCCACCTACTGTGTTATAATTACATATATATTGCGTGTCCCTCCTATCTTCCAGAATTTCCAGGCTGCTCACTTGCATATCCTATTTTAGTAGCTGGAATATGTGAAAGAATTAAAAATTAAATGTGGTGTGGGAACTGAAAAAAAAAACCAACCAGAAGAAAAGAGGTGTGCACCTACAGCATCAGAGTATTCTGGAGGTTTTAGGAGGGGTTCACTGAAAGGCATAGAGGCATTTGCAGTTCTTGTCACTTCAGACTTAAAAAGGCTGCTAACAGTTAATAGCGGGGCCACTGGAAATAGGGAAGGGGATGAGAGATCTATGCCTCCCTCCATAAAATAATCATGCTCTCAACTGTAATGTACCTGGTGAACATAAATGAGGCTGCCAGACTTATGCCCTCTGATATCTACAGTTTACCTCCAGCTATAGTTTAACAAAAAAAAAGGAAGTAGATAGCAAGTTGTTTTTTTTTAAAAACAGCTTTCAAAAAAGGAAGAAGAAAATGAGAAAACACCATCATGAATGATCCCATAATTCGCTGCAAACCTCTTGAAGTCTTTCCCAGTATAGAACTGTAGTTATTTATCAGTCAAAAGGACGGGTGTACTATGCTCTTTGTGAATACAGAGTCATTTTTGTATGAAAGGAATTTTCCCCAAGCCCCAAAGTGTTTCTTTAGTAGCTGAAATAGAGATGTAAAATGAAGTAGATAAACCAGCTATTAACAGAACTGCCAGTTGCTGTATCTCCAGAGTGAAGACATATGTTAATTCACTACATTCAGTGATGACCTTTCCTTTAAAAGTATTGTTAATAATAGGCATTTCTATATAGAGCACTTATACTAGATGGTTGAAATTCACATATCATGGACTATGACATGCTATTTCCCCCCCCCCCCCCCCCCCCCCCCAAGAAAACTGCTACCAAGGAACTTTCTACCAAAATACGGTTTTACAACGTTCATGCAATGCTGAAGTTAAAAGAGTTTCAGGGGATAGATGCACAGCACGGCAGCACATCATGCAATGTGGGAGCATGTGGGCTGTCCTTGGTATGGGAAGCCTTTGGCTCCTTCTCCCTCACCCTCCTCAGGTAAAGCCATGCCTCGGCTGTGGGCTTATACTCTTTGTGTGATACAGGCAAAAAAAGCATCCTTGTGCTTTTATCATCTCAGTAGCCTGTTGCCTTTAGTGAAAACTTTATGAAAGTGGAAAGAAATATTTTTATTATGCCTTTCTACCTTAGTCTGAGACCATCTAGTGGATGAGGACTATAACACTACTATTTTTTGCTGGAGATAATATTGCAAGTTTGATTATGCACTTTAAAAAAAGGTATTCCTAACCCTCATCAATTTTGCAATGAACCTGACAGGCTCAGAGGGCCTCATAGTAATGAAAATGTGTGGAGTATATAATAGATATGGCTGGGTGTTCCAGTTCAGCGGATGGAAAAAGCACTCTCTTATATGAATCCCGAACACAATGGGAAAAACTGTGTCCAAATATATTCCTGACTGCAGGAAACATTATTTCTGTTGTCTTATCTCTCTCTGCTCAGCTTCACTCAGAAGTTCTATATATTGTGTATTCCTACATGTGGCTTTGATAGTCAAATGGGAAATCGGCTGTGTTGGTTCCTTCACCATTGTTCGTTGAACATTTATCCATTACTTGCAGTCAGGGCAGCCGTTCATTGAAATGTTAATGAGAATTTGAACAGTTTATAATTCTATAGTTTCGGGGGGGTTAGCAGAAAAAAAATGCTGTTTTATTGATGCCTTTCAAAATCTACTTTTTATTGGTAGATTGAGATGGAATCTATGCTAATTCCTCCTGCATTCCTGAATTATGGCCTAGCTAGGCACTGTCGCTGGGATCTTCATCTATTAATCATGGAAGCTGCTTTCTTATTCGGTTGCCATAGTTTCAGTGCCTCAGATAGTGTTGGGGTGCCTTGGGAAAGGCTTGAGATATACTCGGACTTGCAAACCTTGCAGTTATTTTGGCAGTAGAAGAGCTCTAAAGGAACGGAAAACAGCATCCAACATTATTCAGAGTTGGATTAAAAGAGGAAACTTCTGGATATGTCTCTTTGGATCTTGTTATGTGAATGTCCAGTTAATATTTACTCCCAAGATTTGCTTTTTGTTTTGTCTGGCTGGTAAAATTGTACACTTCAGAAACTAATGGCTACCTTTATCCGTTGCAAGAGCAAAACCCACTTTTCGTTAGTTCTGCTGATAAATGGTTCAGCAAATTAGTGCATTTAGGGTTTCCTAAGCAATCCAAGTAATTTGTTTTACATTCTCTTTTAACCTAGCTACATAAAGCATGACATCATGTTTGAGACTGAGTTAATGTTTATTGTTACCTTAAATTTAATAAAATGACAATAAGCACCCTTGTTAACTGCAGAGCAGCTTGAATTACACAGTAGAAAAGGGGAAATAAACTTTTTTTCAGACAGAACTAGTGCTCCTTCAGCACTGAGTTGGCATTGGCAGTATTTTTTTAAAATAATGTTTCAATATCTGTTCACAAATTCAGCATTAAAACATGGATGCTTCCAGAAATGTGGAGCCTTGAGTAGTCAGAAATAGCTTTTTTGACAAATGAGGAAAGTGGTAAAGTAGTAAATAGGTCTAGCAGGAAAGTAGCTGGAAGACTGACTTGCCAATGTAAAGCTGAATATTAATCGTTTGCGTAATATAAAATAATGCACAAGCATCTTTTCCCTAAGCAAATCATGGTCTCCTTTTTCTTTTCCCATTGAGAAAAAATTTTCATCGCTTCTGAGTGAGCAGGACTAAGCCACATGTTTTAGCAGGTATTTAAATTCCATTTCTTTCGCACTTTACAGTGTCTCCAGAATTAAGTGATTTCCCTCCACTTCTAATAAAGCAGTTTAGTTCTTACACAGATAAGCATGATACATACCTTCTGTTCACAAAGGGAAAAAAAAAACCAACCTTGAATATTCACATCAAGCAAAGAATCATGTTAAAAGCTGTGCGGTTTAGATTAAAGGATTCAGTATAATTGAACTAATCTGGAAAATTAGCCACTTTTTTACTTCCAGGTTATTAGCTTGCATTCAGAGATGACTTTTAAAGCTTCGGCTTGGGACTTTACTACCCAGTCCTGTCAATTACTGAAGTGGGATGTGGGATCAACAAGCATATTGAAAACATGTGCCTGTTATTTGTAATCCACCCTTAGGAGTCCTAGCAACGGAACAAATGGAAGTCCAAAAATTTCACATGAATTTTAAAGATGACAAAGCTTTTTTTGTTGGTAGATGCACAGAAAAATTGTATTTGTAATTTTATACTCTCACATAGTATAGAAGTTTCTGTTTTATAGTCTGGCTCCTGCATACTCTGCTGTATATGCATTTTTCACATTAAATTAAATGCAGCCTTTTTTCCGTTAAACTCACAATGTGCATGCGTGTACCTAGTGGATTGACAGTCTGATAGAACAAATAGTATGCCCTGGTCATTCCATTTGGAAGGGAGCTGGTGATTACTTAAGAAAATTGTTACAGTGGAAAACTATCTTAAGTCAAAGCTGTAAAGGTAAAAATTCAGTTGTGTTCTTCTCAAAATTCATTGTACTGCATTTAGTTTCAGGTTAGGTATAGAACTGCTCTGCATAGAAATCAATTTAAGCAGTTCTGTCAAATACATTTGTACTTTCTTTAACATTGATTAATGATTTTTATTGTATATTATTTGTTACGTTCAAGAAGCAGAGAAGTGAGTGGTAAGTGATTGTATAGTCAGAGGCCCAGTCTTGTTAATGTTGGAGAATAAAAACATTTCTGCTGAACACCTAAGGAAAAACGCCCTTACTCCATTTATAGTTCAGTATAGTTCTTTCAGTTTTGTGGTTGGTCATAGAAGTTCTTTTGCATCCCCAAGCACCTGGATTTTAGCATCAAATGTACTAATCTCATCAAGGAAAGAAAACAATCTTTTCTGGGAAAGTAATTGTTGCATTTGTGCTTTTTTAGCATTGCTACAGAGTTTACTTCGCAAACCTTGCACATGTTGAATGGCATCTTAATGCCTGAATATTCCTGGAAGGCCAAAGCTTGGCTTGGGCTGCATGCTTGCGAAGGGATCTGAAAGAAAGGAAAATTGTCCCTCGTTCAACCTCAGAGGTCCCCGGTGCCAGCAGCTGGTCCCTGGCTGTGGGCAGAGTAAACTGCTGCCTGCTGGTCCTTTGAGCGGGTGGAAAGGAAGGAATGACGGGAGGGCGGCCAGAGCCCTGGCTGCACGCCTGGGTCTGCCTGGGAAACGCTGCGTTTGCAGTCGGCACGGGCGAGGACAGTATTACTGCATCCTGTCCCAAAATGCCAGAGCAAGAAAAAAGATGGCATGCAATGCCTTTTGTGCCGTCTGGAGCTGCTTTTCTGCCACTTGCTCTACATGCAGGTTACAGCCCAGTGTCTGTCACCGGATGGCAAAGGAGAGGTTGAATCCCACAGGATTATCTTTCTTGAGTAGCACTTCATGCTATGAGCATGGCAAAATGCTGCCTGATGTTTGATTCAAAATGCCTTTTTTATTATATAGAAAGGCTCACAGGCTGTTTAACTTCAATCTTGAACCTTGGGTTGTAGTCTTTATAGTACTGGCTTTTCATCGTATCTCTCTGATAAAAGAAAGGCGTTGTGCATTAAAATTACCTTTTGAATTTAGTCTTCTGTATGAACAGAATTTCATACTGTGTGTATAAACTTCTAGGAGTGTTAAACCCATTCTGCTTCTGAGTAATTTGTACTCATTTATTACAAATGCACAGTTTTTGCAATTACAACTTACTGGTCCTAACCGTATTAATCAGAAATGACCACCGTTAAATTGATTTTTTTAAGTTTGCTGTAGACTGTTATAGGGGGGTGATCATATAACATTATTAAAGAACTGTGTCCATGCAAGAAGACTTTCTTTTATAGAAAGGCATCGTGCAGATTTTTTTTTGTTGTTGTTGTTCTTGGAAAGGAGTTAAAGAGGAGAATCTTTCCAAGTTTCATGAAGAAGTAAGAAGACAAACTTTTTTCTAGTGATTCTTTGGGATTCTTCTTTCCCAGTGAAATTATTCTTTAATTCGAAAAGGAATTTGTTTTGCTTTAAAAAGAAATTAAGAACTGAATCCTTAAAGAGCTGTGGTGGGAAGAGGAAAGATTTTTGCATGAGCTACTACACTTTTTCATTATTATCTGCAAGGTGTTTCCTTTTAATTCTGTTGTAGGGAAGTCCAGCATGCTCAGATACACTGACTAATTCTGTCACGAGACGCATATATTGTAGGGTGGTGTCGTCTTTTTTGCTTTATCCTGTTCTAAGCATAAGACCTAGAGATACTGCCAGAACACTTCCTTTCCCAAGATTAGGGAAAAAAAAATAATAAAAATATCCGGTTCTTGTTCAACAGTATGTGTAGTCCAAAAGGCAAACTTAGCCAAACCAGAGCTAATAGCCTGAAGATGTGTGATGAAGGCTGGTGATTGACTGGCTGACTGTAAGAATAATGTCATTTTGATTTGTCAGAACATTTTCCTTAGAGTATGACATATATGTGTTAAAGTATCTATCAGAGAGAAACTTTTTCCTTCTCGTGCACTCTTGACATTTTTGACCAGTTGTTTTTGTTTGTGTCCATCTGTGTTTCTCATAAGCTTTCCTGTGTAGCTGAAATCCTGGAGGTAGTATCATTTGCAAAAAAATCCAAATAGCACCCAACTCAAGTGGTGTTTATGTGAGAGAGGCAATTCAGCCAGGCCCTTTCTGGTGCATGCTGGTGCAACTAAATGCTAGTGATGTGCTGCAGAAGGGTGTAAAGTGTAGCCTATATAAAGATTACTGATGTTGGGTAAGGGGTCTGTAAGAATGCTTGCATTGATTTACCTTGAATAGCAAATTGGTTCTTCAAACTTTTTTCTTTTTCTTCTCTTTCTTTTCGCACATAAATGGTCAGTAATCTATTTTAGTTTGAAACAGATGAGAGAATTCATTGCTCTCACATTAAAGTTACTTAAAGAACTTTTCAAAACCTGGAGCACCTACACCTACACATCAGTGCTTTTTCAGAAGGGGCTAATCCTGACCTCCTCCTCTATGCCAGGCTCCCAAGATCCAAATATCTGGCTTCCCAACTGTAAACCTCTATTCAAACAAGCTGCCTTAGCTCACATGAATATGTCTTCAGAACCAATTAAATTGCTCATGCAGGTAAGTGCAGAGGAGCTGGGCCAAGGCACAAAAATGTAAGTTAGCAGGATCTAACCTTTGGTCTGTTAACATCAAACAGAAAAATGAAAGCACAGTTTTGCTTCAGATTGCACGTCCATATTTATTTCATCAGGCATGGGACTTGTCTAGAAAATCTATTCTTTGGGTGGTTCGTTTCGTTGACATAAACCTTACTGATTTCAGTGTGAGTAGTTAATTACTGAAAGCAAATTAATACCAAAACCATCAAGAAGGCATTGTACTGTAATGGCATTTGTACATTGGGCTGGTATTTAAGCTTGAAAGAGTCTAGCTAGTACTGGAGATTTTTCAGCAGTAAACCAGCAGAGAACATGTTTAGTAGGGGGGCTGGAGTGCTACTTCACAGCTGCGCTGCCTACTTGTAGACAGCCATCATATGACAGCCTGCTCTAACAACTCTACGCATTTAAAAAACAGGGTTGTGTAAGAAGGAACACAACACGTTTACTGAAATACATTTGTGGGGGAAGGGCCTTAAAGATTTCAATGGGTGGAATTTAGTGAGAGAGAATCCATTACATTTACGTGAGATTGCATGTCAGAGCCTGGAAAGAGGGCAAGTCACCTCTCCTACCGACACATGGCAGCCTTAGAAAGTGCTACAGATTTCAAGAGAAAAAGACGTTTCACTTTTTGGCACAGTTTCTGAATACAGGGGTACAGCTAAAACATACTATACTGTCTAGACAGAAAAAGAGCTTGGTCACGTATTTTTTATGCCGAAAGGGAGAAGTGCTTCTCCTTTTTAAAGTTTTCCGGCAGCTTGTTCAGCTGGGTGATTTACGTTGTGAAAACTAATGCACTGTGTTTTTTCCTTTGCATGTCGTCTGCCCTCTTGTGTTCCAGAATCTCAGTGCAGACGCTTCAGGCGTCCAGATGATAACGAGGGTAGTGAAAAACATGGAACGAGAACAAGAACTGATGGACACAAGCCATGCTCTTCAAAGGCATTGAGTTTGTCTGTGTGTGTATGTTGTCATGCTGTCTGCAGTATAAGAAGCAATACAGTTTCCAGCTTGCTTAAACGGAGACAGAGACATTAGAAAGTGGGTTAGCCAAACTGATGTGCAGAAAAGCTCTAGGAGTGAATTTGCAGTGATGGGTAAAGGCCATAATGCATATGATTAAAGTGAGACTGCTGCCTACACAAGGAATTGCTAACAAGATTCTTTCACAGCTTTCATGTCTCAGACCTGCTTTTACAGAAAATAAATTCATGTTTAGTTTCAGAGGCTGCACCGTTTTCCTCAGACCTACAGAGTAGATAAGACAATCAAACTATGCAAGTGCAACCAGTTGAACAGAAAATAATGCAATATGCATTGAGCAGAAACAGTGGCTGTGTGTGTTAGCAAAATGGTGTCCCAGGTTAGCATTCGTTCTGTCTACATTGAGCACCTGTTCTCTTACTGCTTAGTTCTTCAGTAATCACAGGGAAGGGAGGCTAAAAGCACAGATTAAGTTAAGGCAAATTAGCTGGATTTTAGAGAGAGAAGGGCAGATACAAAAGGATTCCGTGTCCTTTAAACAGTTTCCCCCACCACCACCTCTTATTCAAACGGGAAGGTAGAAATTGCTTCAAGCTATTATATAGTTTCTGGCAGTAGTTCTGGCACTTCCCCTCGCTTGTATAAAGTATATTTTCTGTACCTCAAAAGATTATTTAAATACACTCTTATGTTTAAAGCGCTTCCAGAATTTATAATTATATGAACTTCCTGCAGGATGCAGAAAAATAAGACTGCAGCAGCTGTATGTTGTCCTAGTGCTTAGACAAATAAATAGTAATTCAATTAATTCTTTATTTGAAAAGTGACTTAGAAATCAGCTAGAAATAGGTTTGACCCACCAATCTAAGGCCATTTTAATTTTCAATTTTCCAATCGATTTTTTTAACTTCTTGAGAAATAGTGTGCACTTGGATTTGGATTTTGTCTCAGGTCAGTCCCATGTAAACTCAGTGCTTATTTTAAACAATTTCATTTGTGTCTTGCTTGAGACACAGCATCTTTGAGCCTTCATTTTCTTAACAATAGTCATATTACGGATCTGGAACAGGTCAAATGCAGATTCTGGAAGTGGTTCTTTTGGCCATCCGAGAATTACTTTTGCATTAAGGACTCAAGCCCAAGTGCTCAAGTCTTGACAAAAAGAACTTGCAGAGATTAGCATGTTTTGGGCAAGTTTTTTGTTTGGTTGGTTTTTTTACTTCAAAGCAAAATACTCATGGTGAGAGTTTTATATAGTTTTGAATAATTCTGCTTCCACTCCTGCTGATCTCTTGAGATCCATACAGGCTGAGAAATCAGCAGAAGGGCACAGCAAGCTGATCAAGATGCCTGTGTCCATGTGCTGATTTTGGGTCTCTTGACTTTCCTTGTGGCTTTAAATTTGTGCCTCCCCAAAATCCGTTTTGCCAGGGTACAGTGGACTCCCATCTGGGGAAGACCTTTCTGAAAAAGTGGTGTGTTTGTATTTGCATTCTGTGATTGTGCTATGGACAGATGCTTGCTTCTAACCCCAGCTCACACCTTTGCCTGCCGCTCGATCTGCACCTCAGTCTTGATCTTCAAGGCTGCGTGCTGGTTTTAGGCAGAGCCTTGGGCAGAAGGCTGCTGTCAAGCAGCTGGCATTGTGTGTAGAAGAAAGGCAGTGTGTTCACAAAGAAAGCATTCAGTTCTTCAGGCTCATCTGATCAGGTCTCACTTATTGGAAAAAAAATAGTGAGTTGTGTGTGTTTGAAATGTGTCATGGCTAAAACGTCTAGAGACTTAGAACAGAAACTACTCAAATGAATTCATAAATAAATCAGATGTTCCAAAAGAATTATGAAAGGCTTCAAGAGTTCTCTTCCTGGGTACATCATGATGGTGATGTACTGGAAATGTATCTGCAAATAAAGATGTTGCCTAATTGCTTCACTCACACCTGTTACCTGCTGGTAGACCAGACTTTTCAGACCAGGCAATTGTTTATTTAGATTTCTACTTTGTGTGTGCTAGTAACTTAAGAAGTTAAGATTGGAAGCCTCCAGTTCTTCTCAGTACAAACTGCATACTCTGTAGACACCTGTCCCAAGCCCATCTCAGTACTTACTGAATAGCCTGGAAAACAGGGAGGTTGTACATTGGAGAGGGCATTGGATTTTCAATGAGACCAACACAAGGTGTGAAGACATGGGGAATGTGTTGTAGCACCAGCTCATCTTGTTTGAGAGTGGTGTCTTAGCAGCCCTGGCCCTGTAGACATGCTGCCAACTTCAGCTCAGGTTTCAATGATTCAGACAAGGAAAGGTCGTTTCAGCAGCTCTGTGGTGAACCTAGTTAGGATGGAACAGAGGTGCCACTGAGTAGTAACAAGGCAGCTCACACTAACTAGCCTGATTATCTTAAAAAAAAAAAAGTGGAGGTGGAAGACTCCATAAAATATTATGTTACATTCTTGTGATGGAACCTGTGATCTCATAGGAACATATGTGGTATTTCCATTGACATCAACAGGTGTGAAGCAAGGACACTGTCTTTGGCCACAGCTTTGGCTTAGAAAACACTAGGATGTCTTAAAGTCACTGCTGTCAGTCTCTGCTTTAAATTCCATTGCAATTTTATGTTATAGTGTGAGATATAAAAAGATTAAAAACTTTTCTGGAACCTGCAAGACTAAATGGAAAATTAAGGACAAGTTGTCTCCCTTAACTGCAGGAAAAATCCTCACTTTTTATCAGCTTAAATGAAACCCTCTTCTTGAACTGAGTACTTCATACCTAATGCATATTTTTGGCATTAACTCAGCAGGCAAAAGATGGGAAGCTGTGTTGTCCTGCTGAAGGATACATTGGAGGAGAATAAGTAATAGAGAATTTATCTTCTTCACTATTTGTGGTGTCTTTGAAGTGGTGTTAATATTTGGAGAAGTTTATATGTCAGATTAATGCCTGCTCTGTGAGCTTGTGAGAGAGATTACAAGAAACCTATGAATAATTTGCAGGCTTTCCCCTGCCCCCACACCCACACATACACACCCAGCAAAACCACTAAGATGGTCCAGGTTGAGGTATCACTTTATCTTGACAACATTTTTTTGACTGAAGCTTCACTCAGAATATTTTAATGAAGAGAAAGATATTTTGGGTAGATGCTCCCCAGTTAATTAAGTTCAAGTTAAATTTATGGAGGCATATTAGTGCTTGGTATGTGTAATCTCTCAAAAACATTGTCTTTGAAAAGATAACATGATGACTAAGTCAACAAGAAACCCATAAACCTTGAAATGATGAGCGGATACAGCTGTGGTACCATACTGCTCTTGCTGGATCCCAGCTACCCCCACAGCTGGTGGGACAAACACAGATATGTAGAGTAACATCTAAGGAAAAAATGGTTATAGGGGGCAAGGAAAGTAGCTGTAATGTCAGGGCTGCGGGGTGGAAGGCTTTTAGGAACAGAGAGATTAAAGGAATAGCTGTAGTTACATACTCATGCTGGTGCAGAGGGGTAGCCAAAGTGCCAAGGTACAGGAGGGGAGGGCAGGGTGAAAGTGCTGCATTTCATTGCCTTCTACCTTACAAATTAGCAGCACGCAGTGGGATGACTCCTTTCTGATAAGCTGTCGCCCTCTAAAGTATATAGGAAGCTTGGAGTGAAAAAACCTGGATGGCACATGGGAGATGGAAGTGACATCGTTTGTCTCTCTGCCTGATTTCTTTACCCTTTGTACAGAACTTGGTAGGTGAGGGAGTGAAAAAGTTCAGATGGGACCCTGCTCTGTCCCCACACCCTCCTTCTTGCCCTGGGAAATCTCACAAGACTCCTTCAACTTCTCTCACAGGCTATTGGTAGAGAAAAGGTGGTTTTCCATCATTGCTGAGCATCTCGAGTGGTTGGCTTGAAAAAGCATTTTTTCTGTGGGGAAGAGAGATTGACATGTAGCAGTGCAGAGTAAAGAGGCACTGAAAATAAGCATGGTAAGCAATTTTGTTGTAATAAATTTTGGGCAAAGAGGTGGAAGGAGGCTTTACGACATGGTTTTGAGGGAAGCTGCTACTGGGCTGTAAGACCTTCTTGCTGCCAGGCTAATGGTGAGTTGACGTGTTTGCAGCCATGAGGGAAGGGCACTGGCATTCCCCTTTGCAGCTGGCTGGTCAGCTGTCTGGAACAAGATCATGGCTTTTGGCCAGTTCCCACTGAACTAATAAAACTTCCTTTATAAAAAAAAAATAAAAAATATCCCTGCACCTGGCACTGTTTAGGAAAATTGTCAGTAGCCTCAATGGGGAAGCCAAAGCCTAGCTCAACACAGAGGCTGAAAACCCTATAAGTTAGATTTTGATGTATTAGACCTTTTTAAAAAGATGGCAGCCTGTATTTCTGAAGAGGGGGGGTTTGTGGGTGGGGAATGGAAAGGGAGAACTGGTGGCTTTAGAGGCAGAAGGCCCCCAGGTCTTTGCTGGACCCAGAACTCTTGCTGAGATGAGCAGGACTGACCCTTGTGCAGGCAACGAGCATAGTGTTGGTCTTTGTGGAAGGGAAGAGTAACATCAGCGCAAGGATCACTGTGTTAAGGTGTGATTGTCATGCTGTGGTGGTAACTGCTGATGTGCCAGGAGGCGTGTGAAGTTCAAAGCCACTTTTCCAGCTCTGGATGTCTACAGAGGAAAAATCTGCCGAGCGGCTGCTCCGAAGTGAGCCAGGAGTGCAGCTTACCGGCTGCGTAGTACCAGGAGGCAGGGTAGTATGTGTGGCGGCTCTCCCTGCGTCATGATGAACGTGAGCAATCTGGTGTTTGTCACAGGTCTTAAAACTAAACCCAAGTGTAAATAAAGAACCCTGCTGCAAGTGAGCAGGATTTTTATAGTGGTTTCCAGGAATGAAATCAAACCTAAACTGCAAGGGAAGTATTCTCTGCCATAATCAAAGTTTGTGTACAGAATGTTTCAAATAAACGCTCTGTAAAAATGATTTAATTCTAGTGTGATTATGAACTTTCACAAACATGCTGTTTCACATTACTCTCTTAAATAAATTTGATTAGTAACAGCTGTGACTCCTCAAGTCCTCCAAATTTTATTTTCTCAATAGAAAAGAGTTGAAATCCTCAAATTATTGTAACTGAAGATTTTGTTTGTATTTTAAGCTAAAATGTGCTTGACAGTGTCCTAGCAGTAATTAGGTGGGCACGCTCCTGCTTGGAGAGGCTGCAGTGAACAACCTTTAGTTCAGGCAGTCTTTTCAGTTCCTGGAGCACTTTGTGAGTATTAGCTGCTGTGTGCTGAATGAGTACTAAAATCAAAGTTATAAACGGTGCTGCTCAGTGACAGGCTGTTTGAACCCAGAAGCAGGCTGCTGCGGCTGCATTGTGAATGACCCCCCTGCACAAACTAGGCACAGGCACTCACCCCTTCCCACACACACATATATTGCATATGTTTTCTAATGGTAATGTTTGTCTACCACCCATGCTTGCTTTGGTTTGTTCACGGTGTGGTGCTCTGTGGAACAAGATAGCGTTCGGATGTTGAGGGCATGGGTTGTCTTTCCTACCCACTCCTCCCTCATGCAGAAAATAAATCTGGTTAGTGGAGCCGGGATGTGCTCTGCCAGTTGTACGCTGTGCTGTTGAATCCACTGTTTGGCTTCCCCCTGAAGATGCCAAATCGCACTTTATGGCACAGTGTGCTGCAGAGTTTCACCTTCATTACAGGGCAGGCTTCCCGGCCCACAGTTCTGCCATCTACTGCTGTTGTTGCCAGTGCTGGGTGGCTTTCTGCATCTGTGACCATAACCTACTTCTCAGCAGTCTTTGATGTGAGCAAGGGCTGCAGGCATACTCTCCTGTACAGCTCTTCGACTAATGAGCTTGTCTGCTAATTAAATAGAAAGGCGAAGTTGGCAATATCTTTGATATTTATTCTCAGTGTGGCCCTTTTGACTTGTTTAGAGTTGCAGGGTGGTCTTGAAGGAAGAGATTTGGTAAGCAGTTGCAGAGTTTGTATTATGCTTTATCAACATTGAAATAAAGTTTTTAAAAGACAGTTTTGTTCTTTTAAGCCAGATAATGCAATATAATTTAAAGTAGAAGTGAAGCTTAACTGAGACCAAATTTACAGTTAGAAGAAAAAAAACACATGTGGGAAAGGCCTTTTGTTGAGACCAAATTTACAGTTAGAAGAAAAAACATGTGGGAAAGGCCTTTTGTGAAATCAATATTAGTGGTTTTGTTTATGCCACACATGCTCAATGACATCCATGACGAATTACAGTCAGAGGTTACATAGCATTTATTACACGCTTTTAACCACCTTAGTTGCACTTTGCGTCCTAATTCTCCCCCAAGATTACTTTAACCGTTTTAGCCTTCTTGAGCAGCATAAGGTTGCTGCCATTTTTTTCAGGGGAAGAAAGCCCCAACAATCTAACTTAGGATAGGAAGGTTGCCTTTTTACCCAGCACATGAAGAGTCTCCTATATAGATATACATTTGCCAAGGGTAAAACGTGTTTTTTTGATGAGGTAGGAAACACGTTTAAAGCTGAGATCCTCTGATCTGCTAGGGTGAGAGGCAGATGGTTGGACCCCCAGGTGATTTGTATCTGCTCACTCAGTGCTCCCTGTCAAGCATCAGTGCTCTGCAGTATCCAGAGTGGGAGATTCTGTACTTCCAAGGAGAAACACACTGCTTGCCTCCTAGTTGTGTGACTTACGTAGGCATCAGAATGTATAAGCATTAATGCACCTAAAAAAACCCCATGCTGGGTCATTCCAAGATTTGTAATTATTAATTAGTTACTGTTTTTTCCTTCGTTCTCCTCTCTATCCACCTCTGTAGACAGATGCTAGATAGCTAAAGCACTGAAGCTGGATATTCATAAAAATATGTGAAAAATGGTTAAAAGGCCTAAGACAGTTTAAGTATGTGAAATGCTACAAGCATTCACTAATGCTGCTTCTATTTGTGGCTCTTCTCTGGAGTTTGTTCATAACGTGTGTCCTTTCCAATGTTTTGATGGTGTGGAAAGTTTTGGGGGTGTGCCTTGGTCTGCTGGTCAACAAAAGAGTAACTGGTGCAGGTTTGTGTGCAGGCTAAATGAAAAAAATTAATGTTACTACTCCGGCTCTTTGCTGGGGTCAGGTCAACAAAATAATAAAGGAAAAGTTCAGATAATCATATGCCACCTTGGTGGCACAGCAATTTTCACAGACTTGCCATGCAGCAGAATGATTTGTGACTTCCCACAGCTACTTCATACTGCTAATTTAAAGCCAAGAATTAAAGGACTGCAGGTCTTCTGGTAGCAAGTAATAACCTGAGAGAGCAGATCTCCTTGTAACCTTGTGGCGATCCTGGTAAGTGGTGTTGAATGCCTGGAGACTGTCAGGCTAGGTGCTCGTTTCAGTTGCAGTTATTAAATGGAAACAAGTGCTGCTTACATTTGTGTCTTCTGAATGAGAAAATTGCAAGTTCAGAAATCTACATTAGGAACAGATTGTATCAAGAGAGATTATGAAAATCTGCAGACTTTAAAATTTGTGTTCAGGTGAAAGGTGTTGAAGGATAGAGGTGTGTTATATAGGATGATCTCTCAGTTTCTTAGGTCATTAATACTCTGTATGAGAACTGATCTAGACATTGTAAAGTAAAATAGAAATATGGCTAAATAATTTTTCTTTGATGATTATGTAGAAGAGGAATGAGAGTTAATCATCAGAGACCTGTTTACAGGCAGTACATGGGAGGCTGGGACTGGCAGGGAAACCACTGCTAGTAGATTTATTTTCATTCTGATCCTTTCAGTGATCGTGACTTGGTGCTGACCATAAATATATTGTCTAGCTTTTTCAAAACAGAAAAAAAAATATTCTTTTCTATATAGGGACATGAAGAGGTGTAATATTAATTGTCTGCCCTGTATTTTTGATGGAAATACTAAGGAGCTAGTAGTTTTAGTATTTTGCTCAATAATAAAGGTTAATGCTGAAGGGAATGTTTTACTGGACATGCATTTGATAATTTTCCCAATTGCAAATAAAGAGATTTTAATGTTTTATTTTCTCCAGGGGTTTGCTCTTACAGTTTAGCTTCGTTTGCATTTGTGGAGGCTTAAGAGAGGTGTCACGACTTTCAGAACTGCTGAATATTCAAGACTTCTCTGTGCAGTTGGTGTCACTGGAAGGTGCAGCATGCTTTCAAAGGGCAGGCCACTGAGCTGTACTTTCGATTACAAAAATAGGCAGCACAGGTCTTTTTTTTAACGGGCTCCTGCAACTTCTGTGGATGCAAAATCCCCATGGACCATGGGCATCAGGTAAAATCAGCCCATCTGGTGCAGCCATCCCAGCTTGCTCTGCCCCTCGCCTGGCTCTGTTGGGTTGCACTGAGGTCTGCCCAAGGGCCAGACCAAGCTCACCTCTGTCTGCAAGAAGTGGTACTCAAAAAGCTCATTTTTATCAGTGATTTGAATTCCTTTACCAGAATCTGACAAGTGGCGATGAAATACGTCACTGAGTCTTTTGTAAGACTCATAGGAGAGTGCTGTTTTTCTGGAGTCTCTGGAAATCTGAAGAGGCACAAGTGTTGCCAGAGCTCTGCTGGTGAGGTCTTCAAAATTATGAACTAAGGAAGCTTGCAACACATCCCAAGGGACCAAAAGGTTCTCTTACTCCTAGCAATTCATTTAATATTGTGATTCCAGAAGACAGAGCATCAAAAAAAAATACCCAATGCTATGCAGCCTTGTGATAAAAATTGGAGTTAGCAACACTGGCACACAGGAAAACTTTTCTTTAAAGGTGTAAATATACATTGCATTAGCTGGCAAGTGATCTTCCAGTGATTCTTCAGTGATCTTCAAAAAGGTGTATGCTTTTGTCAGCTGCCACCCAACACAAAAAGATGATTTGATGAATAAAGAAATAAAGATTTTACAAACTTCAGTGTTACTGTTCTTTCATTGTCAGGTATGTCAGAGTAAACAAGGAGACATTCCCTGTGAGCATACAGCATGTGAGACTAATGGTGTGCCTCCAGACTCCAGGCCTGTTTAGTGATGGGTTTCTTGCAAATCAGTCATTGGGTTTAAGTCAGGTTTTAAACAGCTTTATTTGTAGATATGGGACTGGAAAGCAAGGTCAGTGTAGAGTCCATCCTGTAGTTATTAAAGCAGATGGCTGAAGAATGCAAGCAGACATCTGCATCTGCTTTGCATATTTAAATGCAAAATAAAAAAAGAAAAAGCATCTCAAGTTCTGTGGGTCTTCCAGACAATGTGTGTGTATTTCTCAGAGGGAACTAAGAATAACTTCAAAAATTTAGGAGTGCTAGGGCAGGACAAGAGGGAAATTGGGAAGAGTGTGACTCTTGGAAGATAGTTCTATACAACTTATGAAGAATATGTATGACATTGCAGTTTGATTCTTGAACTTTATACAAGAAATTTAGGCTTTCATCAGGTATCAGCCTGTCCCTGGGAAAACAAGTATCATCTGCAGTGAAGCCTCTTTTTTTTTAAAAAAAAAAAAAGAGCAGTTTTCAGAACTTGTATCTGATTGTCAATTGTATTGTATTGGAAAGTAAGAACCAAAGCTACTGAATCAGGGCTGACCTAGAAAAAAAATGTTGGAAGTTAAGGTCGTTCTGAATAGGCTTACAGTACTTACATAGTCACCAGCACATCTAGCAGTGACCCTATAAAAAAAAATCTGCTAAGGAGCTCGGAGCTGGTCCAGTAAATTTGCTGCAAGTACATTCACTGTCTGGTGAATAGATCTGCAGCAGCCCTTTGTTCTTACCAGCTAGGTGCTCTTATAGAGCAAACTGACAAGGAGCAGTGTTTTTAACCCCCTGTATGCAGGCACGGGAGTGTAGAAGCAAGAGGAGCATCACCATGGCTCAGTGTACAGAGGTTTACCAAGGGGTGTTTGGTGATTCTGTGTGGAAGCCCCATGGCTTTGTCAGCACAGTGCTCTGCCAGGGTGAATAAACTCTGCTTTTTGGGGTCTTGTAATGAGCTCACTCCCTTGTTAGATCTAGGCTCACTGTTGTTTTACCTTATATATGAAGCTCACACAAAGTAATACTTACTGTTTCTATGGAATACTCCAGTAAATTAACTTATTTCCTTGAGTATTTCTGTAAAGAAAGTGAAAAGGAGTAAAAAAACCCTGTAAACAGAAGTATTTTCTGGTGATGTTCACCAATGAGTCAGGCTTATGGATGTTAGGGATATCAAGATTTTGCACCCGCTTTCAAACACAGGATATAGTCTACAAGTAAAGTAGATACGTTAAATTGATGCTGAGTGGTATTGCTCTTCCTTATAGAAAGAGCAAATACTTGATAATTACTTGTCATAAAAAAAACCTACTTCTTTATTCCACGTAGAAACCATGTTTGCAGCCAACAATTGTGGTGTATGAACACTTTTGAAATAAAGTCAGTGGGAATGAATTTCCTACTGGAATTCACAGTGCTTAGAAGGTATTATTCAATCCAGTCTCATGTCACTAATTTGCAGGTTTTTTAAACTCCTTGCTTTAGAGAAGTAACAATACTGTAATTTTCAGGGTTTGAAAGGAGGGGGGAAGCTATAGACCCTGACTGAAGACTCTATAGAAGGAAGTTCCCATTGCCTTTAATAGCCTGTCAGGTAATCAAGAGTGGCAGAAACCTGCGGGAATCCTGCATGTGGCATGATGAGCCTTTAGAGCAGCCCTTGGTTACGAAAGCCTGGCTCGGAGATGTGCAGGGGAGAGGTGTGTGAAAACCGTGTCACAGCTGGGGCCAGCCATACTGTTCTTGGAAACCTGTAGGACACAAAGATGCATTGTTCATGGCATCTTTCCATTCTTTATTTTTCATACACTGGTGTTTTGGGAAGCAACAGTTAAGTACAGAACCTGGCAGCTCTGTGCCAAGATCAGACAACTACCTTTCTGGAGAAGTCTTGTTGCAGCTCTGTACGCAGTTTACCCTGAGAGTCAGGATGACAGCAGTGAAAGAGTGAACCAAAAAAAAAAAAATATTCTTCTATGACCTGGCCAAAAAAGTGCGGTTCATGCTTGCAGTTCAAAAGCAGAAATATTTCTTTAATGTGAAACAAGAAGGGGTAAGGAAATATTTCTTAGCTTTGTGGCTTTTTAATACTCCCTTTAATTTTAGAACATGTTTTTTGGTTTTGTTACTTATTGCACATAAAACATACTAAACTGCCAGACTTAATCTGAAAACTAATTACAGTAGACCTCAGGATTTTTGCATGCCTTATGGAGTACAGCACTTGCACTCCACAGGGCTGAATTCTCTGTCGATAGGGCTGGAGCCATCTTCTACCAGGGTAAACAGACTCCAGACATAGCTGGCTGGAAATGGTGGAAGGGGTCACCCCACATCAGGCAGTTGCTTGTACTAGCTTTATCCTTATCACAGAATTCAACAACAGTTACTTGAGAAGAGGTACTTCTACGATTATTTGTTCAGTGAGCTCTTGTAGTTCATAATAATAAAAAAAAAAATCTCAAAAAGCTTTGTCTGCAAGGAGCAAGGGAAACAAACACCTTGTGTTGGCATATGTGGTTTGGGTTGCTGTGAATGAGTTAGGGGAACTTGCAAACTGCTGCTGGCAGGATTGAGATGGGAAGTGGGTTCATGTGTGAAGGAACCGTCCAATATGTGTCAAAGTCCTGCAGTCTTACTGCCTCAGCTAAATTTTTAAATAACAGGAACAAGGGAGGTGAAATATCCTGTCCTCTTAACTTGAAATGGCTTTGCTGCTTTCATTGTTTCCTGTAGTAATGCACAGGATATCCAGCTGATTAGCCACAGTAAAATGTGATCTTCACAACATCTACAGGAACCTTCTGAGATGTAATCTCTTGCTGAACCTGCAGAATAAACTTCTGCAACTTGCCCACAATGCCAAGTATTACTCCTGCATACAAGGGCTTTGGAGAAAGTCAGTATAGATGAAGGTGTCAAAGATCTGGCCAGCTAGGATAAAGTCTCACCATTTTTTTGCCAACCAAACTTTTTCAAGTCTCTTCTTGTCTCTGCCTTTTATCATCTCATATCTTCTTTTCTGTATGTCACCATGTCCTTATTCACCAGAATATAGATAGGTAAGACTCATTATCTACAAGCATACTTTAATTAAAATGTATTAATACCTGTACGAGTGACCTTACTCTGAAGTGGCCTTACCTCAGCTTAACTCTGCGTGCTTTAGAAGATTAGTATGTTTTAAGAATTAACTTCGAATTCACATCTTTCTTCAATTTTCTTGACTTTTCTCAGGATCCCAGGATCGACAAACTCCTAATCTTTACTTTGGTTCAACTGAATCCCTTCTTCCTCTGAAGGATTCGTATTTCAAGCCTTTCTCCTTTCTTCCTTGTAATTGCAGCTGCCTTTGTCTCTACATCTTGATTGCAGTGGTGCCTGCTTCTCCCTATTCTTCTTTTGCTCAATTTCTGACTTTTTACCTTGTTTGTTTGTCCTTATCTTCCAGTACATGACAACATTTCAGGAGGTCTGATCTTCAGGTTATTTGATGCATTGTACCATCAGTCTTTGAGGAAAACCTGAATCACCTGAGATTTAGGAGATCCCTGAGAAGCAGACAACTTTGTATTTGCTTATCCCCACTAAACATACTTTCTTTGTAAATAACGAGTCTGGCATAGAGATGAACCATTATTTATGTAAATGTGAAGAAAATGTGTATGGGGTTCAGGAATTGAGCTGCAGTTCCGGTTATAGCTGGTTCTTAATTTTTCCCCAGAGAAAAGCAACTACTGCTAACTGTACCAAAAATTCAATGTTGTATTGAAGGAAAAGACTTGTGTTCATTTTTCTGTATCATTGAAAATACTTTGAACAATAAATAGTCTGCTAGTATGAATAAAATGATCACTAGCAGCGCTGTTTTGGTAGTTAAATGATTTTTAATAATGCCTGTTCTTGCAGCAACAGAAAGCGTTAGCTGTAGTGTGTGCTTGGGAATGAGCATCAGAGGAACCAGTCACCTACAGGTCTGTCTACATGATTAACTGTGAAACTTGTACCTTTTTAAGCTTTTGTTTATGTCATTAACTTCTATGTACAAAATAGGCAGAAATATCCACCAACACATCTCCATCTTAAAAGAATGGGTGCTTTCCTGTTCTTCATCTTAATAAAAAATGAGTACTTTCCTGTTGGTGGCAGAGTGAGTGTGATCCTCACAGCAAAAGAGAAATACTTGCTCTTGTGAGGTCAGTGGAAAAACTCACCAACGGTGATTTTGTTCCAGGTTTCTTGCCAGACTGTTTTGAACATGTGTGGATTTATCCTGGGATGAAACAGCTGGGGCGCCCTTCATTACTCCCTGTCGGAGGGGTTTGTGCTCTCAGCCCTCTGAACTGGCAGCCGTCAGAGCGGCCGCTGGTGCAGATCCGTCTCTTCTTGCTTGTGGCCAGATCAAGGCTGCTTTCTCTCCTGTTCTGAAAGCTGGAATGCAGTGCACATGGGTATTGTGTGTTTAAGAGCAGTATGTACTGCTCCCCAGTTTGGAAAACCTGTAGTAATTTAAGCATTTTTATATTAACTCTGGAGCGTACTAAGCTTGCAGGTTGTTCTGTTGATTTTAACGATGGGCAAAGGTGAAAGTAGAGATGGAGGTAACCCTTTGATTGAAAATAAATTCTTGAAAGGGAAAGAGAAAGAGAGGATGAGAAAAACGGGAAGAGTCATATCACCTTTCATGCCACAGGTTCAGCTTGCAAGTGGATCCCAGAAATGGTCCAGCTGGAATCCCTAGTGACGGGGGTTGTTTCAGTACATGAGCAAGGCTTGTATCCAAGTTACAGTTGCTCAGGTCTGGCCAGAAAAAAATAACAAGCAGATCCTCTGGTACTCTTTAAAGTTGCGCCAGTTGCAGCTGGTACTTACTCAAACCTGTCATCACCTTCAGTGCCTTCGAAAGAACATTTTGCTAAAAGGTGAAGGCATATGCTTTTCCCCTTGTTTCATCTGCATGACTTTTTATAATCTTCAAGTAAATAAAAATGCCATTTAGGCTTAAACAGGTCTCTAGTCACAATGCTTGGATTTATGGAAACTCAGATTTATTAGCTTGTTTTAACATGTTAATTGTTCATCGCAAGCAGATCAACAAATGTAGGTGCAGACAGTCTTGAAAAGGGAGCCTTTTAACTGGGTAACTGAACTTTTGAACAAGAAAGGAATGAAGTTCAAAACCTGTTAGAAAAAAAATATGAAATTTAGGTATTCTGAAAGTTCCTTGACGTGGGAGATACTATGGCCTTCATGTGTACAATTACTGGGGAAAAAAAGATTCTTTCTACTTGAACTTAGGTATTTTTCTTAGTCATTTGTAAACCAGGCATTCCAGTTCATTAGGCAACGAGAAAAATAGCAAATAAATTGCAGTGTGAAGGCAATAGACAGGGTGCATTATTTATTATTATTTCAGGGGGAAAGACCCCCAAAGCTGGCTTAGCAAAACATGGTGTTATTATGCACTGCAAAGGCTAAAAAAATGTACGCGTTATGATGAGAACTGTGGCGGTTAGCTGTCCATTGAATTCTAGTAAGAAGCATGTTGTACCTCGTTTTGCTCTCACGGCAAAGGAAGTTGGGAATTATACCACCAAAGCCAGTGTCATTGTTGAGTATGAGTTAACCTGGTGGCAGTTAGGTAAGAATCTTTTATTTCAGTGGGAAGCTAATGTGGAATTTTCCTGCAGAGCAGAATTTAAACAGTGAGAGTTTCTGCATAGTTTTCACTACTGCTAGCCTGGTATTCTTCGCTGGGAATAGCAGGATGCATATTTTTTGTTAAATTGAAGCTTAAAGTACTTGTTTTAGTTTTGCTGAAAGGAGCACCATGTCAGTGAACAAATGTGCATGAGGGCTGAGATTGTCTGCAGAGTCTCTGAGCCTTCAGAACCTCTTTCTGCAGTCCACCAGCGAAGGGTCTGCTGCGCATTTTTGAATGGTGGTGGTTTTTTGGGGTTTGGTGGGGGTTTTTTTTGGTGATTGAATGGATTTTATGAAATCTGGCAGAGTGAAATAACACTGAAATAAGAGAACACTAATTTAGTAATGGGGGTTACAGAAGGCAAAAAACGGGAACAAGGGCATGATACTGCTACACTGGAGAATTCCCATGTGGATAAATCAATCTTCTTCAAGGCTTACAGAACTTAGAGCTTTTTCCTGCCCTAGATATCCAGCCGCGTGTAAGATAGCAGCAAGTGTGCTAGAATTACTACAGTGTTTGAACCTGTAATGACAGTCATGTGTTAAGTACTGGCAGACAAAAGTTATGTGGGTGGACTGTCATCCTCAGTGTATAATCATTAACCCTTTCCTGCATCCATGGCAGTCTCGTTGTTAGCAGTTACTTCAACTATATTTTTAGTATAATGTCTTACATGATTTATTAATTCAGAACATCATGAGTTTCAAATGAAATCTCTCTGCAGTTCTTTTTCTTCTCAAAATGGACACCTTGTTTTTATAAGACTGACAGATGGGAGGTCTGTGTTGTCTGGTTTCACTCCCAACAAGTTTGGGATTTTTAGACTAAGCGAATTCAAATTGATTAGTAATTTGCCTCAGCAAGGCCAGCATGTATTTCAGGCTTTCCTTTACTGCTGGGCTTCTTCTGACTACATCCTGCACATGACGCCCCTGCCCCAAATCTGTGCAGCTGTTGACAGAGTCACTCAGCCTTCAGCCCATACAGCACAAAACCAATTGTTAACCTTCAAACACTTTGTCATCTTTTAGAGAGCTCTATAAAGAGTTTTTGCAGCAGAGATGAGAGAACTGAGGTTTTTTGTTACTGTCAGTATAGCTTGTTTTAATTCCTGTAGTTTACACTAAAAACTGTGACACTGATTCAACTTTGCTAGTGGAAATTTATTTGCGGAGAGGTTTTGGCATCGATTTAGAGACAGAACAATAAACTGTAGCCCAGGGGCTAAGAGAGATTAAAATTTAGCAGGGAAGAGGGAGAGTTGTGCCAACTAGGAAAAGGGGGAATTTCCAGGGAACAATAACATTACCATACACTTGCTAGCATCCTTTATTTGATTATCTTGTAGCACATTACAAGAATTAATGGAGCTTCCTAACTTCCTTATGAGGCAGGTACTGCATTACGATACTGCTTTGCAGATGAATAAACAAGGGCCTTGTGCAATCCTGGGACTCTCAGCAAAGTCATAAATATTCTCAAGAGAAGACTGGGAAGGAGTAGCAAAGATGAGCTAAGGTACCGTGGGCTGCTATCTACCAGTGAACCACCCATGCAGTGCTCGGTCTTAATTCAGCATGGCTGTCTGGCATCCCTCTCCTGGAGAAAACGGGCTTTGAATGTTAAGAGGAAGACATTAAGGAACCCCCCAAAACAGAGCAAGTTTGGAGACCTGGTATTTCAGTTGGCTTCTGGCTTCCCCCTTTGAACAGACACTCCAGTCCTGCTCTGCCCTGCTCTTCTGATACTTGGTTTTGTTTCTCCTCTTGCTCCTCCAGTGCAGTTCAAATGAGTTGGAAGTGGCCTAACTTGTCTCCGCCAACACAGGGTTCAAGTCAGCAGTCTAAAGGGAATTTCCCACCTCTCCTTTATTTGGCTATGATTTATTCTTTGGGGAAAGAAGATTGGGAACTGGGGAAAATCATGCATTTACCAACCTTTAAAAAATAAGCTGCAAGACCACCAATTGGTTACAGTTCTAAATCTGCTGTGTTCACCCCTCCTGGGAGTGCAGCGAGTCAGGGGAAAATGCTCCACTTACACCTCATCATGAGGAGCAGGCTTGAGTTGTACTGTGACTAAGTGCTTGATCCCTGCGTGCCAAAATGCGTACCTTCTAATTGACATGAAAGCAGCTTCTGGCTTGGTATTTAGGATGTAACACAGCTCCTAGCACAAGCTTGGTTTCCAGAATAAAGCACATTCTTTTCCACCATGCATGTTAATGCATTGTACTTCTTCCTTCTCCTAATAGCCCGTGAGATTTGAACTTGGAGTCAGCAAAGTAGGGGCTTTGTGAAGCACAAAAGAACACCAGGTTTTTATCACACCATGCCTGTATAAAGAGCTGTTCAGCCATTCAGTTGCTGCTTGTATTGTGCAGCTGTTATTCTGCTGCTGAGAACATCTTGCTGTCGACACTGAAGTAGTACCTGCAGGAAACACTGGCACACTGTGCTTTTCAGGAGGAGCTGGGCTTGGGGGTTTGCCAGATCACTGCGTGGAAAGCTGAGGTATTTTCTTTCCCCACAACTTTCCCATTCTAAAAGCCTTGTAAATAAGTAACAAATTTTTGTCCACCCGCCAGCATGTGTTACAGGATTTTTGCACGGTGATTTCTTCCCAACATGATGAAGATCCATGTTTCTTGTCATCCAAACCCACCTCTCCGAAGCTGACAGCAGGGCTGTGATGGGTGATAGTGGTGCTGTGCCGCCTGGGTCCCCAGTGGGGGGAACGTGGCTTTCTTGCACAACGGCCCTTTCTTTACTGAACTGATGGTCAGTATCTGGTCAGCCTCCTCTATTTAAAGTCAGCCAGGCAGGGATCCCAGTGCCAGTGGAGAGGGTGCTTTGTTTGCTTACAGGTTAATAGGGAATTCAACTGTTTCCCATTAAGCACAAACAACTGTGTGAGGACAGGGTGAAGGAAGTGTCTGAAATCCACAGAAGGGAGGGGAATCAGAGATAGGCTCAGCCTCATTCAGCCTCCAGGGCTAAATTTGGTTCTGTGCAACTGGGGGTACAATTCCCACTCTAGTTCAGGGCTGAAATTCCTCTGAGCAATTAATGCAAATGGCTGTATTTTTAGCCTGGCATCCTAAAGAAACAAGACTTGTGTGATCATATTGTCTGCATGCACAGTTGTCAGCTCCCAGTAACTTGTGAGGTTTTGGGTTGACTTAGCCCAGGCTGCAAGACCTTTCCAAGGTCCCTCCTGAAGCCAGGCAAGCAGGTGAAAAAGTTGGTTTCAGAGAGGCAAAGGGCGTGCAGGGAACTCTGTCCTTTTAAAGACTTAAGTATTAGGACACAAATTCCTAACAACCGGGCTTCACTGGCTCCAGTGCTTGTTTAGTAGTAACCTTTCCATATAAATAAACAGAACGTTCCTGCTGTAGGGTTGTGTGAGGCTGAATTTGGTATGTTGCATTTCACAGTGCCCGACACATCCTATAACATAAACTAGCAGACTAGCTAGTGCAGAATATTAATTTTGTAAGGTCTGACTTGCTGGCTACACTCCCATTGACTTTATTAAAATAAATGGCAGTTTTGTCTGCCTACGTTTTTCAGGATCTAGACCCACAGTTTGCATGTTTTTAAGTTTGAAAGTATAACAGTGCATGGCTCCTGATCTTTGCCATATGGGATGCTAACCTTGTGCACCTTGTGTGGGAGATGTAACCCCATTAAAATAAGAGGGTATTAGAAAAAAATGCATGGAAAAATGCATGGAAATCAATGAATGGCTGTATGCAAGCAACAGCAACGTGTTGGATAACAGCATGGCAGGCTAGTAAGTGATATACTAATGTCAAATATTTATTGTATGTGCTCCAGACTTGTATGTTCTCATCTGAAATATTTGTGCTTTGTTGCTTTTGTCTTTTTTTTTTTTTTCTTTTTTTGGTTGTTTTTAAGAGAAAGAATACTGGAGGTATGTCATCTGTATTTCTGACTGGATCCTTTAAATCCAGTGAGAATATTTCCACTGACTCTACTGAGAGCTAAACTGATCCCTCAATTTAAAAATTAACCTAGTCTTTCTTACACTTTGGAGTGGTGTAGACAACATTTAAAACCCTTGAAAGTACAATTTCAGGGTACAAAATGGAGCATGGTAGATCCCGTTCTCACATGGGATAAATTTGATGTCTGGGACTGCCAAATTCCAGTCCGATACAAATTGCAACAGCTGAGCTACAATTTTTAAATCAACCCTGAAGATGAGGGATTTATAGTGGTTTCATGGGAAGGATGTTTATCTTTGCAGCTGTATGAAAATAGAGGTCTATTCCATTTAGATTTATCTACCCAAGTCCCGTAAGGCAACTTAGGTACATGTTGTGTTGGGCTTTCTGTATATATGTCCTTGCTCCCTCTTCTTGCAGGTTCCCTTCCTATCTGCCTGTGCTTCTCCTACAACTCCCACAACTTCCCGTCTTGCTTTTCTTCCATTCCAACTTGAGGCTTAGAAGTCTTTTCTCCTGTTTGTGGGCCCTTTGTCAGTGCTTTCCAATGCAGCTGCTGACTGAGGTGTACAGTAGTAGTGTTCTGCAGGAGGACATTTTCCTATGCTTTTATAACAAGTCCCTGTGCTGCAGGCAGCAGTCATGATTACTGTATAAATCAAGTGGATGCACACAAGGAGCTGGGCCCAGACTCCAAATCCTCCATCTCTGAAATACAAGGACAATTCTCATACACAGACAAAACTCCCTTGGCTCAGTAAGTTTCCAGGCTTTTTTAGTTTGGATCTTACAAGAGTGGTATTTTTGGTGGACCACCTGCCTTCCCACCCATGATCTAAAACCTACTTTCCCTTTCATTTATGATTAAAATGCATGTCTGAGACAATATTAGCTGACATGGAAGAGTGCATATAAGAAAGTATTTAATGTATTTTAATGTATTTAGATGACTTATGACCAGAGAGATGGTGACAAAAGTGATGGGGAGTTGTCTTTTCATCTAGTAGTGACCCCATGGGACACAAACTGAACCTGTGTTTGGATGTAGCCATAGCATAGGGACTTGCAGTCTTTCTGTGAGCCAGCTGCTGGGAGAGCAGCAGCATTGCCTCCTTAGTATGTGGCATCAGTCAATACACAGAAGACTTCCTTGTGTCCTTCCTTCTCCTTGAATTATTTCTGTAAGATGAAAAAGTTGGATGAGTTCATAAAGGAACAAAGTAACACACATCCATGAGACTTAATTTCCAAGCACGGACTCCAAATGGAAATGAGTGTGACACACAACAGTAGCTTTAACGATGTGTTTTCTTACTCTTTCAATTCCTTCTATACAGCCGATGTCCTTCTTTTATTTGCATTTTCTTAGGAATCTCCTCTGCATCTTTTCCTTTTCTTCTCCCTTTGCCCATAATTGCCTTCCTCCACTTCTAAAGATTCCTGTACATGTATCTGCATCTGTCCTTCTGCCTCACAATCTTTTTACAGCTATTTTGAAATGTCCTTCTAATCTTCATATTTTTTGCTGTGTCTCCCACTCACTGATCATTTCTCTCCCTCCATGCCCAGATGCCATGACAGCTGTCCCTCCCTAGCCTGATTCACCCATTAGAACCTCCAGCTTCCCAGTTTTCACAGCCCTTGTTCTCTGCTTCCCAGTGCCTGTACTCAGGTCTGGTCCCTTTTTTCCCACTTTAGCCTTGCTCTTCCCCATTTCTTTTCTAGGTTCTTCCATCCCCTGTGTGTAAATATAACTGTACCTGCAGCCACTTCTGTTCTTTAGCGTGGGAAAGTTTGTAGGAATCTGAGAGTAGGATTTCATCTCAGATATAAAATAGATTTTGGAGGTTGTGGTGGTGATTCATGCCTCCTTCTCACATTAGGCCCACTCTTAGCATTGAGCTAGGAGTCCTAACAAATCCCTGGCAGCAGAGGACATGGGACATAGGATCTTCCATTGACAGACATTAGTGCACATTAGTGCCCACCGTGTAACACTGCATCATCTTTTCTGCATCTGCATATGTGCTCAGGTATATTCATACCTCTTCTGTGTTGGTCTCCACAGTAGTTTCCACAAGGCCTAAAACGCAGTCCACGTAGCACTGCTTGATTTTTATCTCTTGCCATACCTACCACTTGACACTATACTGGCTTGTACGAGTGCCTTAATACCTGCTTCTGCAACTGCTCCCCATAGTGAAGTCAATGGGATTTCTACATGCAGAATGAGTGCCAGGCGGCACTGCTTTAGAGTAGAAAAGCTTCCCAGGAGTAGGAAGCGCATCTTTCTGTGTCTGTACAGTGCCGAGCACACAGCTGGTGCTCAATAAATAATATATGTATAGGCTTGGTAAGGACTAACTGTTCATCTAGTGCAGCTGAGGTGAAACATCTTTTTGTAATAAGAGGCAATGCATTATCACATTTATTGGTCTATTTTATAATTTAGGCTTTAAATGATGAAAGTGTATTAGCCAGCTCGTTTAGGGGAAGCTCATTTACACCGCCTTCAGACAACATGTCCCATGTTTCAAATGACAGGAAGGATAGCTAGTTCTCTACAGCCGAATGCATAGTGATTAAACTGTCTGGGCACCACCAGTAGGCAGCCATCGAACAGATCATTATTAAGGTGGCTATAATTACAGAGTCAAAGCAGCCCCTTGCAGCACACTGGTAATCTGCTTTGAAAACTGGGGGCACGAAGGCATGACTGCTTTCGATGTTGAGGCCCAAGCTGTGCAAAGTAGCTGCAGATTTTTACGTTACGTCAGTCATGTCTTAAGCTGTTAACAGCTTCAGGCCACCAATGGGAATCAGGCCTGTTTTCCTGGCCAGGAGGGCCTGAGACAGAACTAAGTGCTGAGTAAAGGGCTGTTCAAAAAAAAAAAAAAAAAGTAAGGCTGTGACACTTCCACAAGAGCTCTCATGGTATTGCTTTAGTCATTAGCTGAGTGGATACTTGAGCTTAATCAGTATCAAAGGGACATACACAAAGTCATCTATTTCATTAAGCTAATTTGCATGACTCGGCTTACCAAGAATCAAATTTTCATGTATTGTCCATCTTGCTGTCAGCAAAATAAGGGGAGGGGGAGGAGTAAATGGTAAGCAATACAAGACTGAGATGGGGCGGTGTTTATTCCTTTTCTCAGTGATAACTGCTAGTCTCTCAGGAGCCCTCATTGCTTTTGGATACCAAAGATACAGAATAGTAAGTTTTATGAAGTTTATTTTTGGTAACTTCTAGTTAGAAATCAAACTTACAGAGCTTTATTAAGTGCAAGATCCTCAAAGCTGTGAGTAGTTAGGCTTTTAGCCACTGTTGTTGAAGAGGAGGTAAGTCTTGGTTTGGGAGCAGGTGATGGGAGAATTAGAGTAGTTAGTTAAAATAAACCTTTAGCCTCCTCTGATCACCGAGAGACATCAAATGAAGTGTTCTCTGTGTAGCTTCACACTACATTGCAGTCCCAGGGGAATTGCTGCTGCTGTTTACAGTGTACCAGGTCTGGCTGTGGCTTTAAGAGAAAGCTGTGATGTGCTGAGATGGCTGTTCTTGTTCTTCTGTTTTGTCCCTGGTGCTCATGACACTGTCCTGTTTCAGTACTGAATTTTTGTCTTTCTTTCTTTGTTTAAAAATGAAAGGTAATGCTTAATATCTTCCTTTTCATTACTGCTAGAAAGGAAACTTAGTGACTGTTGAGTGAAGTCATATTCCTTTACTTGTATCATCTGGTGACTGCATGTTAAACCTTCAGTTTGCCCAAGACATTGGGACTGAGGTTTCCTTTTACGTTTGTTGTGATGATTACATAATTCTGGTTAAGTCCAGCTGTTGAAGTCTAATAATTAAATGTATTTAACTACTATTAAATTACATAATAATATTAAATAATTAAATACATTTAATTAAATCTATTTAATTATTAGATTAAATAATTAAATGAATTTAACTTGATTATTAGACAGAATGAAGGAGAACTTTAAGGAGACAACTGAAAAAAATGTGGGATGTCATTTCTCCTGTTATTGGACCAAGACTGAATTGCTCATTCTGCAGTCTGTTCCCAGACCCTGCCCAGGGTTTTTCAGACATCAGTGTTTCTAAAGTCTGCTGTTTAGGGAAAAGATTTGGTAACAACTCTTTTGGTATTTGGGTAATTTTTGTAGGTATACCTAGAAAAAATGTAGCTCTGACTAACCAGTTGGTAGTGACAGAAAAACTAAAATGCATGATTAAGAGTTGAATATTTCCAGCGAGATGGATCATCGTGCTTGTTCTCCTCGAACTTGCAAAACTGTGCTCTGAAGCCATGCCCCTGCTGAAACAGAAACTGCAAGTAATAACTCATCTGTCTTGGGGAACGCATCTCATGTGTGTGCATGTGTGCGTGATTCAATTTTTAAGGACTTGGTGCTAGACTGGAAGTCAGCAATTGAATGTATTTGTTCAAGCCAAAACCACGGCAGTTTGGGATGTTGGAAGCCAGCTATTATGGATGCTGTTACGCTGTAGATATGCTGTCTGTACAGTTTAGTAACTGAAATGTTTGCAAAGAGAAATAACAGAGCCAAAGAAGACTTGTGTATCTGAATCAGGAGAACTGCAGGTGAGAACAGTTTTTCTTGTACCTGCAAAAATTTTTTAAAAAACCCTCCTTTGTCCACATATTTACATGTTGTCTATGTGGATTGTAAACTTTGCAGTACAAGGCCTTTTTTGCTTAGGATTTGCACAACATCAGTCATTCTTCTAAAATACAAGTTCAGGAAAAAGCAACCAAAAGGAGCTCCAGTGCAGTAGTATCTTCAAGATACTTCTTTTTTTCTTTCTGTTGGTAGCACTACTTTAATCCCAACAGTATTTTGCCATATGGGTTGTAGCCCAAACTTTGTTTTTGCACCAGTGACAGGTGGAAAGTAGGTTGCAGTCTTCTTGTTTATAGCTGGGTCCAGCCAGCAGTAGAAACGATAGCATGGACAGGACTGCGTAGTGCCCTACTTCATTCAGCTGATGCAGGGCATTGGTTGACTGTGGGTGATGTGTGGTTGGTCTGTGACAAAACAGCAATCAGTAATCAAATTGATGTTGCAGGAGATCAATTCATCCATTGTATAGATTTGCAGAGTCAAAGTGAAAGGGTATAAGAAGGAGGAAAGGTGGAAGACTGCTGCTGAATAAGCTTGAAGGAGAGTTTTCTTATCCTTGCATTCAGACCCGTATTACCTCGGAAGTCATATCTGGTTTTGCTGATTAGAACTGCTTTATTTCAGGCCTGCAATAAAAGACAGCATACCTTTTATCTGCATTTGAATTAGAAATACCTTGAAAGCAGCATATTGGAAATGAAAGTTTTTACAGAGTTTGTGAGTTGGTTCATGCAAGTACAATTAATCCTACTTGAGAGAGATCTAGGCAGGATGACACTGTGGAGGATGTGTGGCGTAGCATTCTTGTCCTGCTGCGTTTGACCTTATGTATTTCTAAGCGTGGGCAGCAAGAGAAGAGACTGAAGTGGAAGTTGTGATGAAAAGATCTCTGTCCTCGCTTGTGTTTCCAGTCAGGCAAAATTCTTCTGGATGACTGTGTCCTGCCCTGGGGAGTGCAGAGCCAGGGTGATGTGCTTCATTCCTGGCAGTGGGAAACGGTTATCTTTGGCAGGTCAGGGGAGAGGAGGGTGCCTAGCTCTATTGACTGAAAAAGAGCGTGGCAGTTGATCTGTTTCCGTGATGGAAGAAGAAGGAACATGCCTGGTGATCTCCAGGAGGAAGCAGCTTGCTCGCCAGCTTCTTCATTGTCCAACACCTGGAAGAAAGCTACTACATCTCTCTATCCCAGTTTCTGCCTATAACACCAGCCTTCCGAGTTTACCAGCACTCAGCTAAGAGAAGTTATGTCACAAGTCAATTTTATCAACATGTACATTAAGAGGTATATTCCAAGTTTAGTCATACTTTGATCATCAAGAGCTGGTTTTCTTTATTTATGTGAAGTACTAGCAATCTTCTTAAAGCTGTCCAAAAAAGGAGGGAAGGTACCATCTGTCCCCACAAGCTTGCAGCAGAAATAATTCTCAGCTTTTGGGGAGTGTAAGGGTGTGTGTAAGAGGAGTAATCTGTTCAGGTGTAAGGAAAGTCAGATCTGTTCTTGCATGAGGAAAGCCGAGCCCTGTTACAAGACAGGGACCCTGTATCTAAGTGCTGGAAAGGGAAGGGATCATGGGAAATTCCTTAGGATTCGAAAAGGAAGTATACAATTATTTCTTATAACCTGTACCAGGGAGGCATTGGAATTTTTAGACTCACAAACCAATTCCATTCTTTATAAAAGCACTTTATGGTAGAGCATTGACTGTCTGCAACTTTGTCTTGCTAGTCGTCTGTTTGTGTTGCCCCTCCTGACTGCCTGCTTCTCCATACAGACCCTGTGCAGGTTGTTTCTTCCTGTCTGGGGCAGTAAGTAATACTGTCAGGACACCAAGAAGAGAGAAGTATGGTAATTTGCTGAGGGGGAAGAATTAATTTCTACTCTGAATTAAGGAAGGGAGTTGTGATAGGCACCAACAGTTAATGAAGCAATCATAAATTATCAATGTATTTTGAATTTTGATTCCCCCCCCATTTTTTAAATGTGTGAGAACATACTCAATAGTATTAATTAATTAATTAATAAAATTGTTCTACATTTTTTGAGAGTGCCATTTGTTCTCTGGCTGGACATGTTTTGGACTCCACATGCAGTAAGCATAGGTTACTGGTGAGTGAACTAAATGAATGTGTTCCTCCTTTCTGGAAGTTTTGTGGGAGCATGGAGAAGCTCTGGGCTGTTTGTCCCACTGAGGCACCTCTATGGCTAGTGTCTAGAAAAAGAGATTGCTGACAAGTATGAGATAAAGAAGATTATCAGGTAACAAGGTTCCTCAGAGCTTCCAGAAAAGATTTTGTAGGTTAAGTGCTTTCTTTTGAAGTTACATTTTTCCACAGAAGAGGGGAAATGCATGTCCTTGGGATCTCTTTGTTGTTGAAAGTCATTGAGAGAAGTCTTTTTCCAAAAAGCTGTTTAATTGAGCCAGCACAGACCATTTTGTAGGTGATGTTGGTGCTGTTATTGAGGATACGAGAAATTATCAATATATATAGACATAGGCACTGCAAAATCGACTTTTTCACAAGCACAGGTTGAATATAGGGGCATGCATGTGCAAAGAATAATGTCTTACTTAAATGTGATGTTTACCACAGGAGAATAATACCCATGAAAAGTCTCTTTTGAATTGCTCACAGGCAGATTTTAACAAGAAGAAATACAGTGCTGGATACAACCAAGAGCGTCTAATTTGCTTACTCTAAGAAAGCAAGAATTCAAACCAAAAGGATTTCTTATTTTAAAAGTTTAAGTATAACCTCAGATTTCACAGGACGTTTTGATGTGGTATTTACATTTCCTCACATTAGATGGGAGACTTTGCCCAAAAGCCATATAAAGTTGGCGGAATTTAACCGAGCCTTTATGTAAAGATTCCTGATAACTGAGTCTTTATGAGGATGAAAGTATTACATACATACAGTTCTCTATAACTGGAAGGCTTATAAATAGGTAAAGCAATATCACCTGTCAGCTGATGCAGGTGGTATGAGCTGTAGAGCAGCTACAGGCCTTTCTGAAGTCCTGTGGGAATCTGTACTCCACAAACAAGCAGGTATCAGTGTCAGCATTTCCACTGGCATAAATAAAAACTACCCGACGCCCTTTAGTTGCAACTGCTAGCTGTGTGACTGTGCTGCAAGCTGAAGAGTCGCTGCTCAGTGGTGCGGGAAGCATGATCTGTGAGACATCGGTCATACATGTAAGCAAGGCTTGGTACGGGCTTGCTGCACTGGAGTCCAGTTGAGAGCATCACACTTTGATGCCAACCTGGACCTCTTCAGGCTTTTCTAGTGAGTTCAGCATTATCTGTGCATACAGCCTTCAGTCTCATTTAAAAGGAATTTGATTTTCAGGTCCAACGTCTTTTGTGCTTTTTTTTCTATTCTATCTGCTGTTGGCAGGAATTTGGGTCTTGGCTGTAGATCAGCTCCTGGCAGCTGATCAGCTGAAAGTCCACATTATTGAGGCCAACCCAAAGATAGAGGAAACTCTCTCTGCAGCATTTGATATAAATCACGTAAGCGGCAGAACTGCAGAGTAAGAAATAACAGCAGCAGTTTGCCAGCTATGTTGTCTTCTTCCTCCTGCACTGGATTTTCTGTTCTCAGGCAAGCTAGGAGGGATTCTTTTGGGTTCAAAAACACCTGGCAGACTTGTTAAAAACCTGTAACTTTGTGTGCCTACTCATCAAGCAGTCTTGCTGGAATCACAAGGATGCGCTCAGCTGATGAACCATTGCTTTTCCTGCACCCGCCACCTTTAAAGAGTGAAGTTGCAGGGGATGGGGGAGAAAAGGAGGAGGTCTGGGAATACACCTTTGGTTGTCTCAGAAAGTCTTAGTATTTTGGTTAGAGCCAAACTTTCTTCAGTGAACTCCTGAGCAAGAATCTTCCTGTCCTGATACTGGTGGACGTTGTTTCTTTGGTGGGATGATGTCTGTGTTCTGTCTGTTCCACGCAGCATGTTTTTTTTTTCAATGCCACAAAATCAGTTGGAGTACTAGTAATAATGTTTTCAGCATCAGCTGTGTGCTGCTGCCATGAAAATGACTTCTTTTCCCATGTATCTCATTATTTGCAGTTGGAACCTGAATGCAGCCAATCATTCCTAAAATAGCCATAGGAAGGGCGAGCAATATAGAAATGTCTTTGTCTTGTTGCGGGGTTTTGGGCTGCGTAGCTGAGCCTGCCCTGGGTCAGGACCTGGAAACAGGCTACTGTCTCATCTGGGTGACAGTCTGGATTGTCTTTTGCAAAAACCCTGCACATGGTATCAAAAAGGCAGAGGGTATTTCCTGCAGAAGAGAATGACTTTTCCTTGCTCTACCAGTGAGCCAGAGAACGGATTAGAGGCTTTTCCTATTTGCAACGAAGCTCATCCATCATGCCCCATTCAGGCAGTCATACTCTGTGGGCTTGTTCTCTCTTGCTACACTGAACCTTTTTCTCCACAGCTTTTCCAAAGAAGTAAAGTACATAATAACAGAGCTATTGCTTTTGTAACTTGTACTACAGGCATTTGTCAATGCTGCTTTGACTTCCTTTTCTATGCTGCTCTAATTCCCTCATGCTGTGCTAAGAAGCAGGTGTGAACAAATGTGTAAGGATGCTTGTATTCTTCAGTATGTGGGTGAATGTGTGTCAGGAGAAGAGAGTAGTGTATTTATGTGGTGCAGGGGCTCATCTCTGTCTAACTGTAATCTCTTTTTTTTTGCTTTTTCTCACCCACACCACCTCAATTTTAAGTTTACCCTTGAAATCACATCAGATAGTTCAAGTTTCCTTTCAATAACAGACACCCAGTAATTAAAGTGATCTTGCAGTATTCTATTAATTACAGGAATTGTGATTTTTATATTCAGAGGTTAATTGATTATATCTGCATATAGCATTTTCCCTTAAATTGTATTACAGTAATTAACCTTATGTCCAGGTTAACACACAGTATCATTTGTCTCATCAGTATCCTGGAAGTAGGTTTTTTTCTTAGCTATCTGTTGGTTTCTTGCATTGCCTTCTGTTTTCTTCGTAACCATGAAGGGTGGAGTGAAGAGAAGAGTGAAAAATGCTGTGTTGGAGTATTGAGGTGATCCCTTTATACAAACGGCTGTCTTGAGGATAGGGTACTTTCTTTTATTAACTTGTTCATAAAGCTATTTGGATTATATATAATGTAAAATTTGGGAATTTGTTGTGCATGAATCTAGGCAGAGCAAAGCTCCGAGTCTGCCACTTGCAGCTAGCAATTACTAGCAAACTGCAGGAACTGCATTATTGCAAGCATCATGCTCATCTCTGAGGAAAAGCGTACTACATAGATTTTCTGACTCAAGAGTCAGATTTATTCTACTCAGGGTTTCCAAAAATACTAGCAAAAAACATCAGGCAACAACGAGTAATCATGAAAGATAAGAGAACTAGGAAATTTATCTAAAGTTTTAATAAAAAACCTTTCCTGTGGTATCTGAGCCTTTTAAATTTGGGTGAATGTCTATGAGAGTATGGGCGTATGTGAGTGGATGATGTATGAGGGAGAGAGATGTGAGAGGAGGTGCGGAGAGACCATGCTCCCCATTAATTTGATTGTTTTCTTGGCACTGGGAGTCTTCTGGGGTTTTTTCCCTACCTGCCTGTGCTTATCCACAGGCATTTTTAAAATTTCCCTCAGGGATTACATTTGTTTTGTGGACGTTTTTCATTTTTGCAGTTATCTATTTAATGCTTTTCTGCAAGGTGCAGAGAAACCTCAGAAAACTGATTCCATAAACAGATTAGGGGCTAAAATTATGAATACATATTGAGAACTCTTCGCTTACCTGTATTTTTTATCTGTCAGGGACAAACATAACTTATCCTGATGAGTTTGCCTGACTTCCAGAGGGAAAAGCCTTACCCTTTTTCCTGCCTTAGGAGTCAGCTTGCCTGACCACAGTGTACCTGCATGCCCTCGTGCTGCGCAGCCGTCCCCAGCATACAATGCTGAGCTTTAGCCTGAGTTTTCCTGCTGCCATGACCGTTGCAGTGCGGAACAAGTGGTGGGCTCTCCAGAGGCAACTGTTGGGGTAAAGCACTTTTGGGCAGTATGACATCCACAGCTAGAGTAAATAATACGTAAATGGTAATGTCTTATTCCTAGCATTTGCAGCATTACTGTGGGTTTCATTCACATTTTGGTGTTGGATCAAACCACTTCACACCAGAATTGACTGGTGCCTTTTGAAAAAATACTCTGAAAAAACTTGCTGTTCCATTCAATGTAAATGAAGCCAGGTTAATAAGTCAATTTTAGCAAAAATGGATTTAGGGCCAGAACTGGCCAAATTGCATGAAAACTAAGCCATGTGCTCTGATTACTTGACAGCCAACTCAGAAGTGAGGATTTGCATCTCTCTACTGTTATATCACCTTACAAAATGGACGCTTTTCCAATAAATGGGATAAATTTCCTGTAGAATACAGCCAGAGTTCATGCACTAAATGCATGAGTGTTTCTTGCATTAACAAAAAGCAAAGGAGAATCATTTGTGGTTACACAGAGCTTTAAACATAGTGATACGTTTTATGGGATCCTAACTTTTTCTTCAGAGTTAACCTATGCCCTTTTATATCGATCTGTTCTGTTATGCAGACGTAAGAGGACTGGAAATTAAGTTTTCATTCCTAGTTAGAGGCTGAAGAAGGGCTGCAATCCATTTAAGTATGTACCAGCAGTAAAAGTAAGCAAATGCTAAGTATCTGAGGGAATCTGACCTGAAGAGCTGGCTGAGCTGTAGGGATTGTTTTAGGATTACTGCCTGATTCTAATGGTACATTTACAGCAAGCATGTGGCAGCTGAGACAATGTCCACAGGGCTGTATCAAACTTTTAATCAGTGACAATTGTCAGTATTGTATTGAAAACATATCTGGCTTCATGTTTCACCTTTGTTATCTAAAAGGAGAGGAAGACAAAGGGAGGCCACATTCCTTTCCTGATACAGCTTTGGGTCACCTGCAGCTACATAATTCTTATTCCATCCATCAGATGAGAGAATGGAAGGTCAGTTGACTGGCACTGATATTTCCCAGGCGAAGTGAGGGTTAGGGAGAGTAATGGTGTTGCTGGTAGTGTATCTGTTTTCTATTAAGCATGCTGAGATGAAACAGCAAAATATATATTAGAGATGGCATTCTCTTCTGTCAAAAGACAGTGATTGCTACATTTAGCTCTTAAATCAATTCAAAAGCTTGACAGAGGTTTGCTGAAGTCCCACAAATAATCAATAGAGCTATTTTTATCTGTTAAATGAGTGAGGCTTTTAAAAATAATAAAAGACATCTTTGTAATGACCGGCCAAGCTGTTCCAGAGTTAGGTCTGTTGCTCTGTGTGGTTGGGGGTGGTGAGTGAAAGAGGTTATTTAGGCATTGCCTTTGTTCCGTTCTTCAGGTTTATAACCCCAAAATAAAATTGCTAATGTTTCTGGCAGTCATCCTCCAGCCACAGATGGCTTTCCTCCCAGTTTTGGCAAGCCTGATTTCAGTATAAAACTGAGCAATTATTAGAAAGTGAAATATTGCATGATATAATACCACTACCGCCACCATCAACATCATGACAAATGGAGCGTTCATTGTTTCTGGTGCCATGTGAGACAACTAGTGCCACTCCGTTACCCCTTCCTCTAAAATCTGTACCTTTGCTGCTGGTGGTGATACACAGACAGAGGGATAGAACAGAGCAGATGCTTTAGCAAGGAACTGTGGCCATTTTCTCATTTGTGTTGGCTCTGTATTTCAATGCAAATATCACTGAACAGGTGGCTGATGAGGCCCCAGTGGACTGTTTACAGTAAAGGTTACAACCAAAATCGATAGGCCTGCGATGCTTCTAATTCCATCTGGGAGATGTTCATCTTCCATCTGACTGTTCCCTCTCTGAACAGCAGCATCCTATTAACGCTGCAGTCATCGGGGATGTCTCACTCGGGTCAGCAGAAGGTTTCTCCTACTTAGGCCTCCATTTGTTCTTTACATTTTCTTTATGCACTGCACTGGATGGAGCAGTAATGTTGATCTTGACAAGACAGGTTGCCAGCGTTAAGCATGCTGAGTTTTGCCTACTGACTTGACACCTGCTACTACTGTTCAGCAGGCCGAGGCTCATCGCTGCTGCTTGGGGGTTGTCCAAATCTTTTCAGCTTATCGCTTACTGAAGCAAGAGCTGGTGATGTTACTTATCATAGCTGACATTATTGTGCATGATGTATGGCCTTGTAAAGTTGCAAATGAGGGGAGAGGAAAGGTGGTAAGAACTCATGTTTGCACAGACCTGAACAAAATAAGCAAGTACCCCTGGAACTTGCATGAAGACTACTTTGTATTTTGGCTGAAATTTTATTTCAGATGTGCATTTTGCACGTCTTAGTGGGAAGATTCACATGATCCAGGTATCTTTGTTTCACCAAACTGGTAATGAAGTTTGTATTACTCTTTTTAATGAAGGTAGATGCTGTTGCTTGCTATACGAGGCAAAATCGCTCTCATCGGTGTCATTCCCTTGAGCCTAATTGTCACATCTGGCGTGCAGCCCACAGCAGCTGGGCAGTGAGTAAGCAGTACTGAATCTAATTAAAATGGTAGTAAAGCATGTATATCAGAGGGCACCCATGCATTCCTGTTACAGTGAGGTAGAATTTTTTTATATGCACAAAAGATGAGAGAGAGTGTGCTTCGTGGACATAATTCAGGGTCAACAGGGATGCCAGGCAGTTGAGGGCTTCCCTTGGCCGCTGCCTCCCTCCCCTCAAAAGCATTCAGGAGCAACCCCTTCATATCGCATGATCGAAAGGAGTACAGGTAGGTCATTACCCCCATGCATTCGTGCACCAGCCTCTCTGGCTTAAGGGCCAGCTACCTAGAGTGCTAGAGTGCTTTTTTGGCCACATGAAATGAATGGCCAGCTGTAGAGACAACAGGAGCAGGACAGGAGAGGAAAGACAAATGGTAGCTGCACCATCAGTCACAAAAAGATGTTGGGAGGTTGGTAGTGGTGATGGGCACAGAGCTGGCATTAAGTCTCTGTGGCCACCTGCACCACCATTCAGGTGACTGAGCAGCAATTGTTAGAGAAAGGACAACATGAGCAAAAAAGCTGGCTGTCCTGGGCACTGTCCTGCCACATGCCAATTCAGTTGTAATGTCTGGCATTCCATGCTGTGTCTTGCTGATAGCTACTTGTGTCTCCTCTCCCTTGAGCTCCCCGAGCACCCGCTGAGCTTCTGTTCACTCACACCTGTCTGATCCCCTTGGCACCACTCAGCCCGGGCATTTTGCATGATCACTTCTGCTGCCAGGTGCAGCCTGTGGGGTGGCTGATCAGCAGCGAGCCCACCACCCAGACAGGCATAGACAAAGGATGCTCTCCTGAACAGCTCTGCTGTGCCGGCCTAACTTTCCTTGTTTTCTGGAAGCTGCTGCCTGCAGGTTGTATTCCTCTCTTTTTGTTGTTGCATTATTCCTAATTCCTTCCTCTGACTTGCACAGAACTCTTGTCTTTCACTTTCTAGGAACTGTGAATTTAAGGGGGTAAATAGCAGTAACAGCGTCTTCCGCTCAGAGATTTCCAGAGGCTTAGTCAAAGGAGATGAAGGATGCTTGCCAGCATCGCATGGTAAATCTGTACCATAGCAGGGAACAGCAGTAAGGTCAGCCGACTGGTTTGTGCGCTCTGCCTTCAGCGTGGCAAGGCATCTGCTGTGGAGATCAATACATGCTTTTTTTATGTATGGGTGGATAAATCTTGCTCTGTAAGTCTCTTTTGACGAGACACTGAAGTAGGACTTGGGTTTCTGATTCACTTTGCATGCCTTTAAAGCTCTTACCACAGAAGGATCTCAGATCTTTTTGTTACCTCTGTTACGCAACTCGTCAGTTTCTTCCCTGCTTTTTTACGGTCCTTTTGTTTTTCCCAGGGTAAGGCATGCTGAACGTGGTGAGAAGGGCTATTTGCTTAGTATTTCCAGGATCAGTTCACAGAGGCAGCTACTTTTCTGGTCGTGCATTTTTCCATATGCAGTAGTTCAAATTCATCTGGATCCAGTTTTTAGTTTCCTCACTGTGGTTAAATGCTGTTCCTCTTACTAGACTTACTGTCTTTTGGAGGGGTAAGTTATTTCTACGTTTGTAGAAACAAAAGATTTTGTTTCGGTCAGTCCATGGTTTTTATGGCCGTTAGGTTTTGTGGTCTTGCCTCATGCATAACACAGA
The DNA here is from genome assembly GCF_023638135.1 of Falco biarmicus. Taxonomy (NCBI): domain Eukaryota; kingdom Metazoa; phylum Chordata; class Aves; order Falconiformes; family Falconidae; genus Falco; species Falco biarmicus. The sequence continues at coordinate 18,503,568 of NC_079311.1, read as the reverse complement.
CCATTGAATTTTGTCTGGTAAATTCTCACATTAAGTTTAGTAATTTGTGGATCGAAGTGCAGCTGTCGTATATGAACACAACCCATCATGTTATAAAGAAGGTTTGTAATAAATGAATACAACAAGATCTGTCCATTACTGAGCAGGCTTAGCGTGCCATGGGAAAATTCTGATATGGTTACATACATTGATTTTACTTGGAGTTACACTGAGATTGGCTGAATGTGCAGTGAGGCCAAAGCAACAGGGTGGGAGGTTTTCTAACATGGAAGAGCATCCCTTTCAGTAGTTACTTATAGGTGTGTCTACTCAGTCATTGCTTTTACTGTTGAATTTTCAAGATCAAGTCTGGCCTTACATTTTTATGGCATTTACTAGGAAGTTAGCTCTTCCACTGAGGATTTTTCATGTGATTTGTATAACCTTCCTGGAACTTACAAGCTATAGATACAATAAGCTGGTTAATAGGTTATTATGGCAGCAGCCATGTAATCATTCTTTAACGAAGCAGCTATTCTATATGCATTTCCACCTAGACTGTTGTTCATGAAATGCTAAAAAAAACAGACAGCAAAAAGCAGAGCTCATCATGGTGGCTTCTTGTTGGCTCAGATAGCCATGGACAGCTATAGTGGAGGGACTTGGCATAGAAAAATCAGACTTTTTTCCTTTATTTGGAATTACTTTCTCAGCTTCAGAAACTCTTTCATGACAGCAGCGTGATTTTTACAAAATTAAATGCCTCTTTGTCAAGCATTTATGTGGGGGGGGGGCTATATGTATGTGTATATGAATATATGTATTTGTGTGGATATGTATATATAGGCTTTGAGTGAGTAAATATAATAGTAACAGCAAATATTTTGCAGTAGTATCCATATGCCCCACTTATCCAATGTTCACCTTTGGGCTGCAGTGTTGAACAGAAAAAATTATTCCGTCTAGGAAGGCAAAACTTTGATTTCTATATATGGTAAAATATCATATGGTTTATTTATACTTAATCATAATATGACAAAAAGGAAGGAACACAGAAGTAACCAGAACAAATTATCTCATATAGGTATTTGAAAGAGAATCAACTTCAGAAAGAAGAAGCAGAGCACCAAAGCATCTTGCATAAAGCTGTATTTGCATTGGGTTTAGACATGCAAGAAGCAGCAGATTAGTTAGGTGGTTTCTGAAGCCTGGAAGAAATCAGATCTATTCCACCAGCTCAATGGCTCCAAGTCATTGCATTAGACAAATAGATTATAAACCATGCTCTTAAACGTTTGCAGGATTGTATTTTATTAGCAAGTGTAATAAAAGAACACCACCAAAACTCACTCTTCTCTGTGGTGGCAACACTAGCTTCCTTCAACAGGAGCAGTAATCATTTTTTGAACATGGAGAACTGGAGTTCCCAGAGCCAGTTCTCTCTCAACCTGTATGACTTAATGCAGGCCAGATTGAACTGAAGATCTCTCCATTGATGTTTGCAAAACTTTTATTTGGAAACAGTGCCTATACTTGCCCGGCATCACTGTCTAGCTACTCATGCTTCATCAGACACTGCCTTCACAAGCACTTTTGATTGGAAGTAGTTTCAGCACAGTTGCAAGTGAGAACATTTGCATCACTCCCAGGAGCCCAAGAAGAGCCGAGTATTTGCTGAAAAGGAAATTTGTACTAAAAATGTGACCTTCTTGAATCAGCACTTTTCTGAAATTGCACTGAAACATTATAGCATTTTCCACTGTTGTAAGAACAGCAAAAGTAACATTATGTTTGAATAATTACCTCCTAGTAAAAAGCTGCCTTTGGATGCAACTTGAGTCCTTCTCGATGTTGCTTTATTGGCACAGGCATTGATACAGATATGTAGTCCCCTTGAATCATTGACAGATCAAAGCAGACATTTTGCATATACTTTGCATGAATTCAAACAACTATGTTAGTACTAAAGCAACAGAGAATTATGCTTTTTTTTCTCTCTTCTCCCTCTTTTCTTCCCCAGAAGCAACCCCTAAGAACGAGAGAATTTCATGTAATTAAAAACTTACTAATCTAGTCTTTGTTAGAAGGCAGTGTATCAGTTCATTTGTTGGCTAATTCTCTTCAGGTGAAAGAAAAAAGATATGGCCCGATAACATACATAAAATGACAAAGTAAATGTGCTGGGCATTATTCATTTTCCAGGAAGCTGTCTCCCATGGAGGGGCAGTACACATCTGCATGAGGAGTAGGGAACGATGGTGCAGAATCACCCATCAGAAAAGTGTTTCAAGGTCTAAAATGGAGTGGCATCGATATGTCTGCAGTACCATAATGTACTCATAGCACACCGCCTTGTTAAACAGTGGATGATGTGCTGATAGGGAGTAACAGAAAGCAGCTATTCTTACGCTCCAGAGTCTCCTTGTGAGCCAAGTGGTTTGAATTGTCGGCCTGCCTACTGATACTGTGGATGAATACAGTTTCAGTAGAAGAACTGAATTGCTTGATAAGTTCTTCCTGTTAAACTGTTGCTCCTCATAATATGTTTCAGAAAGACTTCTGCATCGGACTGTAACAAGAAGGGAAGAATTTCAATCTACTTGTGCATTAAGATAAGGCACTTTGTTTTGTCACATTGCAGTGCACTTAGAGGGGCAAAATTTTTGAAGTGGCAAAATTACGTTTTAAAAAATTGCATAGAGAGAAAGGAATTAACCCCTTTAATGTGTATAACTCACTTTTAATTCAAACCTTTTAAGGGAAACTGTATTTCCAAGTATTATGTTAATTTCTTGCTGCTTATTTCTAGTTTGGGCATTTCTAAGGTCCCCAAATGATGTTTTTTCACTGGGCATGGAAACAAACAGAAAGAAACAGTTCCTGCCCCAGAGAGCTAACAGTGAAGAGGAAATGTAAGAGCTGATTAAAGAGACAAATGGAGGAAACAGGTAAAGAAAGTATCTGCAGGCAGACATAGCTGTGTCAGTAATCGTACACAGCTATCAGCCTAACCAGTGCTAGATGGAAATGCTTCTCTTGGGGCTTCTGTATACTACCTTCTAGTATGCATTGTTACATAAGGTATAATAGACAGACAGTGTATGCATTGTGTTGCATTTATTCTTGCTATTATTATCCTTTGCCATCCGTCTGACACTTTGTTCAGATAAGGTGTCAGTCATTGCCTGACATTAGATTTTATCTCGTCTCAGTCTAACTCTGTCTCTCAGTTATTTTGTTAATAGAAATAGAGAATCAGCCAAATTTCCAATTTGTGTGTTTGAGTAATAATAGGCAAATACAGAATATAATAAATCATTAGCCCTTATGGACTGTATCACCTTGCAACAGAGTCCCTATTCCAATCCAGTTATAGGAGTTGAAATTTTATTTGAAAGCAAATATCTGATAAAGCAAATTAATTATTGTGACATTTTTCAGTTGGGTAAAAGATGAAGAATCAGCTGTGTCTGTGAAATTACAAATGAAAATGGAGCACTCGAGATTTGTTAATGCTTTTTTTGGCATCGAGAAAGGAGACATAGGTATCTAATATTAAATGGTGTTGCAGAAGGGCAAGTTAGCACTTTGTTTGCCAAATTAAGTTTCAAAGACTATGTAGGTTATGAAGTTTGACTTTCTGCCCGTAAATCTTGAATGACTGACAGACTTACTGTAAAACAGCTTTGTTCAAAAGGAACAGGCATCAAAGGTTTGAAACTCTGGAAGGGATGAAAAGAAAACCCCACTTTTACACTGATTTCCCCTGCAGATCAATGTCTCTGTGAAATTTGCCTGGGAATTATGAGCTATTTACTGTATTATGTGCTGTTTTCTTTCACTGTATCCAAAGGCCCCTGTGGTTCCTTTTATCTTCAAGATTTAGGGATATTTTTGTACATGAGATGTGAATGAGTGAATACGTCAGTGGAACACAGGGAAAAAAATGCTGGGTTTAGACAGTTCTGTTCTCCCTTATTTTATTGAATGTTGGAGTATTGGGTTTATGGCACCTAAATTTAAGGGTACATATTTTTATGGTAGAGCCCAATGACATGTTCTGCACGCTCTGTCAAGCTCTCTCAGTGTTTCTTCACTTGATTCACAACTCTGCAGGGCATGAATCAGTCTCATAGTATAACACTTAATCTCTTTTAAACCAGAATAATCTAGTGTGGGTTGTTTTTTTTATTTTATTTATGGTGTGTGTCATCATGTCATCATCTAATTATGTAAACCAAAAAAGGGGGAAACAAAATATTTCCTGGAAAACTCTGTCAGCTGTCAATCAGTACAGGAGATGAAGTTTCTTTATTGCATATAAGCAGCTGATGCAGAAGAGTCTTCACAACTTGCAGATACTTAAGTCTATCTCCAAGCAAGTGGTGGCACTGCTGGGGTCATGGGCTGAAGGGAAGCTGGCCTGGTAGCGCAGTTTTTGCTTAGAAACATGACATACCTCCTCAGGTGCAATGAGAGGCTTGAGGAGAAGGAAAGCTCCCTCTGCTTTCATTGACTTTTTTTAGCTTTCTGTATGCAGTGTTTGGAACTGAATTGACAGAAGGCGCTTCAGCTCTTTGTCTTCCACAGGGTGAAGTGAAGAAGTGAAGCCTCCCAGGTGAACTACTATGAGGTCAGAAGCCTTGCTGCTATATTTCACACTGCTACACTTTGCTGGGGCTGGTTTCCCAGAAGATTCTGAGCCAATCAGTATTTCGCATGGCAACTGTAAGTATAAGAGGCCAGAGGCCTTCATTTGACTAATACTGAGCAGGGGACTTCAAGTCAGCAGTGTTTTGTTGCAGTTGCAATGAATTAAGTATTTTTTCTTGATGTCTCCCAGGTCAGCCAATTTATGTTCTCAGATACAAATACAGGAATACAACTTTTTCACATTGACTTATGACTGCTGGTTGGTAAACTGCTTGATCTTCCAAAACCATAGCCTTTCTCCTCAAACAGAGACACTTCAGTAGCATAATCAAACCAAATACCTTACTCTGTCCAGCAGCAAAGGGGGGAAGACTTTTCCCTCTCCTTGCCCGTAATCAAAGTGGCCCTCACCTGACTTGCAGAAATGTAGTTCTGGATGATCAGTGAAGCATCTCAGAGTATCAAGCATAGCACACTAATGTAACTGAACTCTGAAAACATAATCTGTTGATCTAATATAAATAATTGAATTTCTTTAAGCTCTGATGGATTCTGCTTTAGCATTAGGCATTCTTTGCTAAGCTGGAAGCGTGCTAAAAAGCAAATAAAAACACAGAATCTTTTGTAACAGAATGGCTCTTCTTTCTTACCAGCATTAAGTGGCAAACTCCAAAATCTAGGGTAGCACAGACAGCTGCAAATCAGTATTGAGATTTGCTGGCTGAACAGGTGGAGAGCTTTCTGCGCATTTCGCCGTGCAAGTCAGGCTTAGCATAACTAATTCTTTCACATTTACCTCAGCTCAATTACGATTAGTGCAAAGGAAAGTTTTCCAAAGTCCCAAAGGTTCAAATGTTTAAAAGGAAGTCTTTAGTGCCTGGGTCTCTAAAAGCATGCTAAGGAGTAGCATGTCAGCAATGAGTAGGCTTATGTTTAAGCCTACTTTGGTCCAGGAATTTGATTTTAAAGTGAATCTCTTGATTGTCCTTGCTCACTGTGATTTGGGGTCTCCTTGGCACCCATAAACTTGTCTGCCTTGGGTAACACCGACTTCAGGCGCACACTGGGCGTGCTCCAAATGCTAATAGGCATCTGAGGTACAGTAAAAGGACAGAACTGCACTGACACAAACCTTGCTGAAGCATGTCTAGTGTGACCACTGGGTCATTAGCATCAACATTTTCACCTTCCAGAAGAGCTAATCATCCTTGCCAACGCAGATATAGGCAATCTTGATCCTTTTGGAGAACATGGGATAACTTTTTCCTCTGCGGCATGGCATGCTGAAATGCATGTGAATGTACAGGCCCCTAGCTAATGTAGATCCATGAGTTACAGAGGAAATGATACCAGACAGAGAACAGCCTGATGGTAAACTTGGCATTTTGCATGTAGGACGTGGTCAGAAGGATTACACTGCTGAAAGTAAATCCTGCCTGGGCTGTTTTAATTTGTTTCTTCAAAAGTTCTCAGCGTCTGGTTTGCAGGGAAGTTCCTGTTCCTATGCAGTTTTATCACCAGGCTTTCTGACACATGGCATTTTCAGGTGCTTTGCTGAAGCCATGCTATGAATCAATCCTTTGACCACGCTTAACAGGGAAAATACTTTTGGAGGACAATAGCTGAAAACACAAAAGCAGTACATGAGTTTCTGAAGAAACAGACTCTCTCAAACAGCTCCAGGTTTCTGGGAAAGCTTATTGATGGGGAAGAGGGTCAGGCATAGCTAGATGCTAGGCAGCTCCATATAACATGCACATGCAGCAGGTCTGCATTGATGATGGTTTTGTCAGAGGTATCTCCTCCTCCTGTCTTCTAACTCTGTTTACTTAACTAGCTCCCCAGTTTGTGCATCTGTATGTCATGACCACATATACATATGAAGTCTAAGAACGAGGTGGCCCTTGGTCAGAAGTGTTCGCTGTCATTATAGTTTGTACACACAGGTCATCTGAAGAGCAGCAGCACACCCCGTGTATACTGAGGTCTCACAAAAAAAAAAAAAAAAGGGAATAGAATGAATAAGTGCTTTTCCTGACTGATGGAGCTGGGGGGGAAAGCTGACTTGTTGATAGCATAAGCTCAGTACAGGGCTTCCAGTCAGTATTGTTGTCCAGTTGCCAGAAGAACTGGAGTAACAGACTGGTTGCCAAAATAATATGCAGTGATTCCATTTTATAAGATTCAAATGGTGGTTTCCCATCACTTCTCAGAAATCCCCACAGCTGTTCTATGACTGTAGTCCAGTCCTGTAGGAGACCCAGCGAGCTGGCAGTTTGAACCAAGGAGAGCCAAGTCTTTTGCTTTAACCAGTAGTCTAGCCATTGTGGTGATTGATGGGCCACTGTGAAACAGCTTTGTCCTGCTAGACACACTTTGGCAGCCAGGAGCGGGCATTTAAGCTCTGCAAGCAGTGGAAGAAAAACTGTGAGAAAGTGCTGTGTACCTGTGTGCCAAGAACTCCAGAACAGCTTTAGTCTCGAAAAAAACTCACAGTTTTTGTCTTCTATATCGGTGATGGCTTTCTGCTTTGCAGCTGCAAAGACTGTAACCTTGAAGAACCTTCCAGCGCTCTGTGCTCATGCCTTCCAACCCCTAGGCTGTGCTGCTGGGGCAGAACAGAAACCACAGATTTTGGCCATAGCTGGGCCCCAGGATGCTTCATGTTAATTAACACTGTTTCTGTGTTTCTCTGTTTGTGATTCTCTTCTGACCCTGCCTTTTTTTCCCGTCGCACAGATACAAGACAGTATCCGGTGTTTGTGGGTCACAAACCAGGGCGGAACACTACGCAGAGGCACCGGCTGGATATCCAGCTGGTCATGGTCATGAACAGGACCCTCTACGTTGCTGCTAGGTCAGTAGTTCCCTACTTTGCCACTCTTCCTTTGCTTCTTTCAGAGAAGGTAGGAGAAGGCAAGGAATATTCTGAGTTGCTTTCTGCTGGACACATTATATTTAAGTTTTTCTCACACGTAGAGAGAGCTTTGCAGCCTGTTAGTAAGACATATTGGAAGCCTTGTTGGTTGATAACTAAGGTTCAGTTTTGCAAGGTGCTGAGCCAGTCCTTTCAGGACTATACACCTCTGCCTCCCTTTGAAGTCCAGCAACAGGCAAGTTGCCAGAGAAATTGTTTAGTCCCACGGAGGAAGGAGCCTGTCCTCGTCCTGTATTTTGTTTGTACACAACATTTACAACATATTTTAGGGAATGATTCTTCTGGTGCACAAATGCATGTTCAGATAGGAGTTATTAAACTGTAACATTGCTGATTTAGGCATGTTTTTAGTATCTTAAGACAAAAACCAGGCAAATGTTTCCTGCTGTTCTTTTGATGTACTCAGCAAGGTTAAGTGAATTTGGTGTCTGGATGTTTTTTTGGAAAGCTATACTGTGCAAATACAAGCATATGCTTTCTTATAAAAATTGCATATAGAGCCACCCATTCAGTTTGCATAGCTCAGCATGGCACCATCAGCTTCAGTGGAGCTACACCAATTCATACAGCTGCCAACCTGGCACAGATCAGACATTAACACTTCTCTCCCTGCCTGTTGTTAGCAAAGGAGATTGATGATCATAGACTGGGGATTGGCTGATGGGTGCAGGATGAGCACAGGAAGGGTCCATGTTAGCAAGGGTGGGTAGTCCAGTTTAGGAGCTCTTGGACCCGGATCCTGTTTGGGACCTGCCCGCAAGTTGCCCCTCTGGTAGCAGCTTGTTTCCTACCTCTCTCTGATCCTCCTCCATCGGGGAAATATGCACCCTTCTGTGTGTGCCACAGAGAGCCAAGCTGTTGGTGCAGATGGGAGAGGTGGTGAGTGGGATGGCCAGGAGGTGAGAAGGAACAGCTGCTGAACAGGCAGCCTCTTAGCACCAGCCCTGTCCTCAAAGCCCTTTGTGGCCTCCAGAGCTGCCTGGCTTTCTTCTCAAACAGCCACTCCCTGTCTTCTGAGTGGTCAGATGCGTCTTGTGGTGGAGATCTGCCTGTCGATTTCCACTCAGCACCAAGTAATTAGTTGGTGACTCTGGCAGAGTCACTGAGTGCTGCTTTTACATGGTCATGTCACTGGCTGCTAGAAGGCCACATTCTACCTGTTCCTCTACACAGGCATTGCAGCTGTACCAGCCAAGGGCAGCTTCTTTGGGCTTCTCATATATGCCAGTTTGTACGGGGTCTGGGTGGCAGGGCTGTAGGTTCTCACTCATGCCAAGCCCTTGCATCATGTCTGGGCAAAGAGCATGCGTCCTTCCATGGGAGCCACGGTTGCATTGGTCATCGGGCACAAAGAGCAGGCATCCCCGCAGCAAGGCCTCCCTGTGCTTTGCCTGAGCTTGGGGATTAGTATTTTTGCTGCATTTAGTGTGATAATGAATAGGGTGGGGGAGCAGACTAAAGGGGTTTGAAAGGTAGTGGCAGGATTTCCTCCTTTTCATGGCTGAATTCCCTTTGCTTTCCTTATTTGTTTTCCTTTAAATTAGGAAATCATTTGCAGTGAGAAGGTGGTAAATCCGCTTTGCGGATTTTTGCTCTGCTGTATTCATAGTTTGTTCCCAGACTGAGATTGACGCAATTAGACTGTCACAGTGCCCAAGCAACTGGCATTACAGCAGGAAAAGCCAGTGAAACATTTTGGGATATGAAGCCACTGTGCGCACAAATTGTATAAAGAATGCTGATATTTGTAGGATAGTATGTGTGCTGGTGTGTGAATATGCATTCTTACATATTATGTGGCTATATATTTGTATGGAACAGTTTACTACAGTGAGAGTGCTTATATACTCCTAGGGTCTTGTGACCTGCAAAAAGAATAAAGACCTGGCCTGTTTTGTACTTACACAAGCACAAAAAAATCTTCTTACACTTTTTTCCTTTGGTAACTCGAAAACTCTCTGACATATTCTTTCCCCCCCTATACATGTTACTGAATAAAACCCCTTCTGGGCTAAGAAGTCCATGTGATATAAGTTAAAATTCAAAGGTAATTTTTATCTTTAAGTAATGAACTTCAGAAAATGAGTCATCCTTTGATAACTAGTGTGAATGAAAGTTTGTAATTGCAATACCACATCTCCTTGAGAAGTAGTAGTAAATCTGGAGACTGAAGCAAATGTGTACACAATCAAAGGTGTTTCTCAAAGAGTTTTGTAGCAAGATTCATTCAAAACTGTAGCTAACATATATTCCTTGGCTATCATATCAGATGTTGCTTTCATGATGGTTTTTTTTAGACATTGAAATATAGTGAAGCTAAGTTGATGTTTGTGCCCAGCTATCGGAAAAACTATCAAAACAAATGATTAAACATTGAGAGTTTTTGGTTTGGGGTTATTGGGGTTTTTTTGTTTGTTTGCTTGTTTTAGAAAATCCAGTGTTTAGTGTGCAGGAGAGGACTTACTCAGATCTGAGAACCGCTAACACTTTATTTCTGAGTGACTGGCACAGAACGAAATTTCAGTCGGTCAGTTGCTTATTTTGTCAAAGGGGATACGTGACTCCTGTATTAGCTATTACCAAATAAAATTTTGTGTCACTTCAGAGAGGCTTTATTTCATGTTATCAGGCAGAGATATCCAGCCAAGATAAATTAGAATAACTCAGCCAAAGCCCATGAAGCCATTCTGTCCAAGTATCTGGTTTGCAGTCTGCAAAGGATCAGCTCTGTTTTCTTTTTTCTCGTGGGAAGGGTATTCCCTGGCTGTCTCTCTCACACTCACTCACACCCGCGCACACACCCCCTTTTCTAAGTTTGCCATGTCTCCTCCTCCCATTGTCTTGTGCAGTGGCAGCTTTTGCTCACATTATCTGCCACCCCTCATGTGTATGTACAAAACAGTTTATTGAGCCCAGGAAGCACGGGGATGGCTCCCTCCTCATTTGCAGTTACACATTTCCAGACGTTGGGCTGAGTGGCCAAGGGTCATGCACAGCCAGTGGCATTATTTAAATTCCCTTCCTCCACAAGATTATGCCATGGCAACAAAACTCAGTTCTGCTGACTGGAGGTGGGAAAAACGGAAGCTCTAGGATTAAGTCAATTTGTGTTAGAATAACTTAATTAGCAGCAAGCTGTACACATACCACAGCTAGTAGATAGTAGGAGTTGAGCAGCAGTGGGAAAAGGAGGGCAAGGACAATCCCACATTGTCTGTGGTTAGAGAGCCCTCCCCTGAATATGACAACTCTTTCACTCTCTGCTGACACATCAGCAACTATGTTTCATGTACAGCATGAGAAAATTATATGTAATTTGCCTGATACTAACCCTCTTTCAGATGATCCCATAACCTAGCATCTGAGTTTTCTTTGGACTGTTTCTTGAACCAGAAAGGGAGTCCTCTGAAGGCTTTTTTATTGAAAGGAACTAAGTAACTCAAGACCCATTCTAAGTACCACCACTGTATTTTCTAATTACCTTGTTTAAAAAGAAAAAAATCATAACCCCTGAAAAGCAAGACTGATGATTAAAATCAAGAGCTGTGCAGGAAGAAGGTTTTTAGAGCTCCAGCCACACCTAGTTTGCAGTTCAAGAGATTTTGTTTCTACTTTATATAGCAGGAGTGACAGCAACGAAGTGTGATGTACATAAAACGGAAACTGTGTAGTAACCTATGAAGCTGATATGATGCTAATAGGTAATTTTAGTCCAGCACCAACCCTGACCGCTGCTCTGCCAGTTCAGTCAAGCAAATAATAAGCTGAAGCATTAAACCAGTCTTGGAAATAAATGACAGCTCTGGTTTTACAGACTCCGAGAAGAAAACCCACAACCTCTCTGTTTAGTATCTTGCAAAGCAAACAGCCTCAAGCGCTGTAGCAGACAGTAGATTTTGAAAAGCCAGTTCCCCACAACAATGCCGCCTCTTTCATCCATGTGAGAGAAGGGTTGCTTATTCTTCTTATAGCAGTATGTTGAGTTTGCTTTATTTAAGAGACTAGCACTGTTTTCCCAAAACCCAATAAAATGAAGCTAACCTTCCTTGGATTTCTAAAATGGAAACAATCTATATCCTACTTTTAGCAGACCCCTCCAATGGTGTGCATCATGCTTCAGCTTCACAGCTTCCTGCATTTTGAAAAAAACCAATTGTTATTTCAAGGAGAAATTAGGTGCTCAGAGCCAATTTGATGTGGCGGTTAATATAGCGTTGTGGGTTGGTGGGGTTTTTTTTCCAAGTTTTAGGTTCCATACAAAAATATCCTTGTTCTCATCTTGCAGAGCGGAGAATGTTTAAAATTCTCTCTTTACCTGAGTAGCTGTGTCTATTTCCTCTTTCCAAGGAGGGATTGGCAGCTAGTTGTAGAGAGTGACAGGTTCTCAGGAAAACAGGAAAGTAAGAGCAAGCAAGAAATGTGAACTTTTTTCAGAAGAGTATTTTGCAGTTTAGTTTGGCCACCAGTGTGTGAAGAGAAGAATGATTTCTGGGAATAGTTTTGTGGCTGTCAGCCTTTTGCCTACCACATTGTCAATCAAATTACCACAGCTGAGGTTAGACACATCATTTAAAAAAAAAAAAAAAAAAAAAAAAGCAGCATTAACCTCTTTTTAACCCAGAATGACTAAATGTGGCACGGTGGCTGCTAGCCCAGGAATCTGGCAAAGGCTGCCTAAGAGCTATTGCAGCTGATTTCAGGATGCGCAAAAACATCTGCATGCTAGATCGTGGCATCTGCTGTAGGACCTATAGAGCTCATTATATGAGACTAATCTCCTTTCCAAAATCTCATTTGTTCAAATAATTGCTTTTGGGAAAGAATCTTGCTTTGAAGTTTTGTAGCATTTTTCTTTTTTTCTTAATGGGAAAGAAAACAGTTTATATATGAAAGTGCATCTCTGGGAGAAGCAGACAATGCTGTAAGTAATGTTCCCTGGTAAGACCTGTGATCTTTTTTTTTGAATGGATTATGGATTATCTGTGATAGATAGCTCTCTTCATAGAAAATGAACTGACTACTCCATTTGACTTTGCGTTCATTTGCCTTTGTTTACAGGGACCATATTTATACTGTTGATATGGACACATCACATACAGAAGAAATTTATTTTAGCAAAGTAAGTAGCTTTTATCATCATCCAGATATCAAGGACACTAGAACAAGCTTCAAATAAATAGGAAGATGACATTGTTTCAGACAACTTGCCAGTGCTGCTGTAAAAACTGTAATAAGCAAGTAAGATGGCATTGCTAATCATATTTGGGGAAAGCTAGAATAGCAATCATGTCCTCTGTGAATTTCTGATAAGTGATTTAGCTGGGCTGATAAGCAATCTGTACTGAAATACAGTGAGGTCTCTGATGGAACATCTGTCAAACATCTATTAATTTATATTCAGCAGTTTTCTGTAACAGCTATACTATCTCAATTAAGTGTACTGAAACTTTCATCATAAAAAGCAAATGCTATCTACATATATTCATGCCCACAAATTTTATTGACTCATGCAAGTACTCACTAAATAAAATCTTATTATAACATCACTTTGTAGATGTATGCACATTATCTCCATGGGAAGTTACGTTCGAACTAAGAAAAGATCTGTCTACATTATCGTATTGTATATTAACATAAACATACTAGAAATAATCCCCCTTCAGCTCCTTTGCATTGCATTCACATTGTGTGACACATGCCAAACACAGCCTTTGTCCAGCAGAAGATACATGAATTTGGACATCGGAGGAATACCACTGTGGGAGGGGAGGGTGTTTCATTATAACTATGAATAATGCTGAAGATGAGCTTTTGCCCAGTTACTGATCAAAGAGTGAGAGCACAGGCTTGTGGTTACTCTTTCAGCTTAGAGCCCTTCATGAATACACAGTGCCTCCGTTTACTGATGGGAAACACTGTCAGGACTATTGTGGCAATAGTGTTACAATCATAGTACAGTATCTGTTACTGTCTTAGTCCATATGTTTTTAAATGGAGTTTTATTAATCAGCCTACCACATTATACTATTCCTGAAACTCACCGCAAAAAAATCCAGGCTGGGATTTACCTTTAAATGTTCTGGAGGAAGAGTGTTAACAGATAAAGTCAGCAGTGTCTTGACAGGTGAACTGTAGTGGTAAGAATTACCTGAATTTGATTTATTTGCTAATCTAAAATGTCATCTTCCAGATTTAGAATCCCGTTAGGATTTATAGTCCGTAAATGTTTCTTCTGATTTGCAGAAAAAGATCAAATTAAAAGAAGACAGTATCTAGTACTTTTAAGAAAAGTGCACATATTATTGGAAGTTGGCATATTGCTGAATTCTGTTGGTTTAGGCTTTAAAAAGCAGGGATAGGTTTCTAGTCTAATGAATAGATGGCAACACAAAATTAAGCGAATGCTCCACATCACAGATCTTTCCTTGTTGTGGTGAATTAATCATGGAGAAAGGGTACAGAAAGCTTTCAATAAATATATATTCAACAGCTACTTTGCCCTAAGGGACTTCTACTTCTGAAATCAAATGCAACAACCTCTAGGCTCTAATTGATTTCTTTCTTGATTCTTGCAGAAATTGACATGGAAATCTAGACAAGCTGATGTAGACACGTGCAGAATGAAGGGAAAACATAAGGTAGGCGATTTTCATTTCTTCAGCATCTGCCACTTTAGTTTAGTTGCTTCACTATTATCCCAGGCTGCTGTCTGTGATGTGAAATGGATCATGCCATTCACTTCTTGCCAGTAATTGCTTTTTCCATCAACTTACTGAAAGCTTTAATTTGCAAAAATAGTTTACTTTTAATGTGATAAAACGTTACGACAGGAACCACAGCAATATCCTGAAATACTTAAAAGCACTGAGGATTTTGGACATAATTCTTAGTGTACTGATTTTGCTTACCATTGCCTCAGAAATGCTGCTGTCCATTCTCCTGCAGGAATTTAGTGGTAAGTTTGTATAAAGCATTAGAAAGCATGAATGTGTACAGTTACAGAAGGACTGTTTCTTACACCAATTTTATCCTGCTGTAACCTAGGACTAGCATAAGTGGTATCAGAATTAGGTGCGGACTCTTTGATTCTTTACACCTCTTTCACCTTCTAATTACAGATGCTTTATGCCAATACATTGCATGGTGGTGCTACTGTCTTACAGCAACACAGATGAGATCAGCTCTTTCACTCTTAAGGAAAGCAACAGCTTTCAAACAAAAGTCACCTATGTGAACAATAGCAAAATCTGAGCTATAATATGAATATCGTATCTTTAGTTCTTTGTAGCCATTTTTAAACGACTGGCATATAAATCAATTGTGTCTGCTCATTGTCAGTTAAACATAGTTGAAATAAAGCCCAGAATATCACAGTGGCTACCAGCCAATTTCATTTTAGACCTGACAATGAAATATTGTGGCATAAAAATAAAACCAGATACCTAAAATGCAGTAGTTGAAACACTTTTTATTATTTTTCTTCAGGATGAATGTCATAATTTTATTAAGGTTCTTCTAAAAAGAAATGAGGATACACTGTTTATCTGTGGAACAAATGCATTCAACCCTTCTTGCAGGAACTACAAGGTATGTGATCTGTTTGTGGGATTTCATTTATGCCTTGTCTTTCTGTTGGATTTATTGTATTGGATTGTATGGATTATATAAACTGATGCTGCAGGTTACCTCTGGGGTAGCATGTTTTAAATGTCTCTGTTGTACTGGTCTCAATCCCAAAGCCAGTTCTCAAGATGCTTGAGGGCTTAGCACAGCAAAACCTGAGAAGATTAGTGTTGGGGACCCAGCAGACAGGGAACCTGTGGAGATCCTATGGCAGTGTGTGCTGTAGAAGTGATTGACAGCAGATTTCCACAGGGAAAGGTACAGCAAGAAGGTAATGTCCTCCTCACTAGTTGAGGATCTGCAAAGCCAAAACATTATCTAGAACAGTGTAGAAAACTGTGCTGGTCTGTGGATACTCAACATTAATTCCTTGACCCCAATTTCTTCCTTTGACGTAACGTGTCCCCATCATCTGCATTTTAATGGGGCCCATTTATTAAACTATTTCCCATTTTCTTAGGATTGCACTAGTATAATCTGATATAACCCCCAACAGTGGATGTCTCTGGGGTGGCTTTGAATTGAATTTACTTAGGCCCTTGATATCCAGGCTCTGCTTTTCCAGGCACTGCTGTGTCCCGCAGGTCATTTCTTATTCTTCTTCAGGAAAAAGAAAATTGAAAAATTCAGCTTTGCTAGTGCTGCTTCTGATAAAGTCACAGCACAATTCTCATTCATTTTATTGGGTAGAGAATTATTGTAAAAAACAAAGTCAAGGCCTTAACATCCAGGAAAACTCCTTCCTTTGTGGTATTTGCTATGACTGCTGCTCTTCCTTGCTTTTTCTGCAATGCTGCTTTACCTTGCTTAGCCACTGTGATAGCTGTAGTCTGGGAAACGCACAGGAGAGAAGTTCGGGGTAGTCTTCAGTCTGTGGAGGAAGAATCAAATTTGAATAAAAATACAGACCTGCGTCATGATAACTGTGTGGTACAGGTAGCTTCTCTGTTAACAGCCGTTTCTTCTTTTCTTCCTTTCCTTGCATCCTGCTCCTAGCATGCAATGAAGCTTCTCGGTCTCAGCACTGTATCTAGTCTTCCAGCACATTTTGTCATTTTTCAGTTCTCAATGCCGTTAATGCAGCTAACAAACCTCAGCCAACCCCCTTTCTAGAAAGCTGTCTTAATACAAATACAGATTTCATTGGCATCTTGATGCAAGGGATATAAATGACTCTCCTTACCCTTACTGCAGGTGCTTCATTCCCCGTGATGCATGGCCTCTGCAGACTGCCTCACCTGTTGCTGAGCTGTGGGGGCTGGCTAGTAGTGCCTCGGGGAGTCAGCAGAAGGTCTCTCACAACACCTGTGCGGGCTTTTCCTCCACGTATTTCTGCATTATTTAGAAAGAGCACTAAAGATGTGCCAAACGGAAAACAGGGTTGTCCCTCCACCCTGCCAGTGGAAATGTGGATGAGCCTGGGGTGTGGGGCTCAGTGCAGGGAAAGTTGCTCAGGACTGTAACTCGTTTCCTCTTGCTATCACATGAAATCCTTTTCAGCCCCTGAGTAAACACAACTAATTCCCTTCAGAGTAGATTTTGACAGGAAGGATACATGACAGAAAACAAACAGGGACAAATTGTCCACTGGAGGACTTGGGTGCTGTAACATACAAGCTAAAAGTTGGTTGGAGTAATAGATGATGCTGGGTGGGTTAGTTTTCACGCTCTGTGAATCTGTACTGTATGTAATTTATACGGTGTGAGCTGCTCAAGTTACTTGAATATGCTAGAAAGATTCTATGATTCCCAAACTACAGTAGTATAAGACTCTTAAAGAAGTAAGAGCTGTACCTTTCCCCCATAGGTCACTAAACCCATTTGAACTTAGCATAAAGTTGATCTGTATATTTGTATCATTATCAGTGCCCAGGGTGAATTTATTTCCCAGGAGTTACACTTAAGCTTCAGATTTTACAATTCCAGCACAGATTAATTCTTGCCTGATGGTAAGAGGATTTCTCCGTGACACAGACCCAACTGATACAGTAAGACTTGAAGAGCATCCTTCTGAGTATGCAAATCAAGGAAGAGAGCATCACTGTTGAGACTAGAGCAGAAGGATCTCCGGACTTTGGGGAGAAAAATGCACACACAGATAATTGTCCTAGTGTTGTTTCTTCTGACTACTGTGGCTTGCAGTCTTTTTCTGTGTATAAGAGCGCTTCTGTTGGATCACTGTTGAGGATAAATTTTGAACCCTTGCCAGAACCGCAGACCACATACCCTGCTACAGTTCAACAGGAAGCTTGTGTACAGATAAAATATAGACTGAAGACTTTTGTAAAATGTGTCAGGGTAAGAGTGATTAGCTCCAAAAGAGTGCCTGACTCACTGGACGCACTTTCTTCAGACTGATTTTATTTAACACTATAGGTTTTATCAGGTTTTTAATTCATAGTCAGGAGCACAGTTAGAGACTGAGGACCTTCCTCCCTGCCTAGAAAAGAAGAAACGCTGTCATAAACCTCATCTTGGGTAAGAAGTTTTGTTTCTCTAGCTGAGGATCTCCCTTTTGTTTTTCCAGATGGATACCCTGGAGTTCCTGGGAGATGAATTCAGTGGAATGGCCAGGTGCCCCTATGACGCAAAGCATGCCAACGTTGCATTGTTCGCAGGTAAAGTGGTGGAGATAAACTTTTTGCTTTCTGTCTTGCAGTCCAGGCTTGCCATAGCACTGTGTCTCTGGAGTCCAGAATGCAAAGGGAGTGGATAATGACTAAAAATAGGGAGCATAATGAAATCGCTAGCACAGAAGTCTTCCCTTCTCTGGGATTAACTTCACTGCCGTAAACACTGCCTGAAGCCTCAGTTTCCTGGTTCAATATTTCAGTATTTCCTGGATTCATGGTGATATGATGCCAGACCAGTGTAAGGCAGCATTTCTGGCTGCATGCAGCTTCTACAGAAGTGAAGTCAAGGCTTGTGTGAACTTTAATGAGGAGTGGGCAGGATATGCTCTTTAATAACTCTAAGCTTAAGTTAACCTTAGTAATAAAGGAAAGTAAGGGAACATGCTGTGATGTGCCCTTTTCTAGATCTAGAAGGAAAGGGAAGGTGATTTTATTTTAAAGCAGAAAACATCTCAATGTGGTGTTACCAGCTGCTGTAGATAAAGGAGAGAAGTGTGTTGATTAATAGTGTTTTATGCTGCATGCAGCAGAATACTGTGATTTCTATGACAATAGTTAAAAAAAGTGACTGCTTACTAATGGGGTCAATTGGGGCTGTTGATCGTGTGGTATTTTTGTACTTCTTTTCATGAATTCCTGATTTAATTGTTTCTTTACTGAACTTCTCTTAGTGTGAACCCTGCTGATCTTTTCTTAGATTTGGCTGTACAATAGGTGGTAAGAATAATACAGAAGTCACCCATGATAATGTCAGTCCTCCTCAGCAGGTGTGATGCTAGAAAGTAGAGCCTTGGTGCTCACATGGAAACACTTTAGCTATTCGTCTGAAGATACAGGAGTGTGCAGGTACTTCAGCCACTTGACAAAGTCTGTGGCCAAAGGGCTGTATTGAGCACAAGTGTGTTTGAGGTGGCATCAGCTGCCTCACAAAGGAGAGGTTTTATAGCAGGTTGCAGTTTGGTTTTTAGTTCAGTATGACTTAACCCAAGCGAGAGAAGAGTTACTCCTTCAGATTTCTTCTCCCACAGCATCCCTCTGAAATTACTGTTTTGAAAACTGATGACTTGCTAGTTCAGTGCACGGTCCCATTTACCTGGCTGGATTTTTTCCCTGCCATGTTCCTAAGGAGATTGTTTCTTGTTTCTTCTTTCCTTCCTCCCCAGAGGGAAAGCTGTATTCTGCCACGGTGACCGACTTCCTTGCAATAGATGCAGTCATATACCGGAGCCTTGGAGACAGCCCAACTCTGCGGACAGTTAAACATGACTCAAAGTGGCTGAAAGGTAGATAAACAAAATGACAAAAGCAGCATCTCTGATTAGAGTCTTGGATTCCTGACAGACCTCTCTGTCGTTTCATTTCGCCAATGCTTTCTGGCAGAAAGAAGGAACTGGATTGCATCACTTACTTATACAGATCTGTTTATTTCTTCCCCTCTCCTCCTGACCCCCAGTTACTGGACCTGACAGAAACTGTGAGCATGGTAGATCAGGATATATACTCCAGCCAGCTTTCCAAGCTGAAATCCATCAGTTTACAGCTGTTGGATGTAAAGATTGGAACTTACAGAGTTCGGTGTGCTTGGGCTCTGTTTGAAAATATTCCTGCCCCAGGCCTGTGTTAGGTAACAGTGAAAGCCTCATTAAGTATAGAGGGTTTGTCCTGTAATGTTAAGACTGAATGAAGAACAATGAAAATAAAATTAATCCTTCATTAAGAGGAATGAAAATAAAATTATGGGAATGTTGCATAAAGCCTTTCTTTTATGGTTCTTAGGGACTGTACAGCTGCCATTGAATTAGGCAATTTCTGTGCTCTAAATGCCCTCATTGTTAAGAACAGTGTAGTTTAGCTTCACGTAGGCGTTATGAGTAGTTAGCATTTGGAGTGATTTTAACAGTGAGCAAAGCCATAGTTTGAAGTCTTTTTCTGCATGCAGAAATGTTTTGCCAGGTGTCAACTTTAGCTGTCCCATTTTGCTTGCTGCTACAGACACGTGTGGGCAGAAACAGTTACATGGTTTGTTATTCCCTCCTCACACAGCCTGCATGCCATAAAGAGCACTGCTTGGACCGCTCAGGCATGCCATTATATGTAGTGTCTTTACTTTTCCTCGTACTCCACGCAGGGCAGGTGTATTAGTGACAAACACTTAACTACCTTGCCATGATGTTGCACAGACTTGTCCCCAGCCATACTGTCCCGACAGTGATTCTTCTGCGGTGGTGATTTTGCTAGTTCTGGAAACTGAGCCAGTTTGCCTAATGTGGGCATTTTACCTTTGGATGTTTAGTGTAAATGTATTTGTCTTCTCTTTGCACGCTATATGCTGTACATGGTGCCTAAATAGGATGTCTTTGGGTTTTTTTATAGAACCATACTTTGTGCAGGCAGTGGACTATGGCAATTACATTTACTTCTTCTTCCGGGAAATAGCAGTGGAGTACAACAGCATGGGAAAGGTAAGGGCAAAAACATTGCCTTGAATGACTTTGTCAGATTCAGGACAAGGAAAACATACGCTATTCTTGGACCAATGCTGTTAGGAGTGACCTTGAAATAAGAACCATAAATCATGATGACAAGGTCATAATTTTGAGAAGATTCCTATCGCTCAAGCCAAAAGGTTGGTTGGAGTGAAACATTGCACTGTCTTGTAAGGAAACGAGGTTGTTTCTTACAGTGATGGTGTATGCTGGAATCTCTTTTTCAAATCGTACAAAGAACAAGGCAAATGTAGTTAGTTCAGCATAGTAGCTAATTGTTAAAAATGGATCCCAAAGCAGGGAGATATTTTTCTTTAAGAAATCTAAATTGGAGTACTGTGTAAACAGGGGCAGGAATTCTGTGCTCTGCCATTCTGCAAAGAATAATTAAACACTTACTGCATTTTTGGTAGTTTCACAATAGCTTTCTGCCTAAGCAGTCAGAAAAGCTGACCAGGGTCACAAAGGTGGAGGGCAGGAAGAAAAGCCTAGCAAGATTTGCATAGGTTTTAAAGTGCTGAAAACACAAGAGTCAGAGCAGGCAGTGTGGGTTGCAGGGATTGTGAATATAAAATGTGCTTTTGTTTGGGGAAATAGAAAGCTAAGCAGTCTGTATGGAAATGAGTTTTATATGGGTTGAGAACAGATCTCTTGAAGGATTTATGGCTGTATAGTAAATGCCACAGCCTTATCTTTTATAGTACACTGTTCCAAAGCTGCATTTTTCTCTGTTTCTTATTCGTCACAGGTTATGGAAACGTGGGATTAAATTAAGCACCTTGCTGTGTTATTCAAAATGTTTTAAAACCAGAATTCCAGCAAAGTCTTTAGTTCAAACAAACATTTCATTTTCTCCATTATTTTTGCTCTCCTTCTTCCAGGTAGTTTTCCCAAGGGTGGCTCAGGTGTGCAAAAATGACATGGGAGGATCTCAGAGAGTGCTGGAAAAACAGTGGACTTCCTTTCTCAAGGCTCGTTTGAACTGCTCAGTTCCTGGCGATTCACACTTCTACTTTAACATACTGCAGGCAGTTACAGATGTTATCCATTTCAATGGCCGGGATGTTATTTTAGCAACCTTCTCCACTCCATATAATAGGTATTAGGTGCAATAACCTTTTCCTTTACGATTTGCTTTTCACTGCAGGTTCTTTTTACTTTAAAGGTACAAGAATTGATTGCTCATACAATGTAATTATTATGTATCATGCGCTTACTGATAGTTTGTGTTTCATTTTAAGATACCCTCTTATTACTTGCTGCATTTTGTATCTGCTAATTTAGAGCAGCTTTCAGCCATTTACTATCTGGGCATGTTCCTTGGACATACTTTTCTTTACATGGGAATAATTTAGACTGGCCACTAAGAAGTTGTGCAGCATGTAACTTGCAGAATGCTATTCCAAAGAGAAAATGTGGTATTTTTTTCTCACAGAGAAAGGACTGGGAGTGTCCTATTCACATCTAAATCCCCAAGAACCATGTTAGTACTCCTTCCCTTTATTTCATGCATCTATTGAGTCTTGCATTTTCTCCTGGGGGAGCCAAGATCCTGAGCTGTCCTGCTGGCTGGGGAGGAGGGTCCCCAGAACACCTGTCTTTCATTGTTTGTGTGGTTTTCTAAAAGCATTGGTTCATCTGAAAAGAATTTATTACAATTACACATTATAACATATTATTCCAGAAGTTATTAGAAGAGTAACTGTATCTAATTAGTGAGGTCTGCCAGAGAAGTTAAAAAAAATAGTAGCATTCTAATTAAAAAATATATTGCTGTTTCACAGAGTAACGTTTGAGCTCAAAGGGGAACTTTATTGCTGAAATTCATCTGGTTTTGCTGTACACTTGCCACCTCTTGTCAAAGCCTGACCTCAGTGAGGTCATGCACAGAACTGACTTCAAATAAGAGTAAGCCCAGCTGTGTAATGTGTAATCACTGCTTTTGACATCAAAACGATAGAAACTGCTATGGAATAATTATGCCACCAATAGGAAATACAGGCTTAAATTAAGATGATCTCTTTTTATGCAAACTGGTTTAATAAAAACAAGTAAACAAACAGATTCAGCATCAGAAAATAGGTTGTGTTTTGAGTTTATCTCAAAATGGAGATTGTCCTCTTGCTCCACCAGTATTTTGTGTGGTGTACTTTTCCTTAAACCCTGCATTTTGACATCTAAGTACTTGGTGTTAAAATCAAGATACTATTTTATAAGCCTCATTTTTTGCCAGACATTGAAGATGACAGGAAGGCACATAGGCTTGAAGACACCCTGTTAACAGACCTGCTTCTGACGTGGATGCATCTCTCATTCCTCCTCCACTAAGGAAAAGCCACAACAAATATCTTTGATCTCTAGAACAAAGCTTCCCCTTAGAGTGAGGTGGAAGACATTCAGTATACCTGAGGTCACCCAGTGTAGGAGCTGCTGATGGGTTGTAATCCAGTGGTTGGGAGATGGCTTGGCTGTGACCCACAGTACTCTGTCCTTATGGCTTTATCACACTGTGGACCTGTGAATTGCCATCCTCAAAAGTGGAAGCTGTTGCAGTCTTCTCACCAGAGGGATCCCTCCATCACTGTGTTTTGAGCACAATTCTCAGCACTTCTAGTTCTGTATAGCACACCTCAAAATTTTAGGATTGTTTTCTCTTTAGGGCTTAATTCAGCAAAGTGCAAGATCTAGCTGGAGTGGATCCTGAGCTGTCTTTTAGGGTGCGGTCATGTGTGTGGCCGAATACACCCTTGACCAATTCTTACATGCACATACATGTGACTGCCTCCATTTAAAACTCTGTCTGTTTATTACCACTTTAATATAAAGCTTTGAATTTTCCTTCCATGTAAAAACACAGTCTGTGGAGGTCAAAGTTAAGACTAATACTGTCTCATTACTTGTTGTAATTCAGTAATAAGCATTTTGAAACATTTTAATATTCAAACAGTTATTTTTGTATCAGTTTATTTACCTTTTTGAGTTTAGTTTTATTCTCTGTAACAGTATTACAGTTCCTACATTTTTTCTCAGGTGTATAATAACCTACTAGCTAAAAGCAGGACTGAAAACCTCAGCCAGCTCGGTTCATGATATTTACCTGATAAAATCAAGCAGTAAAAGTCAAACACAAATACAGTAGTTCATGTTTAAAAAAAATGAAAAGTTGACAAATTAATAATTCATGCTTCCAAGTGACTGACCATGGGAAACCTGTAAGCCTTTTAGCAAGTATATAGGTAAGGCTATAATTACGTTTAAACAATGCTGTCATGCAGTTGCATGCAAGTAATCAAGATGTTGAAATTTACAACTTTATGAACTAAAAATAAAATCGAATTTCCTTCTATAAGCTCATTACACCTCATTGAGTTAAGCAAATTCCTCAGCATAGTTAAATCCTTTCAGTTGGGAAAACTTGGTGGAGATCAGGCTGTGGGAGGATCAAGTAATAACATGTAAATGCTAAGTCAATGGCACATTGCAGCTTGCTCCCAATTTGATCAACACCAACTTCTGAACTGTCTGCAGTTTATTTCTGAAGCGTGACAGGGACTGTAATAATTAATACTGAGAGATGTTGTGGCTTTCAAGAACTTATGTTTCCAAATAACGGGCTCTGAATGAAACTGACTGTTACTCCTCATGCTTTGCCAGTGGTACCCAGAGTTTCCAAGATTCTTTCCCTTCTTCAAGATTATTGCAAGTACTTTATGCTATAGAGGCTCTGAAACAAATTATACTGGCAGGAGCTGTCTGCTGATTGGTATATTTCAGGCTTTTCCATGGGGCTGGCTTTTCCTGTCAATACTCAGAGGTTACAGGGTTCAGGATTGAGTAGTCTGTGACAGGAAGACTTCTATACAGCATGCTTTTTACTCAAGATTTTATGCATAACTGCAGAATGAGTAACAATTTCTGGGAAATGTCACTTTGCAGCATCCCCGGCTCTGCAGTCTGTGCCTATGACATGCTTGACATCGCCAATGTATTTACTGGGAGATTCAAAGAACAAAAGTCTCCAGACTCCACATGGACACCAGTTCCTGATGAACGAGTGCCCAAGCCCAGGTGCGTTTCAAGTATAGTGATATTGTTCTGTTCCTGCATGCAGAACAGAGGGGTTTGATAATTTGAACAGCCTTGTGCAGGTACAGTTGAAGATAGGTATTGTAACAGTAAAATAGAAATTGAGTTGCATTTGGATCTAAGGTATACAAGTGAGGATTTTTCTACTTAAACAAGAATTTTGTAACATAAATCAGGCCAGTGTCAGATCCACTTGGCCAGAATAATCTATCCGGTAAGAGTAGTGTGAATTGCACACCTGTTGCAAATTGGTTCAGTAACGGATATATCTGATTACAAAGCTGGTTCTGTGGTTTGCTCTGCAGTTAACATGTGATTTATGTGCCACAGACAATGTAACATGGGGAGAAAAAACCAGCATTCCATCAAAATGGAGGTTTACCACATTCCACCTATGAGTTGTTTTCACTACTTCCGCTTCCCTCTGGTTTGCATGTGGCTTCTCTATTGCACTCTCTTTCATATTTACAAGCACCCATTTCGTACAAGTTGCCGTTGACAGCCACTTGTTAACTCATTTACACCAGTGGTGTTTTGCTCCGAGAATTTGATATGAGTGTAGATAAAGCAAATTCATTTATCTCGGCCAAGCTCTACCACTTTAATGCATGTTTTACATTGTTTGTGGTATCTTACATAACTTCAAAAGAAAAAATGCATCTGAAGCTCTGTGGTGGCAACCGAGCTTCTGCCTAAATCCAAATTTGGCCCATCATGTTTTAGAATTGCCGAGTATAGTATTCCTGTGCTGTCTTTATTCTGAAGTTGTCACTCAAGAGAAGCTTGGAGGTGACTGGAAAAATCTGGTAAATTCTGTG
Source organism: Falco biarmicus (assembly GCF_023638135.1). Classification (NCBI taxonomy): domain Eukaryota; kingdom Metazoa; phylum Chordata; class Aves; order Falconiformes; family Falconidae; genus Falco; species Falco biarmicus. Next base: position 18,478,352 of record NC_079311.1, on the reverse strand, counting down.
TCTGTATTTGGCCTGCTACAAAATCCTGTTGCTGGATTTTCTTCTCCTTTTTGCAGAGTTTCAACAACTCACTGACATGGTGGGCTGCCTTGTAGTGCAAGGCTGCGCAAGGGCTCCAAGTTCATTAGTCTGGAACTTACTTGGAGAAAGAGTATTGGCCTGGAAGGACGAAAGGAGAAAGAGAAACCTTGTCTTTCAGTAGGAAGGAAGAAAAGAAAGTTGCATTATGAGTTTGTGGGATGAGCCAATAGCAGTCAAACAGTTATGATGAAGATGGGATAATACTGCTCCTTCTAAGCAAGCAGGCGATAACATGAAGTGAATTTGTGAACACTGTTCATGTAACATTTGCCCATCAATCTGCTTAATAGAAATAATCATTACTGCTAACTCATGTTGAAATGCATGAGAGGCACAAGACGCCTTTGAAATAAGGTCATTTTTGTTTGGCTGTCTCAGTATGGTGCAGAAACATTAGTGCTCCTATTGATCCTAACATTTCTCAGAAATATACCGAATCCTTTCAGGAGCCTCGCTTCCCTTTTTGGCCAAGGTGCACAGCAGTGTTTACAAGGTTTTACATTTACTCGATTAAACCAGTTTTGAGATTGAAACAGGATTAATTCAAACATGTGATTAGTATTTAGGAGGAAATTGGCCTCCACATTAGATATACAAAAATCTTGGGCACCACTTTAACAGAGGGTGTAGGCTGTTCCCTGGAATTTTCTGGGTATGTCATGAATCAGTACCCTTGCAAGGACCGAGGAAACCAGTGATGACCTTGGTTTCTCCTTCTCACCCTCTGTCACTAATTCTATATGCAGTTGCAAGACAATGGAAGTATTTTGGATATGAAGAGGCAGAGCACACAGTCTCTGCATGTAGTATTCACTGTGCAGCTGTGTGGGACCAGACTCACTGACCCAGCTAGTCCCCTCCAGTCCTATGCTACCTTCCTACATAACATCTAGTTACCTAAGGTTTGAATATTTACCTAAATCTGAGCAACAGATACGATAGGACCAGCACTATATTTTGTGCAAGCTGGCATTACTCCATTGATGTCAGTGGCTCTGTCCATGTCAGAGCAGATGAAAATTGAACACTGCGGTGTATCTGTGAGTGGGCAGCTCATCTTTCATCTTCCCATCTTACAGTGGCTCAAAGGCTTGAAGAATCATAATGCTGTAGGAAATGGGATCAAACAGACCTTTTATTGGAGAAAATAAACCACAAAATATTAATAATGGGCAAGGTATTTTGCTGCTTCCTCTGTAGAGGTGACCTGCCCCAGCAGAAAGGTTAAGTTATCTCTGAGGAGCAGGGTAGATTTTACAAATATGGTGAGCTGATTTGCATTTAAATTGTCAAAAAATGGTTGATAACATTTCGGTGAAACTCCTCAGTGTGCTACCATACTCAGATCATCTCATCTAAATTGAAAGAAGGGTAAACCCAATGTTTACATGGATGCTTGCTGGGTTGTTTTCACCAATAGCGGGCTTTCTACCAGACAGGACTGAAAGCAGCATTCTTTCACACAGGCTAAAAAAACCCCAACAACTTCCTTTTGTATATTAGGGGATGCTTTTATTCAGGAAAGAGCAGTCAACTAGGCAAGTTACAGAACAGAAAGCACCTGTGCCAGTGGGCAGCATCAAGCCAGATGCAGACATGCAGTGATTAGGTTCCATGTGAGCAGATGAACTACAAACTGTGTGTGTCACACTCCTGCTGAAGAAATGTTTTTGTGCTTTTAGGTGGCATGTTAAGTCCTTTTGAGTGGAGGACAGAGTAGGATTTTAGGCACCCCCTGAGGGTGTCCACTAGACTTCTCAGTCCTTCATTTAAACCCTTGTAATGCACATCAGATTTCACCAAGGCCGAGGGCCTCATTACAAGAGATTTGCCCTAGGCATCAAATAAGTGTTCTGGCTTTACTCTTTTGTTTTATTTAGGCCTGGTTGCTGTGCTGGCTCTACATCATTAGAAAAATATGTAACCTCTAATGAGTTCCCGGATGATACCCTGAACTTTATCAAAACACATCCATTGATGGACGAGGCTGTACCTTCCATTGTCAATCGACCTTGGTTCCTGAGAACAATGGTCAGGTACGTACCCTCAAGCGGACTGTCATCCTCATTGTAGCTGTCAAGTGGTACCAATAGTCTTGCTCAGGATACTCTCAAACTCTGTAAACATCCTTGGTGCGCTGGGCATGAATCCAGGTAGGAATGATGGTAGTGCTGAACAAATGCCGAACTCCCTGAGCAGCATTCAAGATGGGAAAAAAACTCCTTTCCAACCACACTGCTGAAACCGGATCCTGGAGGAAATGCTGTGCAGGGAAGGTTGACCCGCCTGTTGGTGTGCGGGTCAGGGTTTGAGACAGCTCTGTCGAAAACTTTGGGCAAGGATCAGCAGACAGCCCAGGGATATGTACACAGGCTACAAACATGTCTACCAGGATATGTTCACAGGATATGAAGATGTCTGTCTTGTTATGTACTGGTATATTTTAATGTGCACAGGCAGAAGTAGTCACATAATCCGTATCCTTTCTGTGACAACAAGAAAAAAAAATAATAAGGAAGAGATTTGAACAAAGACTCATAAATCAGCAAGCCTCAAATACACCATCCCTTTCCTACTAAAATACATTCCCACTCTCTGCTGTGGTCACTGTACTACTTATCTACCCTCCAGTAGTGAACAAAATAATGTGACTAATTTTGCTGTATTTTCCTCTTTTCTTCTATACAAGGGTAGAGTTTTGTGTCAGGCAGTGTTTAGCTCGAGAAGGGGCAGACTTAGTTTTAGTAAGGTATCTTCTGTCAGATTTTTATGTCAGCTTCTGTACCTCCAACAAAAGACAAAGGCAGAAGTCGCTCCAGAGCACTTTACTTTGATCGCCAGTACCAGATAACTGATACCGAATCACCAGTACTTGCTTTCAATAAATTATGTCATCCCAAGATTCAATATCACCTCAGTACTGAACTTGCTTAGTGGCAGTTGTGTGATCATTTTTAGTGAGATAAAATGGTGTTTAGCATCTCACTATTCCACTGGCACAGCTTTTTCTGCCAAAAAATTTGAATGTAGATCAGTTACCATTACTGCTGCTTTTAATGTGACAGAGCTTGAAATTAAAAAAAAAAAAAAAAAAAAAAAAAAATGCACTGTGCTGATTTTCTTTCCCTGCCTGAAGAAGTCACCAGGCTAGTAGTTTGCTTTTGACTGGAAGTATAATTCCTAAATGGCCTCAGACGCTTAGCACACCTTCAACTCCCTGCAAACACTTTTGATAGCTCCTGGACATACAGACATGCAGACAAACACACGAAAATTCCCCACCATTTGGGGAGCTAAACTGGTGCAGTCTATGTTGATTTACAGGGTTATTCAGCTAGGAAAAGTGCTGATATATGTTATGTGGTTGCTAGAAGGCTACCACACAGTTATCTGAAGTGGAAAAAGTGGTAAAATAAATGGCAATCTAATCCCAAGTGATGCAAAATGCTGTGTTGTTATTCTAGATACCGCCTGACCAAAATTGCCGTGGACTCTGCAGCTGGGCCTTATCAGAACTACACCGTGGTTTTCTTGGGATCAGAGAAGGGAATCATCCTGAAGTTCTTGGCACGGACAGGAAACAGTGGTTTCCTAAATGACAGCCTTTTCCTGGAGGAGATGAACGTTTACAATCCTGAAAAGTGTGTATCTGATTCTTCATACTCATGTATGGGTGACTTCGAGCTTCCGATTTCCCAGAGGGTGGTTTGTCCCATGAAAAGGGAAGTGGTTAAAGAAGCCAAATTTTTTGAGTAATTTTAAATTGTTTGGGGAGGGGATGTCTGCTTATCAGTCTTTACAGTGCAGTAAGATTTTTTTGTTCGGTATGTGTAGAAAATAGCCCATCCTATGCAGCAGTTGGTGGATAATTAAAAGTGAAATTCTGCAAAAGAAGATTAATTTTCTAATCCTATAAAAAAAAAGAAGATTCCTCTCCAAGTAACTCAACAACCAGCAAGCCACTCTCCAAGGGAAATTTCCTGCATTCCAGCCTTCCTCAAATATGCCTAAGGGGCCTTTGAAGTGGGCCACAATCATGCAGAAATTTCAGCTACTTTGAGTGCTGGAGAAGAATAAACACAGAAAGTGAAGGGCACTCAGAAAGCTTGCCTGGTGTGCTGTCTCTCTCCACTTCTTGTTCCCCTGTCCCGTGCATTTTTAATACTTGTTTATATGTCTGTCAGTGTTTTTCGTGGCTATTGTCTGTTCTTTTTCCTTGGTTTGTTCAATTCTCTCTGAGGTTTGAGGGGGAGAGGAGGGCTGGGCAGCTGTGGGGGCAGTTCAGCCCGAGGGATCACTAAGTTTTCATCTGGTTTCCCAGCAGAACTCATTTACAGCCTTATCTCACTTTTTTCCAAATTAGGTGCAGCTATGAAGGGGTTGAGGACAAGCGGATTGTGGGCATGCAGCTTGACAAGCCCAGCAGTGCCCTGTACGTTGCCTTCTCCACCTGTGTCATCAAGGTTCCCCTGGGACGTTGCGAGCGTCACGGCAAATGCAAAAAGTATGTGTTTTATGGTGGTTGTCAGAAGGCTACGCACAAGGTGTGGGGAAGGTGGGAGTGCTTATGAATGCCACCTTGTGCTCTTCTTTCTCAAGGGCCTGCATAGCATCAAGAGACCCTTACTGCGGATGGGTGAAGGAGAGTGGGGCGTGCACACAGCTGGTCCTTGGCTCCAAGTGAGTAATGGCTCTGGCTGGATGGGCCATGAAGCTCTGGCAGTGGCGCCAGGGGGTCTTGGGCAGAGCTGTTTGAAACATGGGGCTCTTAGGGAAGGAAAAATGTGGGAAAAGTTTGTTTCTACCTTATTTGCATTCACCTCTGAAATGTCACACACATTTTTTTATGTGAACTCTCAGCTGATTGGTAACTGCTGAAAGAGAAGAAAGAAGAAAATGAAAGAGCTGTACTAAGGTCCACATGTTATTGAAAGGAGGGAACTGGATGAGTATGTCTGGACCAGCCCACACTGGAGCCATCACAGCTGATTAAAGAGGCAATAGAATCCAAATTAAATTACTGAAGCAATTTGTCCACTGAAAACAAAACCAGTCCTTCTAATTTACTGTGCATTACTAAGAGGAATCACAGAGCCCAGTAAAAGCTTAAAGCAGATTCAGAGAAGTGCTGGAACTCCCCATGCTTAGCAGTAGAATTTAATTATTTTATAATCATAAAAGTCGGTGAAGGTTTAAATGTGGTTACTAAAGCCTCTTTGCAAGGGGCAGACCCACTTCAGACCTCTTGATTTCTTGGCCACATCTGGCACACCCTCATGCTTGCCTGCCCTGAGGAACAGCTAAACCTCCTCCAGGTAGCAGTGGAAATACAGTGCAAACATCACACAGACCTCAGCTGCCCCACTTAACCCTGCTGGTCTACAGGTCTTCAGTATTTAATGGATGAGTTACCATCCCTGTGCTTGTGTCTTGTTATTAATTTGCTATTTCAATTAGAATTGTTTTCTTCGGGGGGGGGGGGGGGGGGGGGATGCTGTATCTGTATATGCTTTACTACAACAGTGTGGACTGTTCCTGAGTGGACATTTGGTAGGATAATGTTAAAATGTGCCTATGTCCTTGTCAGGTTTTCTCAGCATTCCCAAAGAGCTTGAGTCTTTTTGCACTTCCATGGCAAGTTGTAGGGGACTTCCATACCTTACTCTTAGAGGCAGCTCCCATGTTTATCAATAGCTCCACCGAGACAGAAGCAGCACATCTTGTGGCAGCTCAGTCCAGAGATGAGCAAGGCAGGTCGCTCTGTGTCCGGCACATAGCACTTAGGAAGGGGATCCAGATCACCTGTGAAGATGTGTGGTGGACTTCTAAACTAGCCAACAGGAGACAGAGATGTTAGGTGCCCTCCTGGAGTAGGTGACAGTTTCAGCAGGAGTTTTAAGAACACGGAGCTGGGAATGAGGTCCCTGCAAAGGTAATTACGCCTCAAGGGCAGGGTCCTAATGCAGACTAGGGCTTGCACTGGAAGTTTTACAAGGCTCTTGTCATTCACCTTTGACCATTCAGGAAGCTGGGAGAACAGCTTCACTAGTTATCCAGAATCATAGTCAGAGGATAGGAGCCTAAACTAATCATGTCATCTAGAAAAGCCTGTGAGCGTTTTCCAGTAGAACCCCTTGAGTTCAGTGGAATGCCTTCTGTGGACTGGACGTTACACCTTGCTGCCTTGTCCAGCGCAGTACCTAAATTATTGCTGAAATGCAGGTTGCCTTCTCCTAGCACAGCACCCACCCGATGGGTTAGCTTCCTTCTCACATCAAAGTGTTGGTGCACTTTGTCTACTGTATGGACAAGTGAGAGTATTTACTCCTGATAACATTATATATTACAGAGTTAACAGTTTAAAAAATACGAAACTGTTTGCCTCCTTTGACAACAAGGCATGCAGTGGATTTTTAAAAAAATGTAATAATAAAAAGAAAAAGCATCATCAGAAGCCAAGGAATCATTAAGCAATGATGAATAACTTGAATGTATATGTTGCAAGTTTTCAGCCTTATTGTGGAAGTTGCAAAGAAATGGCCACTTTCGTGATGGGACTTTATTTCAGTTGCACATGTGATAATTTCTTTCTGGTGGTGCCTGTGACTTTTGTTACTCATGCTGTTTTGTTTCTTTCTATTATTTAGACTGGCATTTGAACAGGACATAGAACATGGCAATACAGATGGCCTGGGTGACTGCCAAAGTAAGCAAAGCTTTTTACCCTCTATTTACCATGTGTCACAGCGTCCTTCTGAATGCCTCAAATCACCATTACCTGTCGGGCATTCTTTTGTAGCAATTGAAGCCACAGGGGCAGCAAGTGTGGCTAACAATGCAGGTTCAGAAAAGAAACGGTTGTTTAAATGTATTAAAAGAAAATAGCCCCGTTGGTGTGATTTATAAAAACAGCAGACTTCAAAACATTTATGTAGTGAGAAAACCTCAGTTCTAGAGGATATTGATTGTAGCAGTGACATAATAAATTGAGTGTTCATTGTCTTTATTAGCCATAGTGGTTTGGTTGTTTATGTAGATGTACAGAAGTGGCTTGGTTTCTTGGTGTAAACTGTGGCTTGGACTACATTCCAATGCAGGACAGGCAGACAATGAAATACATCTTCAGCTTTTGGATCTGGATCAAAAAGTGGCAACTACTTTGTTAAACTTAGTGGATTTTGCTCACAGGCTGGACAACATAGTGGTTGATATTAAGGGTCAGGTGCTACTGACCCTGCCTAAAAAATTTTAATAGTGAACGTTAGGTACTGACAGCATGAGTTGGAAGCTTAAACAGTCTTTAAAAAATTACATCTTGCACTGAGGTGCTTAAAAGTGCACAGCTTGCACTGCATGCAAGGAAACCTTGCGTGCTGATTTCTAAGCCTTCAGGAATACCAACATCTGTGTTTAGGACAGCTCTCATTCCAAATGTTCTTGCTAAGGTTGGTTTAATTCTAAGACCCAAATTTTATTTATAAACCTTATGAAATCAAGAATCACATTCTTTTCAGTGCAATTTGCAATAAAACTGCTGAAGCTAAGGAAGTAATGTACAGTGAGAGACTTATTACTTCTGGCATAGCGCAAAATAACAGAGGGCTAGAGTGCGCCATGGGATACAGTGCAGGCCAGCTGCTCTGGAAAAAGCCAGAGCCTTCTTTCTCATGCCTTGTGCATCCTTGTTCAAGAGCCATTTATTACTGTGATCACTATGCTTGAAAGTGTACAAGGATTTCAGCCTCTGCATGCCCCACATCTCCCTCTGTCTCTGTCCTAAGGTATGGTTATGTACACTGTCTCTTAAGTTTTTTGAAGGAGGTGTACACATAGTACCTCCTGTACTCCCCATGAAATGGGTTAGCACCAAAATCAGGTCAGTTCTTAGCTGGTGCAGCTTTGCCCTTTTCAGCCAGTCCTGCTGTCTTTGGGCGAGTAGGTTAGACAGGAGTGGAGTGTACCTGTTATCAGTTAAGTATAAAAGAAGGGTAGGAAATATTCAGAAACAGCACATTGTGTTCATGGAGAGAGATATGCTCCTGTGCAGAGAGCAACAAAGCCCATGTCCAGCTTACATTCCTCTTTATCCCTGAATAATGCATTGCACCTTGATACTGCACAGGGGTAGATTTCTCTCCCTGCTAACCCAGCTGATCTTATTACTTCATGTGCTCTTGCATCATGTGAGTTTTGTCCTCATTGACTCATGTTGCTAGTTGCATCACTTGTCATGCCTTGCATTAGATTAGGACTTGATCTTGCAAAGAAAGACATGGCAGGGAGGACACTGGCCTTCCCACCTGGTTTCCCTTGCACAGGGCTGCTGGTCATGAACGCTTTCAAAGCCAGATATTGTTTTCAGGTATGTCTGAATATTAGTTTTGCCTGGGTCCCTAGGTTACCAATCACATACATATAAATTCAGCTGAAGCATAAAAAGTTTTTAGCAGCAAAAAAGAAAAAGAAAAAGAAAAAATGAGAGAGAAATAATGATTTTTCCCCTGTTATTTGTCTTTCAGATTCCTTCGTAGCCCTGAATGGTAAGGAAGTTCTTAGATTCGTTATTTACTGACAGCAAATCCATTTTGGAGGAATCACTTTTTACTAAACTTTTAAGTATTTTCATACTTTTGTTTTATTTAATGTTTCTTCCCAATTTATTTCGTTCATAGACATTTCAACTGCTTCACCTGATCATGAAATGTCTTACGACACAGTGTATGGTCAGTTTATGGGTGTTTTTAAAAATTCTCCCCAGATCCTTGTGTTAGCTACTAATTCCTGTACTCAAATAGCCATTACCCTTACCCTTTTTCACTTGTTTTGTCGTGGTTTTGAGGGCCTGATTCACTAATCATAGCTAGGATCAAGTCATACCTCTTGATTTTCAATCCCTCTTTTCTAGTCCTCCCTCAAAGCTGTCTCCATTGAATGAAAGTCAGATACAGCCTATTTTAATGGTATGACAGCAGATATGCTTAAGAGCATACTTCATCTGAACACTCAGACAAAGGTACAGTGATGCATCTTATCTGTTCACGAGGGAAAACAAGATAGTAGTTCATATCCCACTCATGAGTCGTCCAGGCTACAGCAGCCAGTCAGAGATACCTTAGGGAAAAGAGCAGAACAATCCCTGAGTTACAGAAAGATGTCTCATAAGGAAAAATAATCTGTTACCCATGTGAGTTGAAACTGGGTTATGCCTCAATTCCTGAAGGTTCCTGTCACTTCCAGGGTGAGTTTTTTATGCTGTCCACCCTTGCAGTATCTTTATTCCTAGATGGGCTCTGGTCTGTAAAAAAAAAGGGTGATTTGCACAGCAAATTAAATGTCTTGAGCTGAAGAGGAGCATTTCTGCAAGCCTAGAATAGCAGTTTCCCATGAGGCAGCTGTTAATCTGTGCTCACGGTACTTTCCACCGCTTTGTTCTTTATATTTGGAAGTGGATTATGCTGGTACTTGGAGTGCAAAATAAATGTCTTCATGAGGAATTACTTCAGAATAATCGCTTTAAATTCAAACCTAGACTTATATTGCAATATTTGTTCTTTATAGACATCCTGAACAAAGACAAGTACTCACAAGCTAGGACGTGTGGTATTGCTCCAAGTGAACTCAATGGCAAATTTCCATGTGGTATGGGAGCTTGCTTGTGAAGTTGCTTTCAGGGTGTACAAGACTAGCAGTTCATCAGAGCTGGTAAAATTCACTGTATGTGTGGCTGAATGTAGCAAGAGGTAGGTTAGTGTGCAGCTGTGATGAACATTTAATTGATCTTTTCATCTTATACCTGCAAAATATGTAGGTAGAAAACAGAATCGATACAGCAGGATATAAATAACAGGAGGCATAGTAATGCTGTTCAACATTTGTAAAAATAAAATCAAATTTACCATCTTGTTTATTACCAGGAAATGGAAAATGTGCAGGTGAAACTTGTTTGAAAGTATGATAATGAAAACCAGTGAAGGGAATGTACAAAATCAAAGACAAGTTGAGACTTCATAATGTGTGGAAGACTCATGGTTTCATCTGCATATACAGCTTGTACTTCCTTTCATTTCAAAATTATTATATTTCCAATGCACAGAACAGTGATTGAAGAACAGTAATAATAAAATCTGTACTGCTGAATGTAAAGATAAAGAAAACGGTTGGGCACAGTGCTGATGTGCCAGAAATGTTCTAGGTTTCCTGCTTCTAAGTGCATTCATAGGCTGCACAGTTATAGCTGTGGGACTGTCATTCTGGATCCCATCAGCTACCATTTTAGTAGAGACTTCAGTAAAACTGGTATTTTAATCTGACCAAGAAAGTAGAAAAGTGATTCAAGTGAGAAACAGAATGAAAAAAGCTGCTGTCCCAAGGAGTACGGGTGACAAAGGGGAGTCCGTTCTAGTGTCCAGGCATGTCAAGACCAAAGACAGACTACATGAATTAGCCCAGCTCTTAATGTAGGACCCTGCAGCCAGATGCAGTAGAGAAATGCTGACCCGACATTAACACTTGTTCCCATTCATGCCTCATCTTTCACAGATTGTTTCATTGGCCCTCCTCAGGTACATCCTGGTAACATGTCCTATAGGCAAGTCAGCTCTTCCTTTTATGAGTTCAGTATAAATTCCCCTTCTGATATTACTGCAGCCAGGCTTTCTTTTCACCTGCCATAGCAAAGTATGAAAGGAAATGTGCTAGCCATCTCTATTGATCTTCCATACGAGGCGTGTAAAAAAATTCCACCATGAGGTAGTAAGCCAGTCTCAGTAAACATGCTTGTTTGCTAAGGGTAGTGACTGCTCTGAGTAATTTTTTTTTAGAAAATGAGAATTTTATAAATGGTACATTTTAATGTTATTGGGTACAGTTAAATGTATAAGCAAATGATACTTCATAATAGATTAAACCTCAGAATGCAGCAATATACCGGAATACCAACCAAGTGAGTGATCAGGGTGCTTTTGGATCGTGGGCTACATATATCCAAAGGCATCTGAAACTCCAGTTGCAAAAGAAGTCTTAAGGCCTGATTCCCGTGATTTACTACGCTATAAATCACCTCACTTCAGCAGACTTACTGCCAGTCTGCAGCAGTGTGAATGAAAGGAGAACCAAGTCCTTAATGTCTGTGTTCTTGGCATCAGCCTCCTGAATTTGGCAGGTGGGCTCCCTTTTCTGGGGCAGTCTCACATGATGAGTTGTAAACAAGTACAAAGTGCACTTTCAAGTTCATCCCTTTTGACACCCACGGAGAAGGTAGCAGTCTGAAGGTCTGGCTGCAGAAGGTCAGAGAGAAATGATGCAAGGGATACATATTAAAACAAGGAGATGAGGCTAGATTCCTCTGCAAAATTGTTAGCAGCTTCAATTACCTTTGGAAACATCAATTCTTAGTGAATTGGGCCCTTATTTTATCCCCTAGCCATAGTCCTTTCTCCCTCTGTAGTATTGATTTAGCCTTTCCCTCTAATTGTCTAATTAGGTTGCTATAGCTATTAATAGGCTAGTGTGCAGATAGCTTAACCTCTTAGATCCTAATGACCTGTGCATATTAGAGCGACTATCAAATACGTATTGAATACCTGTCTTTGTTTTAAACCTGAAAAAGAACTCCTTATATTTTACAAGTGCACTTCAGAATGAGCTATAGTTACAGAAGTGCAGCCCTTCTGAATCATTATCTGTGCCTGTAGACACTAAGTGCTTTTACTCTCCATTACTTGATTACAGCACTCCAAATGAAAAGTTTTTGCAAATATGGAAGCACCTGAAACAGTTTTTTAAAAAATCTGTCTATTTTGATTTTTACATGTTTGCTCTAAACAAAGAAGTTTGGAAAGCACTGTGTCTGAATTTCAGATGGTTTGTTTTAAAACAAAGGCAGAATTGTTTTTTAGATGTTTAGGTATTAACTGATACTAACATAGAGGTATTGGCCACATGTCAGATATGCTAAAGCCTGTTTAAATTGCAGCAAAGCCTATTTACACAGTCAGTACGGTAAAAATGGTGTAATGGGGAAAAAAAAAGGTCTACTACGTACACGTTGCAAACTGTACAGCACATCGTAAAGGTTTAATAATGGCTGTGTGTGAGAGGGCCAGGACTGGATTGCCTACCACTTCAGTCTTTTCTCTGTTTATGAGGGAAGCTTAACTAGCTTATACATTTGTAGTGCCACTCTGCTCAGAGACGAAATTCACCCAGTGGGACTGGCTATTGAGGCAGTTACAGGACACAATGATACTGCTTACGGGAGCAGCCGCTGCCCAGTAGTAAGTGTTTGCAGAATACAGCTCTGACACAAGTGGGACAAGCTATTAAGATCTAATTTGCTCCTGCATTGCTTCCTCAAAATCAGCTGGAAGAAAGTTTATCTCGATTACGTGTGGAAGGTTGTTTCTCAGTGTGTCCTAGACTAACACATTAGTAACAAAGCGAATAGACTGATTTCTTACATTTGTGTGAAACACTTCTCTACCTAATGACCATCTGGTACACATTAATATCTTCACAAAGCCTTAGCTTTCCATTACGAAGAAGTTCTCTATGTATTTGCAGCATATGGTTCAGGAAATCTTTTTTTTTTTTTTTTTTTCTTCTTTCGGAAAATGTGTCCCTTAGGCATATATTTCCTCTAGATTACTGTATTAAGAAAAGTTTTTCTTTAACCATACTTACAGCTTTTCCTTAGAATTCCCCCTTTAAGCACACTTAAAGTGCAAGTGTCTGGACAGAGATGTGGGCATATAAATGCATATCAAACACAGGCATAAAATATGATTGCTACTTGGCAAGTTTTTCTTCTCTTTTACCTCCTTATCAAGCTATGACTAATTGCTTTCTTATGTTGAGTGCATCACTATTTGTAGGCTGACCAAGTATTGTACACATTATCGTGGTTGCTGACTGGAGTATTAACTTGTAGACTGGAACCCCATGAATGCTGGCACTGTGGTTTAGTCCTTAGAGAAAAGAAGATAGAAATCTCATAATTTCCATTTTATGGCCTGTTCTCTGTCCCATTGTTTCTCTTATTTCTTGGAGATGAGCACAGGAGTTGACAAGCGTAAAATGGTGTAGGGGTGAACACTTTCACACTCCAGCATAATTCTTGCTTCAAGAGGTCATGTGTTTTCAGTTGCTGGACCTCTACCTGTCCTTTTGGAAACAAGCAGCCCTGCTGCTGGATTGCTGTGCAGTAGGCAGCACTTTCGGGTCAGAGTCCATCATCCATCTAACTGTGTTACCAATGCTCCCAGCCATTCTGTGGCTTATGGAAACCTTTTAGAAGTGGATAATGTTTGGCTTCTCTTTTCTATTTGACCGACATTAAAAGCTCTGTCTTCAACAAAATACAGCCTCTAATTTGCCATGTTAAAGACAGGCAGTGGGGAGAAACTACACTTCCTATCATGAGAGGTAAAAAACAATCCAGTGCCCTTGTCAGTATAAGTCATTAGCCTGAGGTCCAGAGCTAAATTGCATTAATGATTAGCTGCAGTAGCTGAAGGTTGGCTTCCTGGTGAGAATACGGTAAATCTGACCAATTTCCCCTGCTAAGTGTACCAGTTACAGGAGTTAGTTGTGTCCCTCTCCCATGCAAAACACAATCCAAAGTACTGCCATATATAGTCCTATGCAGTAAATCAAAAGGGCTCCTCAAAAATATACAGAGGAGCACAGACATTTTCTTCCTCCAAGACCATTAATATTCAGCAGTTCTTTAAGTCACAGAAGCATCTTAATAGAAGTTACAGCTATTTTGCTGACTTTATCAGTAGTTCTACCCCATGAAGCTGGTGAAGGGGCTAGATAAAGCAAAACGCATGGGTGAATCAAAAAGCTTGGGAGCATTGGTGGCCAACATTTAGATTTTTGATTGCTGGAGTGGAATTGGGGACCTAGGTTCATCAGCTCTCTCTGCACTTCTGAGAGCTAAAGCCATCTCTTTAGAAGCCATTTAAAGCAGCCTTGTTCATATGCAGCTTCTGAAAGCTTTGTGCTTATCCAGTGACTGTTTAAAATGAACTACACGAGCACAGTCTTTACCTGCCTGTCTCTTGTGCCTTCTCTGTCCATGAGGCTTTAAATTTGTGCTGCTTGTGTTTCTCTGTCTCTGCCCCAGTGAGTCTCAATATTTTTTTCTGAGCAGTGAAACAACATCAAGGCAAGGAGTGGGGAGAGGGTCCATGCTAAAGCAGTGTAGCCTGGTGATTGGACTCCTCTCCAAGGGAGACTCACATCTAAAGAAGGAAAATTCATTTTCTGGGCTTTTAAAAAAGGAGGCAGGAGAAAGGAGGGCTGCTGTCAGTCGGTCCAGCATTATCTGAAAAGAAAGTGTTATCTGCCATTCTGTCTGAATAATCTGATTCTACTAGTTTGTGTTTGAGCATGTTTCAAAAAACCCTCTTTTGACAGGCTCTTCCAGGAGAGTAAGCAAGGGGAAATATGGTTACTCCACATCAAATTAACCAGGCCTAGAGCACCTTGAGTCCTGCTGAAAATAATTCATTTTGGTGCACATGCCAAAAGGGAACTTTCAGAGACTTGTACAGGTTTGAGTTCAGAATGTTCTGGTGTGGATGGTGTTTTGGTGCCCTCTCCCCAGCAGTGATGGCGTAGCCTGAGCCACTTGCCATCTGTCAGAGATGGTAGACTACAAGCATTTTGGGTGCTGATATACTTCCCAGGATCTAGCTGCAAAGAATGTATGTATGAGTCTACAAACACCTCTCAGCCACAGCCACACTGCTGTTGAAATGGTGTGGTATTTTCAGCACGGCATGTCCTGTGAACATGTTGCTTGCTGGGGTGTATTTGATAGGTGAGGAGCTCGTCAGCCTTACTCAGGACAACAGTAACAATGTCTAGAGTAGTTGTAATGGAAAAAAGCCATGGCAAGACCTCTCCAGCAGCTGCTGGAGTCACAGGTCCTTGGGCAGATCCATGTAGTAAGGCGTTGTCTTCACTGCCACTCTGAGCAGAAACCATGTTCAGTTTCATGCTTATCTCAGAGCCATTTTGGACCCTCAGCTCAGACAGGACCAATGGTGAAGGTGTGTGCAGGCTTCAGCAGCTGATGGGCCCTGCACATTTCTCATGTGTAGGGTGTTGCTGCAGTTCGAGCACACCAGTGCTGAGCAGGCCTTCATTCCCCCGGGGGCACGAGGCAGAGAGCCACTGATGTCACCGTTTTGTAGCTCATCTGTCATTCCCCTTCAGTTTCAGCCATATTAGAAGTTGTTCCATTTTAATCTGGTTTTTTAAATGCTTTTTAACTAAGCAGTACCAGACAGCATGGACCGACACTTCAGTGTTGGTCAGGCATGTGTACTGAATCCAGCCAAAGGATGCTTGACTCAGATGAAGTGTGCTCAGCCTCTTACAACACATTTAACTCTGCTGAGTAACAGCACACAACCGCCAGCTCAGCGGGAGCCTGAGGTGTGTGTGCAACTCTTAACACCCTGATCAGGAAGATTCAAATCCCCTGTTTCCTTGGGGCCATGCTTTGAAGGACTTTTGAAACATTGCTAAGCCTAAGACAAGATGTTTGCCCATCACGGAAGCAAAGCAGTGCGTGTGTTCCTGAGCATGGGGAGGTCGTGTGGTAAGTGACTAATGAGACTTGTCTTCCCTACCTGTATTTATAATGTAAACAGGACACTCCAGTTCCCTAATCCCAAGCACCACCACTTCTGACTCTCGCGCTCGACAGGGTTATGATGCTAGGGGACGCATGCTGGATTGGAAGGATCCGCTCGGTTCATCTGAAAATACAGATCCATATGTGGCAGTTTCATCCCATAACCATCAAGACAAGAAGGGTAAGGCCTTGGAAATGACGTCCTGTGGTGAGGAGGGGAGGGGGGGAGGACTAAAGTGTAACTGCTTCCAGCTGGCTCGGAGTAACATGTAATGAAACTCCTGTGCTATAATTAAAAGCTTATCGTAAAGCCTGAAACTAAACAGCCAATCTCAGAGTCAGTCCTAGATAATTCACTGCCTGAGGAAACCACACAAAACAAACAGAAGTGTATGCCTGTGCAGAGTGTGTTGTGCATGTGTATGGGAAGGAAGGAAGCCGTGGGGATTTAGCTCTCTTTAAACTTGATCTACCGTGTTTTCTGGCAGAGGAGGATCCATGGCTTCCCATTGTTCTGAAGGGTGCACTTTTATACTACCCTTTTGTCTGAATTCCCAGGGCAGCACATCAGATCTCAACTAATTTCATGTTATTTCTGTCTCATGACAACTGACGGAGGTACTGAAGGTGTGCTCTAGTTTAACTACTGAAGTAAAACTGATGGTAGTCCTGGCCGCTGGGCCTAAGCCCTGCTGTCTCCAGTGAGACCTGAGCATCAAATACCTTTGAGAGTGGGGGCTGAGGAGGTCATTAGCGTATTCTAAAAGATAAGGAGATGTCTGCTCATGGGGAGAGATTCTGTGTTGCATTTCTAAAGCACCAGAAGGTTGGGACTTAGGTGTCATTTCACAGGGTTCAGCCCTGTGCTGAAGCACGCTTGGGTTTAATAAAAATGACAGCCCTGTCCCTTGGCCTTCAGTCCTCCTTTGCTATACATACAGAGAATTAGGCAGAGAATTGCCTAAATTTGCCACTTGAACATGCTTAGAGGAGAAGCTTTTCTCATATGTAAGGATGGGGGTGCCCTCTCATTCCATCTTGGCCCTCCATTGTTCTTCCAGCTCCTTTCAGTCTGTGTCTCAAAGAGGTTAAAATGGTTCCTTTGTAAATAGGGGACTTAGGTTCAAATAGCTCCACTGTCTAGAGAGATCTGAGTCCTTGTTATTCTTCTCCAGGGTGTTCTTAGATCACTTCTTTCAATCTCTTCTCTGTTGAAGATGTTTCACTCTTTGTGGACTAATTAAGTAGTCAGTGGGCCAGAAGGACAATGGGTATGGGCAAAACTCGCTGAGTGGTTAGGGGACTCACCAGGGGCAGGAACACACATGAGCTTCAGTCCTTTCTGCTATGAATACTTGATATAAAACACTTAAAATATTAATTGAAATGTGGATTCCAGTCTCTATTGTTCATGCATTTTACATGAAAAACTCATTAGACAAAAGCATCAGCTGTTCCTGAGAAGCTACTGGCATGCCAGACCTGCTGCTTTGCAGTGTCTGCCCAAACTAGTAGGTTAATAAATCGTATTCCTTCCCCTCCATCTGACCCAGTGAATCTTGAATTCTCTGCATTGGCCATGGAGACTTTCAACTTTCAGCAAGGGGTGATGAGCACGTTAACATCACAGAACAGTCTTCAGCAGAGCTGCACAAACAGCTGGCAGCAGTCTGGACCCAGACTGAATTTGGTGCCTGTTACTCACAACAACCCCAGATACACAGTGCCTCCCACAGCCCTGGGATATACTGGATTTCTCACTGAACTGCCTGGGATTGACCTCTAAGAGCCTTCACGGTTTCTAGCCATGAAGGCAGTGGGCGTCACCTGGCTGGCCCAGCAGAGACAAAGCCTGAAGCACTTTTCCAGCTGAGGAGGCTGGTCAAATTAGGCAGGAGATGCAGTAAAATTTCCTGAGATGCCATGGCAAATATTAATCTAGTAGCCTTGGCTTTTAGGCTTGATGGCAGGAAATGGAATATGGAGATTGAATTCCCTCAGGCAGAGGATGCAGACTTGTCTCCCACCTCCCAGCAATCAGCTTTTCCTATAAAAAAGGAAAAACTGCCATTTTCTCCTCTTTCTTCAACTGGGTTTTAGAATTGGCCCCTGTTTGAACATTTTTTTTTCAGGGCTTGATCCTGTAGACATTCGGGGAAAATAACTGGAAATCTAAAGCATAAAAGGTGAATTTCTAGAGCCTGATCAGGCTTACATGTGAGTTAAGCATGGGGTTCCTCTGCACCCTGCAGACCTGTGGGCTGCTGAGCCTTGGCAGAGGAGGAATTTCAGGCAGCTGCAATACTCGAACTCAAACCCTGAACTTAGGGTGCAAGGAACTGAGGGTGCTGAAGGTGAAAACTCAGATTCCTAATTCCTATTTAAGCTCAGTTTGAGATATCATCCTCATTTTTTTAGTTCCTCAGCCCTTGCTTTTCTGCTGTAGAAGGGCAATTCAGAAAAAGTGATTTCTGGGTATCACTTATGTAGAGGAGGCAAGGCAGATAAACCTGCATGCCCTTCTAAACATGGCATGTGATTTGCCTAGCACTCATGTTTCCTCTCAGGAGTAAATCAGTGGTAATACTGACAGTCAAAAAATAAGGCTTTTTTCTTTTTCTGTCTAGTCTGTTAGTAACACCTGGTATTCAAAATGCTTCAGGTGAGAGGACATTTCTTAGAAAATCCAGTGTTCCTGCTTCTGAGAGTAAGTGGCATCTTTCTCCCCTCCACCCTGAGAGGAGGGGATATCATTAAGCAGATTTGATGAGGAAGTAAGGAAGGAAGAGACTCTTGAACCCAGCTCTTCTGCTGGCGTCAGACAGAGGAGCAGTGTCAGAAACCACTGATAGTGGAAGATCTGGCCCTTTATGTACCTGGAGGAATGCAGAGAGGTATATGCATTTTAATGGCACTATTTGTTATGTGTGGGTCCCTACTTCACAAATGTTTTGTGAAGCAATGCTTAATAGATGGAAAGCTAGCTCTTAAAAGCATCTTGTATGCCAGTGGCAGCTTTCAGAAGAGCATGCAGTGAAAATATTAATAAATGTATAGCTGTTGGTTTATAATAATTTTCACTTCAATTCACCGACTGATGAGGTGGCTTACATTCTATAGTTCCCTCCCCAGGGAGTGAGGTTACCAAAGAGTCTTATTAGCACTTGACAGAGTCATTTAAATATCATGTATTCTTTGGTGCGTAATTATGAATATTGACAAAGCTGGAAGCAGTCTACATGCAATCAAAACAATGGCGGCAGAGGTGACCGCATGGTTGTTTACCATTACCATCTACTTGTGTGTTGTTACTCCTTGCCTTGCCCAGTCAGAGCCAGTTGTCTCCAAAATTAATATTGATTTGTTGTTTTAAAAGGGCAAAGGAAAGAGTTCTTACACAAAATTAAATCAGAAAATATTACGTGTACTATCCTTTTATCAAGGTTTTGTTTTCACTTTTGCTGTGATTTCTTTTACTTTCACACATTCACAATGAAAAAATACTCTTTTTTTTTTTTAACATTTTCTCTTTGTTTTGCAAGGTGCTTTGTGTTCTTCATTGGTTGTGTCTAATCCTTTGGACAGTGTTTTCTTTCTTTTCCTGTGCTCACAAATGGCTTCTTACTGATTGTACTAACTGTACAGAATCCACTTGCTGCTTTCTTTTCTGTAACACGGGTGCTTTGATGATGTCACATCCATCCATATGCTTCACTTTTAATTCAGTGCAGGCATCTTGGGGAATATCTGTGGGGGCGTGAAGAGGGGGTTCTTTAAAAGGGTTGACTCATGGGAATGTGACATTTGTGTGCCACAGCTTTAGTAGCTAAATATACTCTGGGATTGTTGTTTCTGAGCTACATCACATTTCTTGCCAAGATGAAAATGTGTAGTGCAACCCATAGAGTGGGAACTATGCGTTGCCATCCCACTGGCATTTTCATTTTGGCCATTAAGGAATCTGTTGTTCCTACTGAGGAACAAAAAAGCCAGCTCTGATTGGGCAAACTGCACCCCTTTCCTCTTCTCCTCCATATCCTCTCCAGGGAAAAAAAAAAAAAAAAAAAGCAAACCAAAAAAAACCCAAAACCCAAACAAACAAAACGATGTTCTAGAGTATGTTTACGTTTTGTTTCCTTTCTTGCTGTGTTTTAGTGTTAATTTAATTGTGTGTTTCTCACCTTTGTTGAAACAGTTTCCCTAACCTTGCCGTCTAACCTTCCCCCCTGCTGCCATTGTACTTGGTCTTCCTCCCTCTGCAGTCATGAAGTTCCTCCTGTGGAGCGCTCCAAGGCTTTACCCTCTACACCCCAGTAGTGCTGTAGCGCTGTGTCTCTGTAGTCATCCTACTAACGAAAGGGCAAGGAGACACCACTGGTAGAGAGGCATATGTGAAGAAAACAGTGTTTTTCTTCAGGAGCAGCTGGCCCTGGCCCTTGGCCCTGCACCTCATTACCCTGCTGCCCTTCTCTACTGCCTCCTGTCCTTCCTGCCTCCCTTCAGAAATGCCTCATGCTTTTAAAGTCCTGGATTCATTAGCGCAAATGCAGCCCACTGCTCTGTTTTCTCACTCGCTCCCTAAATGCCTGGAGCCTGCCTTTTAATCACAGTTTTGATAAATTGGTTGCAAATCCAGCTTAAAGTTTCATGGTTCTGCTGCAGCTTCTCCACAGCATTCAGGTGGATGTGGCTGAGCTGAGCACGGAATGACAAAAGTGTAGTGTTGCTGTTAGCAGGCTTGATGTTTGTGTTCTTACTTGTCTCAACACTCATTAAGTGAAGATTGTGACGCGGTATCTCCTTTCCTTAACAAGCCTTTTGTCAATATCCATGTAACGATGGTAAAAAGCTGATGGTAAAAAGAAGTGGGATGTGATGGACACAGTTTACAGAGTTAAGAATTGCTGGTGTATTTGGGTGTCAAGAATATTCCTGTAGATACAGTATGTGGTAGCACCTATTATTTATAGATTGTAGAATCTATATTATTATTAATAACTGCAGCCCTGCCTTTGGTACAGAATTAGACATCATTAGCAACAGCCAACTCCTCTATTTGGAGAAGGCTGTACTATTGAGGAGTCCAAGGGTTGTTCATTTCAAAACCTGACTCTAGAAGATATTTCATATTGTACATAAGTGGCAGTGCTACTAAATTTTTCTGATTATCGCTACTTGAAAGGTTTGCCAAATGCTGACAATGCTAGTCTCCGGAGAGTCTGCGAGTGTTCAGGCAGGTTGTGCTGCAGTGAGACAGAATTGTATGAAACTTCAGGTACAGTTGTGATAAAGAATGTAAAGTGCTGATTTAACAAGATACTTTACAAGTAGACATGAAATGAGAGGAAAAAAATCTGGCAAAGAAAACATTCAGACTCTTTTTTGCATAAATTAAACAACTGGTGTTCAGCATGGGAGGGCTCAGTTTTGCACCAGGAAGTACATTTGCAGAGTAGGTTTTCACACAAAAATATTGCTATATGCTAATATGTGCGAGGATCTAAAAGATTCAAAGTGTTTTTTATCTGAGGAAGCCGGGAGAAGTTGTTACTATCTTGCTGGCATTATGTAATAATTCAGAAGAGGATATATAGAGTGGAACAAAATTTGTCAGAACTTATCTTTTGAATTAGTGTTTGCAGGTCTAAGGGAGAGGGCTTGAACTTTCAAGGTGAAGCAAATACTCTGTATTTGATCTGTATCATCATCCTGGCACTGTCAGAAGGAACTGGCTGATCCTAAAAAAAGTGTTAGGCTAATGGGAGAAGTAATTGTACAATAGTCAGTTCTGCCTGGATAGGGTTTGGGCAGAGATGTAAATTCCAAACATGTACCTGGGAGGAAGCTACACAAACATTTCTATTCTTTCCTGTCTCAAATTGTTATACACACAAATGTAAAGCAGATTGCAAGTACTTCACAGTTCACTAACGATTTCAAGTGTTGAGGAACAATGAAGATCCAATTGGACCAGATCATTCACTTACTATACTTTCAAGACTTTTGCCTACTATCTAGTAAATGAGTGTTGTGAGAAAGACAGCAGGGCATTTACCCTGACTCTGTCTATGATTGTGTGGCATTTGGCTGAGATTTGATATGAGAGGTGTGGTTACTTGGATCTGTAATGCTTCACAAAGGGATTTCACCTACACAAGACAAGATTATATGGGACTTAGTCCATTTAAACTTTTATAGCTAACACGTCTAGATTAAAATTTACTTACTTTTCCCATTAGGAGTTAAGCAGAGGTTGGTTGGATGAGTGTATGCTAAACAAAGCCCTACAGATTTTTTTCTAAAATGTTCTTAGGTAAATTAGCATCAGCTTACTGTAAATATCATGGGGTGGGGTGTGTGTGCTTATTTACATTTGTCACATATACTAGCTACTTGAGTGAAATACTAAAAAAAAAAATATTTTTTTTAAACAACCAACCAACCCTGTATTTGTTTAGAGTGGCTCTAATGAGCAACTTGTCCAGCAACTGAATGTCTCAGACACTAATCATGGCATACTTGCTGTGAAGCACTATTTTAGCTCTGTATCAGATGAATACCAGAAAGTCATTGTTAGCAGTTAAATGGGACCAAATTTCTCAGCAGTTTTTAATAGCCAGATACCTGTGTCACCAGACTAGGCTAGTAACTAGCAAACATGGCAGAATATTAATAACCTCACCATGCCAGTGTTGCTGGTATCCTGTGACATGCACCTGCGGGCTGTGCAGTCAGGATTAAAGGGACACATCAGACTTGTCCAGAGGAATGACACTGATTTTTCTTCCGTTCTGTCTTGTGTGTACAAGCTGTCTACTTGCAGGCCTAGAGACAGCTAATCATCTCAGATTGCATCCTCAAGTTCAAACACTGGCAGTAGAAAACTAGGTGCTAATTAATAAAATGGAAATTATATATAAAACTGATGAAAGAAGAATGCTGGAAGGATGTTTCTGACATCAGACTTTATTCAACTTGTTTTCATTATGTTTTTGTAAGCTTCTATGAGAACAAGAGCAAAGAGACAGAGAGGAGACAAGGCATGCAGAAAAGATGACAGAAACCAAGTCCCTGGGCAGAGCCACATCCTTAAACTAATTTTAATCAAACGTGGGGATTGTAATG
Organism: Falco biarmicus; assembly: GCF_023638135.1. Classification (NCBI taxonomy): domain Eukaryota; kingdom Metazoa; phylum Chordata; class Aves; order Falconiformes; family Falconidae; genus Falco; species Falco biarmicus. Next base: position 18,455,497 of record NC_079311.1, on the reverse strand, counting down.
GAATACAGTGCAGTGATTTAGTGTGTATTCTCTGTGACTAAGTCTTCATTTCAAACCTTATGTAAAAAAGCCTCAGCTCATTTAGTCACAGATTTTCTTTAGTAACCTTCTGAAAAGTTAAGAGGAAGAGCAGTTTTCACTGCAAAAGATGGGTAAGGATGAGGAAATCAAAATAATGGAGGGGGTATATTCTAACATATACCAGCTGCCTATGCCACACCTAAAGATATGCCTATACTTCAGCCCTGGCACTAACTTAAAATTTTCAGAAATCAAAATGTTTCTATGTTTCACTAACAGTATGGATTTCGGCTTTAACTAGCAGAAATGGAAATGTGAGTAACATGATTAGAACCAAGAGCCATTTGCCATTTAATAGCCAAAAAAAAATAATCATTACTAATAGAAGAGGTTGTGTCCATGTGCAACCCCTGGTTATGAAAACTATCAACAGAGCTTTTCTGTCCTCAGAAAAGTAGTGGATCCTACAAATACAAGAAGGGTTAAGTTTAAAATAGAGCTCATCAAATGTCAAACATGGCTGCAGGAAACAGCAGGTATCCTTGACCTGTAATTGTCCACCTGCATAGATTTAAAGCCAGGCTATCCATTTCCAGGCTGCAATGAGCAATAGAAGCTTGTCTTACTAAACCAGGGAAAAACTGTCATTGCCCCAGGACCTTGGTCTGCTTTTTCAATAGAAGAGGCCACATCTAATTTGTCAAAGCAGCTGCTGAGCGTTCAGGGCATTAGAGCTATTGTGTGATGGACTAGATTCCCAGCTGCATTCATCCACAGTCACCCGGTGAGGACAGCTCGGTGGAGGAGCACAGGCTGCCTCGTGCTCTTGTTTGACCCATGTAGCACTGACATATTTATCAAGAACTAGGAATTCCCTGTAGGGTATGCTGGCCCCACAGGGCTACTACTCTGTCTGGAAATAGCAAAGTCTAATTGGTGGACAGGATGTTAAGTAACACCCAGTTTCTTTTTTTTGGCATTTATATTGAGTATAGGGAGATGTGGTGCTGTACAAAGATGCTGAATTGGGAGGGCAACCTAGCCCTTTTAAATAAGAGATTTCTGAAACTGCTTTGAAATCTGAAGGGATTTAAGAGCAGAAAGCCTAGTAGCTGGAAGACTCTTAAAGTGCCTTTTGGTGTTAATGCCAGTGTACAATTAAAATGTCAATATGCTGTTAAAGATATTTGAATAATTCATTTTTCTCATATAGGATGTGCCTAGTTTCAATAATTGTATTAATTAATACGCGAGATGTCCTGTAGTAATTTTACAACAACCTAAACATTGGCAGTCCTGGTTCAGAGCACTTTTAATATGATCTGTGGACTGTGAACTGTTTAATTACATGCCTCTGTACAAAACACCATCTACATTCTTCTTATATAGATAACATTTTAGCAAATGGTATCAACATCCCCTTCAATATGTAGGAAGGATCCTGACTGTCTCTTTTCCTTTTTTTCTTTGTTTTCTTTAAGACTGTAAAAAAGGCAAGCTTAATTCTTTATATCAGGATGGCTTTTTGCTTACTGATTAACAGCATGCAGTTAATTAAAAACAGAAAAACCTGGAGAGGGCATAATTTAGATTTTGCCATGTTAATTTCATTGAACATTAAATACAGATAACAAATGCCATCATGTTTGGGAAGTAGTTGTTCCTATGAATAGCCTTAGTTTAGTCAGGTGTTTAGGCAGGTGTTACTTCAAGCTCTTTAATAGTCATTTAGTGAGACACTATAGTCTCTGGTGTCCAATTACTGTTGCTATGACTTTTGCTAGATTTTAATCACGTGTTCCAAGATTTTCTGTAGCTGAGAAAGAGGATAGGGAAAAATAATGTTGTTGTTCTCATGTTAAAAAAAAAAAAAAAAAAAAAAAAAGAGTCTTAAGGGCATTATATTGAGTTTTGAAGCAGATAGTCCAATTTTACCATTATGTCAAAAATGTGCATCCTGACATCCCTGTGAGGGAAGAAAGAGCTTCACTGGCCAAGCTATAAGTTTTTGAAAAATCTCAGTCCCTCATGCCCGGAAGACACTTGTCACAGTTAGGCAACTAAATACACAGACAACTGTGTGTACATTGAGCATTGGTGCTGTGACTGATAAGCACGTTAGCCACCAGCTGATAGTCTTGACAGCTTTCCATGCCCCAGCAGAGCAGCATAAGTCAAGAGTCCCTGCTGAAGTAGATTTTAACAGCTCCATTGGCATTAGAAGAGCTTAGGGCAGTTTGTAGAGAAGTTGATCACGAAGCATTAAGAGACATTTCTGGCAGAGCTGTACAATACAGCAAACATTTGGAAATGGCTAGCAGCACATTCGTCACCAACTTGATATTGGCTGGGAAGAATACCTGTAATACTCTGAAACAGTGAGTCCCAGTGGATAGCCTCCAGAGCAGTTCCAGCCTCCCATGTCTATCAAAGTGGTTAGCCCTGGATATTAAACTCTAGTTCTCCCACCAGCAGCCGAAGATTGCTATCTACTATGAAATAAAATCTCAGATGAAGGTACAGCTTGATAGCATTGTCACAACTGGACATAAACTAGACAGTTCTTTCATATGCCCAACAAGAATTTTTTTTAATTGGAAAATAACACCAGCTGCATGCTGTCAATAATACGCCATCTTGTTCATGCTCAATCCCATCTTACCCACAATTGCTACAGAATATAAAAGAACAGCTGTTAAAAAAAAAAGGGGGGGGGGGGGGGGGGTTGGGGAGCAGGCACATTTTTGAAGCCCTACAAAGCTACTGTTATTCTCTATCATGTTCTTGTAGAAAGAAACGGAGTGGGGGTTTTGGAGAGCCTGAAAGATCTGCAATTACTAAACACAAACAGTACCAGCACAGACAGGGAATATAACTGTTCACAGAAACACCTCCTGAACAGCAGCACACTGAAGCTTTCATTAAAATAATTCCAAGTCTTTTGAGAAGCACATATTTTCCAGGTGTTTCCTTATTCTTGAAATCATAAAACTACAATGAGTTCCTGTTTGGAAGCAAGCAGGGTGAGTGAGACAGAAGCCATAACGCTGAGTAAACAGTGCTGCTTGTTTTTAAAGAAGCTAACAGAAGTGGTCTTGTCGTGTGGTGCAGAAAAGGCCGTTGCTAGTTTCTTTGAGCCTGTGGTCAGCACTGGAGAAATTTAATTCCTGCCACCAGCTTATAGCTCCCATCAAACTGTTCAACAATTCTCTGTGTGTATTCGTGACTGAATGAGTCCCAATCAGGGGCTCTCAAAGGAGGGCACAGAGCAGGAGTGCCCTCTGTCCCTTCTGTCTGCTCTCCCCACTGAACCTCTTCCATTCACCACAGAGCCTGCCCAGAGGTTGGGGCAATCACAGCTCATAATAAAGAACATAAAGAGCACTGCTTTTTTTGCAGATAGCGTTCAGCTTTATCTCTACAAAACACTAGTCTCTATTCAGTGTCTTAAAGAGGTCTTACAGTCCTGCAGCACTTTATATACTTTTTGTTTAAATGTGACCAAACTACAGACAGTGCCCTGAGGCACTCGTCCAGTAAGACCAATTAATTTTCCATACCCAGGGGGATTTGTGTATCTCAGTGTGCAGTCCTTAATCATTGAACTAAATTACTAATATCAAACCAGCAGCTACTTTCGTATACCCAGCATCAAGACCTGGAGAGACAATACAGTTTATCTCTGCTTGCTCATGGCAAGATGACTTGATAACATCAGCTGTGCTTCCCTGAAAGGTTGGGTCTCACCTACACTGTGTTTAGAAAGGAGGAGAGAGAATAAATTTATATCACTGAGAGAAAAGAGATTGTGATAAAATTTGTTAGGGTCCCAATGCTAGGAAAAAATGAGGCTTTAACCTCTCACATGGAAGTTTGTAAATCTCTAGATCAGTAAACATATCTTGAGAACTAGTCTACAGATACAAAAAAGCCAGTCATGTTCCTTGTCACAACAGCTACTTTCATGTTGATTAACTAGCTGTGCAAGCTGCCTGGTTTATCTGCAGCAGTGCAAAATACTGGCTTAAAGAAAGAGCCTGAGCAGAAACTGAACAAACACTACAGAAAAATCCGGAAACTTGGGGTTTGGTCCAGTACCAGAAATGAGTGGAAGGCTGGGGGAGTTGCTGTATTCCAGAAACATGCTGTTTGTGAGACGTGCGATAAAGCAAATACACAGGTACATTTGCCTGGCCTGCCACTGGACAGTCAAAGAGGATGTCTGGATGGGCTTTGAATGTATGTTGGAGAAGACACTGGTTTGCACATACTGCTGTGGTTAGATTGCTGCTGGCCCCAGGGCAGCTTTCTTGGAGCTGGGACAGGTACATGCTTGTCAGAGTATATCCTCTGAGATGAAGCTACAGTTTCACCTTACCCAGGGAAACAGACTGGCCATAGTAATCACTGAGCATGTTAATTGCACAGATAGGAAATACCAGTGCATCAAAGCACAAGTGTACATGCAGTGCCTGCAAGGTGGGGAGGTGATAAAAAAAGTTAGGTAAGAAAATGCAGAGAACTATAAATCTGACAGTCAGAAAAAAATGCATGAAAGAAGCCATCACTGAAGATAAAAAATGAAGTAAGTGAGAGAGAAATCATAGCCACATCAGGACAAGAAGTCCATCAGGGAAACGCTCAGGTTGTGGCTGGAGTAAGTATGCTTGCTTTACTGGAGATACTGTGGATTCAAATGAATGTAGCTGAGTGGAAAGGCGGCTTCTGGTATTTATACTGGAAGAGTAATGAGGTACAGAAAAAGAACCGGCAGTAAAATTAGTCTTGCTGACTGTTATGGCCAGTGTTTCAAACTCATTGCAATTCCTCAGTCACTTAATGTATTCAAAGGCAGTTGATGGTATGGGACTGCAATACAGAGGGAAATGATAAACCTAACATGAGATGTGTATAAGCTGTTTGTTGCCTACAGCACCAGCCCTGCAAATATTTCTAGAAAAAGCAGTCTTGTCTTTACTGATCACTGGGGGCATGTTTTAATTCTTAAATCCAGGTCTTTTGACTACACCTGCAGTGTTCATGAGTGTAGAAATGAAGAGTTAATCCACTGTGTTTGCTTTCTGTCACAGAATATATGGTGCTGGTGTTTTAATTAAAGAAGAGTTTTTAGCCTTCCTCTATGTAAGAGCAGACCTAACATGGGCTCCAGCCATGTTCCTAATGTGCACCAGCAACCCAGCTGTGTGCAGAAACACTATCACTAAGAAATACATTCTTTGTGCACAAGTAAACATCCTTGGCTTGGTCACATAGTTGTTCAACAGTTAAATAATCATTTCCAGGGATCTCAAGGAATAGGATATATAGGGTACAGTCGTACTATTTAAATGTCATGGATATTTAACAGATGGCTCCTTTGTTAGTTCAGCTGTGATGTGGTCAGTTGCACTAGTAGCTCAAAACTAGCATTTCCATTTTTGTGTCTTTAAAGATCAGAGCTGATGAAGAAACAATTTTTTCTTTTAGGTCATATGCAGTGTTTGAAATTTAACCCCAGTTCTTCCATAAGGCTGCTTTGAGCTTCAGCCGGCTAAGCAGATCTGCTTATGTTGATACTCAGCAAACTTCGGTTTTCCCTGTTGTGCGCAAAGGCCATAGTTCAAAACAGGCTGTAAAAAAGCAGAGGAAAAGCCACAGAATTTCTCAGTGACAGCTTCTCTTTCCTTGACACTGTTCATAAAAACTGCTTCCAGAAAGGCACTGGGCTGCCCAGAATACATAATGCCCACAGCAGGGGAAGAAAAAAAAAAAGAAACAAAGAAACACCCAGCATTTGTTCTGTGCCATCAGAGGAGCTCCATGCAGGCAATGGGAACTGTGAAGATGAGAGAATCACTTTGCAGGCTACAACAACTTCTCTGGAGCCCTGAATTCATGCATATTCAGCCAAACATATGTAAATCTGGTTTAACCCAGCTGTGAAAGATCCCCTGAAGTAAACTAATAAAGAGCAGCTGGATATGTTTAAGCTCATCCCAGGCATAGTAGAAAGGTCCCAGAATGTGCACTGAGCTTTTTTTACGTCAGTAGAGGAAATGCAGCAGACTTTAAAGGAAACTTGTGTTTTAAGATGCAAAGCAGCAGAAAGTTTTCTTCTGCCGTGACAAGCTACAAAAGAATTAATTTTCCTTGACATTTGGACTTTCTACGTCTCATTTTAACTACTGTGAATGCCTGTTTTACTTTTTTGAAGGACCTTCTATTTTTGCTTATTCCCCAACACACAGAGGCATCTAAAATTATTGCTTACTAGGAAAGCTTGAGAGGTAAATGAAAGTACTTAAATCAGGAAAGTTCTAAATGATTAGCAACTGCATACCACCTGCCAGTGGAAGAAAGGTTATCGAGTGCTTTCTAGTGCAAGAGCTGGCCTTGAGCCTAGCCTCTGGGACAAATAAAATTGGGCTGGCTTCAGGACTGTAATGATTTTCATCATTATATTATAGATCAGGAGGCTGTGTATCTCAAACCTTCTCCCATGCCTGCAAACTTAATAAACTGGTTTATTTACAGAGATACAGCTTAGAAGCAATACAATTAAAAAAGCTCTAAGAGCTTGCTATTCCAGTCTTTTTCAGATCTGTCTCCCCTTTGTTTTAGTGGGGGTGGGAGTTGTCTAAGCATGAATTTGCTAGTTCAGATCTTGTAATTTCCATCTGTAATGATCCCTTTCAAAAAAAAGAGCTGCTTTTTTCTAATTTCTCAAAATTCCTGAGTGTGGCCATGGTGTAGGTTTTGTATGGCCACTGTGGTATGCAGAAGAACTTGATTGCAGGCTCATAATCAAACTAAAACCAGATAACTGAAATCCACTATGAAAATATTACTACAACACTCATGGGTTATCTCGTGGACATGGTGGAGTCATTTCTCTCACCTTTCTTACTTATCTAACTTAAAAAAACACAAGAATGAAAGTTTTCTGTATTCCCATTGAGAGCAAAGCCACCTGTTGATCTCCGGTCTTTTAGTAAGTTACAATGATCTTTTTTCTGTAGTCATGTTGACAGTCATTCATCAGAAGTGGAAAGAAGTGATATCATTTTGACCAGCTGAAAGGAGAAATAAAACCACCCTTAGAGATCAATAGATAAACCTATCCTGGAGGGATTGCTTCTGAAATAGGTCTGATTAAGGGCCAGCCCCCGCCCTGACACAGGCTACTATGGCTGATCTGATTGTTTAGATCCTCTTCAAGGCTTTGTTACATGTTACCTCAGGCACATTATGTATTGATTTTCTTTTCCTAATTTTTAAGTACGATTTCTCCTCATACCTCCAGTGATCCTCAGGCCTCTTGTAAGTGAAGTTTTTTTCTTTACCAGATTCATTCTTCTCTCCAAGCACATGCATCTGCTTTTTGTTGGCTGGATATCTCAGACTGCTAGCTTGGGCAACTGGCTTTGAGAACCATGGGGTGGAATCTGGGGAGAGATGGATTGCTCTCCTCAGCACAGTCATTCAAATCAACAATCCAGCTGTACTGCGAAGGGAGGGCAAAAAAGCATTTGCCAGCAGCTTTAACTATGAATGTTTGAGCTCTTTTTTTTCTAGCTGGTGACACGGAGAAAAACAGATACTGGGTAGAATTGCACTGAGTCAGCAGCACAGGTCCTTGTGGACAGAAGGAAGATGAAGGAGAAAGCTTACTTTTTTCATCAAAGCCCCTCCAATAAAAGGGCAAACATCACATCATCGGGATTATAAAGTGGTTGGTTATGTCAAACCTTGAAATGATTCTTTCAAGAAAAATTAGAGAGACAATCTCAGAAATGCATGGTAGACTCTGGTCGCTCCTCAGTTTGCTGTCACTTTAAATCTGGGTGTCCAGTCTAAATTAGTCTGATTTTTTTTGTTTGTTCCTACTACTGCTGGCTATAAAGGAGGAAGAAAGCTTGTTAATACCTGCAGGGATTTTCCAGGCTGAAATAGTATTTTAGCAGCATGAGACTGCCTGTAAACAGAGTTCTAACACTTGAAGACACGTTGAAAACTTTTTCAGTGGTATTTTTAAAAGATATTCAAAAGCCCATAAAAACTTCCATTCATAATGAGTCTATACCAGCACTTCTTGCAAGTCTAAGCAGGAGGAGATGTACGTCTGACAGAGAAGCTCGCACTGAAGAATGAAATTAACTGCAAGATTTTCCCCTTAAATAACAACAGCAAAGAAATCATTGTGCCTTTCTGGAACAATGACTTGTTCTGTGGAAAGTCTCAAGTGATTTTGTAGATACTGGAGATAGAAGTGGGCTCATTCCCATTTAGCTAGAAAGTGAAGTTTAAGACACCAGTGACACTCACTCCCTGACTGCTGTTAATGTGTGGTCTAGACTTAAATATTACCTTATTCCCTGATAGTTATTACTGCACTTACCTGCCAAAACATCATTCTTCATTTCACGCTTCTGTGTTTCAGTTTTTTTGTGTGCCACTATTTTGGGTTATTAGTTTACCATCTGTTGCAGGCAGCTTTGGAAAGTGACAGCTCCCTGCAGAGGTGATCACAGAGCATCTTTGGTGCACTTGGCATGTGGTCATCTTGTTGTCCAGTGTACGCCTCTCACAGCCATAATTCATTCCTGGGACAGAGTTGTCTTTGCCTCCACGCCACAGCTAACTGTAGTGCTCAGGCTGAAAGGTGTTATTTTTGGTGACAGCTAACTAGGTTATTTGCACATGGGAACTTGTAGTTAGGGGACCAGGTATTGCTGTCTGCCTCATGAATTATTTTCACTGAATTGGGCTTGGTTATGAAAGAAGGGAGCACCTGGACTGTTGTATCACTAAACCAGCCTCACATTAAGCTATTCAAACTGGGAAGTCATTTGCTGTTTGGTTTCATTCATCAAGCAGTTGGGAGGGTTATAAGGTAGAATTTGAGTTTGTGCTCACTGGAACTGTATGCCAGAACCTAGACTCAGAGGAATGTAATGGTGAGGCTTTTCTTGATGTTATGCCATCCCTGTCCCTGATCACAGGTGAGACAAAGGAATTTAGGCTTCATCATGGGACGTTTCTTTTTATCCTGTACATGCTAAAAGGACACAGCTTTTACTGGGCCTCTGGAGCTGAGGTCTCCTTTCTGCAGATGTCTGTTCATTGCTGTTCTCCTGAGACAGACTCCTTTCTTCAGATCTCTTCCCCAGTAGACCTTTGATCAGTACTTTTCAGCTGCAGCTTTTCAGCAGGTTTTAGCTCACTTTCATTTGTTTCTGAGAAGGTTAGTCAAAAGACTTTACAGAAGTCAAAGGGTATCATGCTTAATGTTTCCCAATAAAAAGTAAGCCATTTATCCTGTCAAGAAAGGAAGTTTGTCAGATTTAATGTAGTTTATTCTTGGGAAACTTGCTTTGGCCTTTTTTTTTTAAAGTTACTTCATCATCCTTTGAATGCCTGTGAAATTGATTGTTTCATCACTTGTTTTAGTGTCATTCCCATTCTGCAAATTGTGCTGGCAGGTCCGTCTTTTGTTAGGTCCTCCCTTTGGCTCATCTTAAAGGCAGGTGATATGCTTGTCCTTTTCTAGAGCTCTTGGGGCTCATACTTCCTCCAGTGTTCTCCAAGATACTCCACAGTGACTAGAAATAGCTTTGGCTAGCTCCTTTAGCAGTCAGGGATGAATTCCTTTAGAGAATTTGAAAGCATCTACATTACCTAAATATTTCTAGCTCTTCCTTCTGTCACGGTTGACACATGCCTTGGATTTGTTAAATTTCTGATCACAGATCAGAGTGGGGATTTTTGCTGAAAAGTAAAGCAGGAAAAGGAGTAAATGCTTCAGTCTCCATGTCTTTGCTTATCTGTCCTCCTTTACTGAAGTTTGTTGTACTGATACTTGTTATTCTTACTCAGTTATGCTCATGCCATGTATTCTTTGGAATGATGAAATCTATTCCTTTGTAAATATTTCATCCTAATTACATTTCTGCCCTTGGAAGTTCTTTCCTATTAGAATTAGAAGGAGCAGAACATGCCCAGAATAAGTTCATCAGCTTTTTCCTAAAATAATACTTTCAGCACTGTGCACATCTTGCTTTTAAACTTGTTTTTTAGCAGATATAGAGGTAGTCAGTCCTAACCCTTAACAAAATACTTTTGTAAATTGGTGAAAAGAATGAGCCTTACCACCTTCCTGCTTATGATGATCTAGTATCCAGTAGATACAGTAGATCCTTGTAACACCTCATTTTCTTTTCTCTCTTATTTTCACCCAAAGACATTCAACAAGTCTGCTTCTCACATTCTCCAGAACTTCAGAAAGATTATATGTATTATTGACATAAAATGTAATGGCTCATTGCTTTCCCCCCCCCCTACCTTTAGTGAACAAGCAGGATCAATACTCTACTCATGTGATTTATCTAAGCACTAGCTTATTTCAGAATTGAAACATTTTGAAGGTTTGGAAACATTTTTCTTAATGTCTTCTTAACCACCCAGCCAACCAATACTGTGTACCTTACCTGCAAGCTCTGCTGGAAGAAAGAATCAATTATATAGTAGAATAATACAATACCATACCACGTCTTCTCTCTCATTAGATGAGTAAGAAAAGGTGATTTTTCATGTTCCAGACTACTACTGTACAGAGCATACTGACTGAGAAAATGAATGGTGATGTTAGGAGGTGCAGACAAAAGGACATGGGATGAAATTACAGAAAGTTAGTGGAGGAGGAAGGATCAGGTTGTCTACAGGAATCAGAATGGCCATGAAAAGTGGAGGATATCAGGTGACTAGCCTGGCTGGTTTAGTAGCCGGAAACGACAGTACATCACACATGGGAAGACATTAAATTCTTAAGCCTCTTTGTGATTTACAATGGACAGTCTGACTTAACTGGAAGAGTTAAGGGAGAGAGATAAGTGTCAGCATGTCTCTGGCATTAGAAGCGTGTACGGTCTGATCCTTGAAGGTGCAGATATTTAACCTCATCTATGTCTCTGAAGTTTTTTTCAATTTCACTAGTATTTTTACCACCGGACCCCTCCCAAGTGTAACGTTGATACAGGTAACTATGTCAGCAATATTGCTTTCCAAAGAATAGCTGGTCATTAGTCATGGTGATAGGTCTCCATGTATTGCAGAAAACAATCAAGAGTATGGATGAGCAGTTCAACCACATGAAATAAGCAATGTATTTTCATATTTGGCAAGAATATACTGCAAACAGGAAAGTACTAGACATAGTATTTTAAAAGTGAAAGTATTTTATTTAGAATACCTGTTCTTTTCTATAGTGATATTTAATATCAAACATATTTTACAGTCTGGTTCCATAGCATTTTATGCAGCCAGCCCAGACAGTTTTCCAGTACATAATGTCTTAGAATACTGTCAGATAATACATAGCTATAAGACTTTTCAACAGCAGTTATTTCCTCAAAGCTGGGAGTCCCAGTGCTTTACTTGACTTTCAAAAATACAGGCCCTACATTTTTCTGGTTATTTTCTCCATCTATTTTAATTCTTTGAATAATAAGTGCTAATGGGTGATGCTGAACCGAGCCTTGGGGAATGTGTTGTTCTTCAAGAACTGCAGGAACACAATGCAGTTTGTAAAGTGGCATGAACACTATCCTGTTTGCTTTCAAACTGGCTTGTTTTGGGGACATAGTTAGGATCGCATACTCACTTATTCATCCCAGTCTGTGAAGGCAGTTAGTACTGATGCTAGGGACTTGAGATGTTGATTGACGGTGACTGCAATTATCAGCCTATTTTGTATCAGATCTTCTGTCTCTGTGGTCATGACAGTAGGATGCTGAACACTCCTAATACTTTTTCATTACTTAATTGTATCTATTCCATAAACATTAATGCAGGGACAAATCCTTCCCAGTTTATCTCATTTAAGTTAATTAAAATTATTGGGATTGCCTGCGTAACTAAAGACACATGTATGTGATCCATGATAAAAAATAAATTATGTCATTAACCTGGCATTGTGTCCAGAGTAGATCCACCTGCCTAGAGCAAAGCCACTAATTTAAATATCCTTTAAATCTAGTAGAGAAAACATAGTAAACCTCAGGGAGGTTTGAACTCAAGAGTAACTAGCTGGAATCAGGCTGTTTTAAGGCCCTCATAAATTTCTGCTGATAAAACACCTGCAGCATGAGTGACATCATTTCAGCTACCTCTTTCTTGAACACACATGGTCACTCAGTCTGAACTGTGTGGTAATTTTGTAACGTGAGTTGTAGTGATTCAATATCTGTTGGTAATGTAAAAGTGAAGATTTCATCTTGCTTTTGTATGCAGTGATGCTGGTTTGTGCTTAAGGCTATCTTCACAGAGTAGGATTTAGCCTAAAGCAGGAGGCTGAGGGCAATGAACAACCTCACTTGGCCAGTAGGAAGTGTCAGGCATTCCCTCGTGTCTGATCACCAGACACCTGAGAGAGAGGTCAACACTTCCCTCTCCACTCCTCATCATGAGGAAGTTTTAGATGGCAGTGAGATCTCCTCTTCTCAAAGCTGAACAAACCAAGCACCTTCAGCTGCTCCTCATCAGGCATGCCCTGTAGTCTTTTCACCATCTTTGTTGCCCGCCCTTGGACACATTCTAATACTTTTATATGGTTGGCCCTTCTGGCCACCAGGGCCCATTGCTGACTCGTCTTGAGCTTACCGTAATCAATCAAAACCACCAAACCTGTTTCTGCAGGACTGCATTCCAGCCTCTTGTCCCCTAGTCTATATATAAAAGGATATTGTTAGTAAAGCATGACTTTCCCTTCATGAACCCATGCTGGCTTTGACTGTAGGTGCTTACACCCTTAGGTGGGCACTGAGCAGGGATTTCTAATCTTTTTCATGCAAAAAAATTGGACTTAAGTGCTTAAAGGAGCATACCTCTGCAAAGCTTGTGCATGGATCGTGACCATGAAATTAGGCTTTTGAAGTTTAAGCTTTTCTTAACTTCCCACCCAGCAACGCATTTCTGGATAAGACTGAACGCTTCTCTGGCTATACTTCCCACCCATTTAAGACTCTGTATTTCTGATTCTCCAGTTAATGACTGGAGACAGTTTGTGTAAGTAAATTTGGGCTCAAAATGCTGCAGAGTCTAGCATGTAATATCATCAGGTGAAGGTCCACAGAAAACCAGCAACTTTGTAGTGATATATAGTTACTGCTGACTGTGCTGTAGCCACTGGACTGTGCTTCTGGTCTACATACAGCAATTTTGTATGTGGATTTGAATTACAGAGCTAGGTTCTACTGCTGCTTGTTAAGTGGTGATGACAAAGAATAGAAAAAAATGCATCTTAAAAAGCTGCTGGGCTTTAGAAGAGGATTCGCTGAGAAACAATTTGAAGATTGTTTCTAATCGTATATTGTTTTCCAAGATCTACTTTCCTTCTCCTAACTTTTTTTACAATTAAGATATTTATATGAATGCTGGATCTTACTTTCCTAAGTGATCATGAGCTCTTGCTATTTATTCTCCTTATCAAGTCATAATCCTCTATTTGTCACAGCACAATAATTTCTGTGGGAACCAGTTGTGACGTCGGTCTCAGGGACTTACGTTTTAAAGAACTTTTAAATATGATGCTCATATCTTGTAAGCAAATAGCCGTTGTCCACCTAGAAGTTGCAATTAAATGGGGACAGAAAAATATATGCTATAGAAGCAATACTGTATGTACCTAGAATACTTATCAAAGGTTTCTGTGAGATAGTAGCAACTTTCCAATGCTCTTTTAAAATACTTTACTGAGGATATTTTGCATTTGGTTCTGATTCTGTGTCACTAATACCTTCTCTACCGAACACATGAAAAAAACATTACTCTAGGAGTTGATTTACAACATGAAAGTTTTGTATATTCACGGAGTCTCAGGAGAACCTTGGAGGTACTTTTTCTGTCTTGCTGTCTCTCCTGTAATAAGGACAAGGATTACATTTCTTTAGAGCATGTGGGGCTTTTAGTGCCCTGGCCCTGGCACTTGGACACTCTCCGGACAAAGAGGTGGGGAGAGATGTTCCTTCAGGTCCTTGTCAGGCTGTGGCTGCTCCTTGTTAAGCACTACAAACAAAATAAAAAATGCAAAAAAAAAGCAGACTCGAGGCTCTGTGCTTGTGTTTCATTTGTGCTGCTGCCTTGGTTCCCAGCTATGTCAGAAAAAAAAACTATTTTCTTCAGAAATTCAGGGTATTGATTAATGCTATATTAGGGACTTCAGATAGAGGAGGTACACTCTGCCAAAGATGCTTTCTCTGAGAGTAGGCACATGGAGGGCCAAGTAAGATTTGATAATGATCTCTCACCGCAGCACAGGACTACAGGATAAGGCCCTCAGAATCAGGGCTTTCAAATGAGAAGGCACAGGCTTCAGCACAAAGGTCAACCTATTAATGTGTTCAGAACAAGAGAGAGCTTTTGAAATTAAAATAACAAGGACAGTCATCTACCAAGCTCAACAGATTTCAGCACTGTGCTCTATTTTTCATAGTTATTTAAGCATCCTCCTGAAGCTTAAGCGTGTGACACTGACTTTTAAAACACATGACAAAGTTTGGGTTTTTTCAGTTCTGGTTTTGTTCTTAGTGCTTAACAAGGAGCAGCCCCAGCCTGACAAGAATGAAGGGCAGAAAGAAAAGCCTTAAACAATGTGGGATGCACTTCTCTGGTATTTGCAGAGCTTCTGTCTCCTTTTAAAAGTTTTTCAATGAGAATGTTTACCATAGTAAAAATAAGATGGTATTAGCTGAGGAGAGATCGGATGGAGGGAGGGGAGGAATGAGCAGTATGTCAGAGGAGGAGAAATAATAGCTCTGACATGCTGAAGTCAGCGTGAGTTGCCCAGGGCCAAGATTTCAAACCAGTTGCACTTGCCCTACAAGTAAATTCCTTCTCCCCTCCTGAACTTTGTAGCCTTCAACTCCAGATCTGAAAGCTATACTGAAAGCCCAAGGCTGCATGTGCAAAATGCAGCTTGCAGGTCTCCAAATTTGGGCAAGCTGATCAAAAATCACCTTGCAAAACACAAATCTACCTCAAAGGGTGTGCCTTTGAACAAAGTAGTCAATGATTAGTTGTTTTTCCCCATCCTTAGTTTGTTTAACCACTGTATGCTGTTTATTGCAGGAGTGATCCGTGAAAGTTACCTGAAAGGTCATGATCAGCTGGTGCCGGTCACCCTGTTGGCCATTGCTGTTATTCTTGCTTTTGTCATGGGGGCTGTCTTTTCGGGAATCATAGTGTATTGCATCTGTGACCATCGCCGCAGAGACGTGGCTGTTGCGCAGAGGAAGGAGAAGGAGCTGACCCACTCCCGACGTGGTTCCATGAGCAGCGTTACCAAGCTCAGTGGCCTCTTTGGGGATGCTCAGTCCAAGGAGCCAAAGCCTGAAGCTATCCTCACGCCTCTGATGCATAACGGCAAGCTGGCTACCCCAGGCAGCACTGCCAAGATGCTAATCAAAGCTGACCAGCACCATCTGGACCTGGCCGCTCTGCCAACCCCTGAGTCCACCCCAACCCTGCAACAGAAGAGAAAGCCCAGCCGTGGCAGCAGGGAATGGGAGAGAAACCAGAACCTTATCAATGCCTGCACAAAGGATATACCCCCGATGGCCTCGCCTGTAATCCCAACCGACCTACCGCTTAGGGCTTCTCCTAGCCACATTCCCAGTGTTGTGGTCCTGCCCATAGCCCAGCAAGGCTACCAGCACGAATATGTCGACCAGCCAAAAATGAGCGATGGGGCTCAGATGTCTGTGGAGGACCAGAATGCCACCCTTGAGTACAAAACTATCAAAGACCATCTCAGTAGCAAAAGCCCCAGCCACGGAGTTAACCTGGTGGAAAGTCTTGACAGCATGCCACCAAAAGTACCCCAGCGGGAAGCTTCCCTTGGGCCCCCGAGCGCCTCGCTGTCACAGAGTGGCCTGAGCAAGCGGCTGGAGATGCATTCTTCTGCTTACAACGTGGACTACAAGAGAAGCTACCCTACAAACTCTCTCACAAGAAGTCACCAGACGTCGACCCTCAAAAGAAACAACACTAACTCCTCTAACTCTTCCCACCTTTCCCGCAATCAGAGCTTCAGCCGGGGTGACAACCCACCACCGGCCCCGCAGCGAGTGGACTCCATACAAGTCCATGCTGCTCAGGCGCAGGCTGTGACTGTATCTCGGCAGCCGAGTCTCACCACCTACAACTCACTGACGAGGTCAGGGTTGAAACGTACGCCCTCGCTAAAGCCTGATGTACCTCCCAAACCTTCCTTTGCTCCACTCTCTGCATCCATGAAGCCCAATGATGCATGTACATAATTGGGGGGTGGGGGTAGGGGGGTGGAGGACGGCAATTAAGCAGAGGTTGCGCTTGAAATCCAGTGTTCTACAACTGTTATCACTTGCTCCTCTGAGAAGATGGTTGTTGCAAGCTGAAAATGTGTTGGATTTCTGCTTTCTGGGAAAAGTGGAATATTTTTTTTAAACCCGAGCCATATGACCCATGGTTGAAGGTTTGCAATTGCAGGACTCGCCCCTACAACCCACCAGTTCTTTGCTCAAAAGACTAACCCTCGATCACAAACATTGAGCCAAAAGCACACAGGTGAAAAATGACTATGACATTTCACCCCCCACCCCCAAATGCACAACGCATTCCTGAACTGGGAAAGAGTGCTCTGAAAAGCAAAACAAATAACTACAAAAATGAACAAATTTAAAAAAGAAAAAAAAAAAAAGAAGGAAAAAAGAATCCACTGATAAAGCTAACTCTGACTTAACAATGGCAGAAGTTTACTATGTGCAAGTACTGTGAAATGATGCCCATCAGTGTTACAGCCATTTGGTTACAGCAGTTAAATGCCATGTTGGGCAAACTATGTCATAGATTTCTGCTACCCTTCTCTTTTAATAAATAACATGTGACTGCTAACGCAAGTAACTCCTCTTATTTATTGTTCAGCTTTCGTTTTTCCTAAAGAAATGACTTCTGCATATCATCCTGTGAGCAGCTCTTCAGAGAAGTACCTTGAAAGTTATACATATTTAACGTGAAACTCATTAACTGGAGTAATTAAAACTCTTTTATTTTTCCAATAAATTCACTGAGTTAGGTAAGTTGGAGCTGGAATTCTGAACTTTGTGCCTGGACTGCCTGATTAGCTGAAAAAAAAGGGGATATCTATTTAAGTCTCTCAGCTAATTAGCTGCTGGGCCTATGACCTAAGACAGCAACAAATACCACAAGTTCATAACTTCTAAAGCAACTGCAAGAGAAACTCTAAAAAGCCGCACATTTGTGCACCATTGCTATCAACATGGCTTTGTCAGTAGCTAATACTTTCTGTGAAGGCACCAGCTTGTGATGTGCCATCTCATTTCACCTTGCATGTGAGACGGCAAACAAAATCCTCAAACAGTGTGAGCTA
The DNA here is from genome assembly GCF_023638135.1 of Falco biarmicus. NCBI lineage: Eukaryota > Metazoa > Chordata > Aves > Falconiformes > Falconidae > Falco > Falco biarmicus. Next base: position 18,438,054 of record NC_079311.1, on the reverse strand, counting down.
GTTAATATGCCGGCTGTTACCATGCATAAATTATGGTCTTATCACACGGGTTTTTCGTGGGAATATATCTGTGAATAGCCTGTTTTCTTCCACATGTAAATTTGTGCCTTACACCCTCAGTTGTGTATACTTGTGAGCTGTAGTATGTAAAACCTTTTTCTTTTTCCCCTTTGAGTAATGCAAATATTTATTGATCCTTCCTCCTCCAAGCCCCTTCAAGAACTGAAGTAAAGACATTGAAAGAAGAAAGTGGTGGTTATTGTCATAACCCCATGTCCCTCAAGAAATTAGGCTAGCGTCATACCCTCCACTTCAATTTGACTTTATAGCTGTGCCAAGTCCTCTCTCAAAACCACCTACAAGCAGCAATGCTCCCAAGGCACCATGCTAGGGGTTCTGCCTTTCCCCTCCTCCTGCTCCTCCTTTACCACACATCAGTATGGCGATTGTTCTCACTGGGCAGCAGCGAAGTGACCAACACCCTTGTCCACGGGACTAGTGTGTACCCCGGCTGGGGATGAGTACTGGCGAGAGGGGCCAAGACCTGCAGATAGCCCAGTCACACGTCCTGCAGCATGCAGGGCACATGGAGCTAGGACAGGCAGGCGGGCTCCTGCTGTAGCTACCTGCTGCTCCAGAAGGATGCTGCATATACTTCTTTGGGGAAAAATGTAATTTTTTTTCCTTTGTTTCTTTTGTGTGACTGTGCATGTAGCTAGCGTGGGAGTGTGTGCGCGCACAGGTGTGTGCGTGTGTGTGTGTGTGTGCGCGCAGGTGTGTAAGTTCCTTTCCAGTCTTTCAGTTTATGCAAAAACTTAGATGTGTTTTTAATCTGTTACAATAACTGTGTCAACATACTGTAGAAAAATGATGGGGATCGCTTCTAAGCTTTTTATATATATATATATATATATATCTACTGAACAGTATGTTTGAGTAAGGTGGTTGTTTCTGTTTCAATTTGTTTTTTAAAATTTTATACTTCCATTTGTTTTTCAGGGTTTTGGTTTTGTTTCTGAATGATTGAAAAGACAGATTTTAAGTCCATTAGCTTATAGATGGTATATATAAAGTCTGGATGGTCTAGACCAAAGTGTGTAACAAGGGTGCTTGCATGTTCTTTCACTTCATCATGGCTTCTTTATGAAACAGTTTTGTTCACCCGTAGTGAACTATGCAGACTGGAGTAGATAGATCTGTATCCAAAGCAATGTTGTTGTTTTAATAAAAACAAACAGAAAACCCTTTGAAAACAGTAGGTAGCAAGGTCATCTTTTTTTAAAACAACCAACTCACAACCCTTTTACGAAGCTCCAAACCCCTGGAGCGCTAAATGTGCAGGTCCCCTTGATATTACCCCACAAAGCATTCTCCCAAAATGTAGAGATGAGTCATTATGGCAACAGCTCCTGCAGCAGTCTGCCTTCTTGATGTACACCGCATCAGTTACTGGGCTGACTTTGAAACATGCATTTTGTACTTGGTGGGTCTTCTGTTTTTTGTCCTTTCCCACCCCTGGTTCCCTTCCACCCTCTGTTTCGAGGGGTTCATGAACCTATGTGTGCCTTTGCTTTCCACCCTTGCTATACACTGGTAGATGCAACAAATTCAGACTCTCATTTGTTGTAAAGTTGTAAAGTATTGTGATGTCACCAGTTTCCCTTCATTTCCACATCCCCCTAACATCTGATTCACAACTTAATGTATGTTGAAAAAAAAAATTAAAAAAAAAGGCAAGAAAGAATAAGAAAGAAAGAAGGAGGAGAAAAGGGGAAATAAAAGCTCTTGATTACATATGGTAATAAACCAGACTGTTCTACTTTATTTCTTGTGTCCTGGTCCTTGTGTTCCTGTGATGATTTATCCTTCTCCATAAAAAAAATACAAACAAATGTGATGCTGATCATTTAGATCAGGTTATGGTGAGAAATACATTTGTTACTTTCTGTCTCTTACAGAAGATGAACTTGACTTTAGAGTAAGGTGATGGCAATTAAAAATTGAATCACACATTTGTTCTCCCTCTATTCATATTCTGCATTTTCTTTTTATGAGCTTGTTCATCATCAAATATTTATGGCAGACTTGATAGTTTAAAAGATCAAGGCTGGGATTTAAGCATGCGTGGTCCACCAAAATAGATCATCATACAGATGTGACTTCATCTCCAGGCTTTACATATTAATAACAGAGGAGCCTGTGTTTTCTTTTAGCAGGCATAAATCTATTGTGTTTCATAGGCCTGATTTAGAGGATGTTGCCTGAGACTAATTCTGCAAGGAAATGGTAGTAAACAGATAAAAAACAGAAGAGTATGTGATCTTCCTAGTCAGGGGAGTCATTAAAAAACACCTGCATTCTCCACATTGATTTTGTGTAGATGGGGATCACCTACACACAGCCATTACAGTACAGGTAAACACTTGGTTATGTTCGTTACTGGGCTTAGTGATTTCGTTTTGTGACAGGAGTTCCCTATGACCCTGTAGAAACGAGGTGTCCAGTAATTTACCCTTGCTCAGGTCATACTCAGGCTTTCCTGCCATGCCAGGGCACCCTGTTCTGAATCTAGAGCCTTACCAATATGTGCTGCTTCCCCATCTCACAACATGGATGGCCCTGACTCAGGCTCTGCTTAAAGTGGTGAAGTATTAGCTTTCCTCCAGGAGTGAGACATGATGGATTTTTTAAAAAAGGTCACAAAGCCTTGGCACACTTTCCTTGGTGGAAAGCATCAGGCCTCTCTACAGCTGCATCTCCCCGTCTCCACCCTGAAGGACAGCAGGGCTCCGAAGGTGGTGGCCTTGGCATAGCAGCAGCACATCTGCAAGAGCAGAGCATTGCAAACATCATTTTTCAGTGCCTTGCCCACATACATGTCTCTGGTTTGTTATCGGGTGCGAGCTTCCTGGCAGGGTCTCCTGAGTGATGCTAAGGGTCCCCCAGTCTAGGGACCGGGGGTGCTGCATGGTTACACAGTGTTCCACACTGCTACACTTGACTTGCGTGCTCCTAGAGTTGCAGCAAATGGGAAAGCGAAAGTTCTGCAGGTGCTTAAAGACCTGTCCTGCAGCTGGACCTTTTCCAGCTTTGTTTGAAATGCTTCATATAAGCAGCATTTAGGGAAGCTATTCAAAGATTAATACACCTCTATGTTAACATTAATATTAGTATTCTTCTATGAACAACTGTAGGCTGCTGCCTGGAGGACAGGGTGCGAGAATGCCTCTGGTAGCAGCACTGGCTGCCTCCTTTGCAGAGCTCCTTCTGCTGCCAGTGAAAGGACGGTCCATTTAAGTACGGGCATGAAGGAGGAAGGGCGGTAAGGAGGATGCCCAGACCCATGAGCCATATGGGGTCTGCAGCTGCTCTGCTTGTGTGGCCACACACTGCTGCCCAAGGGAAGGTGTGAACCAAGCTCCTTAAAGCAATTTTCCCTCACACCACCTCCCCGAACGTGCACCTCTGCACTGGCACGCACATTGTCTCTTAACAGACTTGTCCTACCATGCTGCTGTGCAGATACGACCAGGAGAGGAGCTGAAGGACACAGTGTGCATCAGACTCCCTGGCCAGACAAGCACAGTGCAGGCACCCACATCAGCACCCCACCAAGCAAAGGTCCCTCCACTGAGCACCCACAGTTCCCTCCTCAAAAGAGGCGATGCCCTTGGCCTCCAGTATGGTGGCTTTTGACAGAGGAGACCTCTGAGCTATCCACTGTCTATTTGAATCATGAGATCTGTCCCCTGCAGGGACTGCTTCTGCCACTCTGCAGAAACTCCCTGGGGTGAACAGGGCAAAGAAGATACCAGGAGAAAGCAGGGGTGCTTTGAGCACTTCAGTCAAGTTAGTGTCACCTTATTCATCATATTAATTGTACTCATGTTGACCTCATTTAGCATGTCATCGAGGAGGCATGGAAGTTGCTTTCCAATCAGCAATAATTTGCGTACATATTTTTACACAACATGGAACCCAGCCAAATGACTCAAAAAACCAGGTCTCCATAAATACAGCCTGGTCCACCACCTTGTTCCTCCCCTCTCCCTCCAATAAGCATACCTTTACAAATTACACAGGAGTGTAGTTCCAAAGGTAACTGCAAATCCTGCCCCATTGTAGCTCCTACAGCAAAGAATATTTTGCACCTGAAAGCTCCTCGCATGAAAGAAATGTAGGCAATCAGGAAAAGCATGGGCAGTTCACTGCACCTTACTGCCAGCAGGAAGGCAATACACAGGGCTGATTCGGCATGAAAGGGCATGCCAGAATAAAGTGCCAGAACTGGAAACAACACAGTGGTCGAGCTGACAGCCAGAGTAATTTCTGGGATGGAATTCCAGATCATTCTTGTGTCACAGAGTTAACAGGACTACTCCGTGCTCTCTCGCAGGGCTGGACATGGATTCTTGCTCCTTAAAGTTTGCTTATAGAGCTTGTATAAAGCAACGTGGAGGACCTCAAATGGTAGTCTTGTCTACCCCACTGCAATGAGGCAGGATCAAGCAAGCCTAGCCCATTCTTGGTGGCCAGTTGTCTAACCTCTCCTTGTAAACATGTTTTACTTTGGGAAGAAGCAAAAGTCACCCAAGGGATCAATGTCAAGTGTCTCAGAGTGCCTAAAGAAAATAATAGGCTAAGAAAGTGGGTTGGACTGCCTTAGTTAAGGCCAGTTTTCTATTTATCCAATTAAAGTTAATTTCCCAGAAGTATGGCACCTGCTCCAACCAACAAGTGTTAGAGAAACACATTGTGTGTGTAATATTCATATGCTTCCTGCTGATGCGTGTGTCTGCTAATGAGTCTCTAAGTAGTCTTTTTTTACCTTTTTCCCTCTTTTTTTAAAGAGTGGAGATACTTGTCTTGTCAGAGTAAGTACTAAGACCATCATCACATGCCTTGTGTAGGAGAACGATGATGTGTTAGACTTCTTTGTATGAATAGAAACAGGTAAATAGTCATCTCTCCCCTGACTTTGTAATTTAAACAGTGTAAGTCAGTAGGGAAAGGCTATAATTGGAGTCAGAGTAAGTGAGGTGAAAATTGCTAGGTGGCAGTGCCATCTGCATCTTGTTTTAATTAGCCAAGTTTATTATCAGAATATAAAACTTTCTGCTATTCAAGTCCTTAGTTTACTTCAACCGTCAGTCCAAAGCAATTGCCACATGTCTAGGTAAGCACAATTACTGATCAGCAAGGGAGAATTATCCTCCCCACTGATCTGGCTAACAGTTGCCATGTCTGGGAGTAGGGACAAAAATATGACTAACCAAGATCATTGTCACATCTGCTTAGTGTTTCATGACAAACTCTATTAAGGCTAACAGCACCACTGTTAATTCAATTAGATTAGTGTTTTCCTTTGCTGGCCATGATGCATTTGGAAGACCAGCAACTGTATGCAGAGTGTGGCTGGCAGTCCGCTGCAAGGAATAATAGCATCATAAATAATATATTAAGACGAAGATGAATCTAGCAGGCTGCAGTCAGAGCACAACAGTCATATAACTGAACCCTGCAATATCACAAGAAGGGGAGGAAAAAAGTAGCTATGACAGGAAATTATAACAACTATAAATGACAGGGACTACAGAAGGGAACAAAACTCATTAGGTCAGCTCTTTAAGCAAAGTGCAGGGGAAGCACAGGCCAACCTGCCAGCAGCAGTACAGGCACTGCATGCCCTCACATTCATCCTCCTTAAGATGAAACAGCAGATGTCTAGTGCTGGATTTAAAGGAAGATGATAAATAACGTAAGGTAACTGGCAAGGAGCTTGCTGGAAGCCCAGATCTTTCTCTGACCTGCAAGCTCTGCCCTAGTATTCAGCCCCATGGAGGACTTACCCGCCACGTGCAGCCAGGACTGGGGTGGCTGTACCCCCCAGGGCAGTGAGGCTGCCGGGCCAGGTTGCCACCCAGGTGGGGCAGAGCTGCCACCCTTGAGAAACTGCCCTGGTTTGGGGAAGCACCTTGCACAGATGGAGGGCTCAGCCCACGGGAGTGAAGGGCACAGATGATGCAAGGCTGATGAGTCCTTTGTATCTGGCCTGGCAGGTGGCACCAGCGTGTGGGCACAGCCATGTGACAGCTAGCACCAGGGTGTAAGAGCCATGCTTGCGGAAATCCTGTTTCAGCCTCTTCTGTGGTCAAAGGGAAAAAAACCAAAATGCACCTTTGCCTCAGCCAACATGCTACTAAAAAGGAGCTGATAAGTGCTTCCAAAAACACTTTCTGCCCTTGTCTTTTTTAAATTGACTCCATGTTGGAAAAGAAAAGAGAGGAAGAAAAAAGAGAAAGAAAAAAAATTTAAAAAGGGAAAAAAATAAAGGAAACAAGACCTTTATTTCTCTGACTTTTAAAAATTATGATATAATCTTGCCAATTCTCAACAAATACACTGTTAAGTATTCAGGCTGCTGATGGAGGTATTGCCTGTGATGGTGCAGCAAACTGCAGACTGAGCTTTTTTTAATGCTGCATAAATTGCCTGTGAAGCAACCTTTTATGAGATATGGTGGTTGAAACAGTTTTGCAAAGAGGAGACAAAGAGTTCCTTTTACACTAAAATGGTTTCCTTGGAAACACTGCAAAATGTAATGTAATATCTCTTTGCGGAAGTTCAAGGACTTGTGTATGCTAGCATGTGCTTCTCCTGACCCTTTTTTTTTTTTTTTTTTTTTTAACTGTGGTGTATGGTATTGCTGGCCAGTTTTACCTTTCGACAGTACCACAAGAACAGAACAACCCCGCACCACAGCAACCCACAACCTGAAGGACATTTCTCTCTTTGATAATCAAATGTCTTCTGTAAGCAGAAAAAAAATTTGATTGAAACCAAGTCCTTTCATCTATAGCACCATGGTTTCAGAATAAGGAAAAAACAATGACTGAAAATTGTGAGCTAAATTTCAGGTTTCAGACAGTTCTTGTGCCTGACCCAGTGTGTTTTCTTGTCTGTATGGAGCCTACACTACACAACATAAATTGATGGGAGTAAAGCAGAAACCAATAGCCCGCAATGCTAATCAGAGATCTGGACACGTGTTACAGAAAGACCAGAAACATGTCCAGATCTTCCTTTTACTTAAAGCCTAACAATCTGCCCACCTGAGAGAAGGACTTTGCCCCTCCCTATGTGCAAGCAGTGTGACCCCAGAAACACAAACTTTCTAACTGGAACAGCTCAGCTGTTCATCCAAACAAGAGATAACCATGTCTGAATTTACCCAGCTGTGTGCCTCTTTCATTAATTGTACTGCTCTCACAGATAATAGTGACATAGCATTAGGTGCACTTCCTATGCATGTTAAAAGGCTGCAGAAATACTGGTGCATAAAACCCTTTCCCCCAGCCCCGACTGTTCTCAGGACCTCGATATGGTGAAGTCCTTAGGCAGACAATACATGACCCCTGTGCAGTGCTGCTCACACATCCTTCATCCTCTAGCTGTGACCTGGGCACCCAGACCCATGCAGGTCTGCCCAGCACTATATCCAGTTGAAAAAGCATGCTGGCCCAACTGCAGAAGTACTGTGACAGTACACACAAGGCCACAAAGCCAGAGCAACAGGGCCCAAGCCTCAGCATAGCTAGCAGTGAGGGCACACCTAATTTCTTGCAAGATACAAGAAGTTGCTTTGCAATAGACTACCACTGGATAAAAGATTTGAACAGGGCTGGGGATAGGAACTGGGTTTTAGGACTCCCTTCACCTGTTTTGGAAATAGGGCTATCCAGTATTTCAGAAATAATAGCATTTAGTTTAAGCAGAGCATCATTCATAGGTGACAGAGCAGCACTGGCTGTCCCAGGCAGCCTCAGCCAGTGAACCTCCCCAAGTCAACTGGGCTGTGTCTCAGAAGCACACACCTCATGTACCGATCCCTTGTGCTGCCTTCCCATCCCAACTGCTAGATGTTACCACCTTGTTGCCGTGGATGGTCCTTCGTGCCTCAAGCAGAGCCTGCGACAGTGGCAAGCTGGAGCATGCATGGTGATGTGTCCAGATCTGCTTCTGGGGAAGGTTCCTGGAGTATTTCTGTGCTGCAGGTAACTGACAGACAGGTGGGGAGCAGAGGGGAAATCACAGAAGAAAGTCCTGAGGTGTTAGCTCACCTTTACAAGCACAGCATGGCCCAAGCAGCAGGTGGATTAAGGGCTGGTGTTTACTGTCAGTGCAGAGATGTGAACTTTGGGGAACGGCTGAATTTAGCAGGGTGATCAGTGGGTAAGGGAGAGAGCAGCCCTTGGATCCAGATGTGTATCCTGGAAGAGCTGGAGCGCATTTCTCTGGCAACACAGCTGCTGACCCAGGGAAACACTTAACTTTAAGCATGATTTCACCCAGTGAGCTTCCATGTTAAAACTGGGCCCAAACCACCACTTTTCTGAGCAGGGCAGCTCCTGAAGAAAGCATGCTAACCACATTAAGAACGATCTTCTTCCAAACCAACCCAGAGGAGACACCCATATGCATTGCTCCCTCCATGAGAACAACCACCCTTCAAGCCAGGAAATCTCATGGAGTTACCCGACAGAGCTGAATGGGCGTAAAGCAGTACTGTGCCAATGAAGGTAAATTGCAGACTCAGGATTTCCTTCTACTGTCCTTGCTCATGTCCCACTAACTCTGTGTGGACATACCAGTTACGATGTGCAGTACTCACCATCTCTCCTCAGGGGCATGTCAGAAACACCAGCTAGGCTATTGCACCCTGTAACACTGTTTTTGTTCACCCTCTGCTGTACTGGCTCTGTTATACTAATAAGACTAAAAAGCATTTAAATGAGATTTCATCTTTAAGATCAGCAGGTAATCGAGCCCACAGAGATGTGCTATGGTTATATAAACACTTTCTGAGTAGAAATGCATCTCACTTCCCTACTGTCCTAAACTGTTTATTCTGGATTTGCAGTTACTGAAGATTTAAATAATTCACATCTACATCCAATCAGCTCTCCTTTAGTGTAACTTGTGTGTTTAAGTATCTCCTAACTGCAGTACATCTGCATTTAGAGATTAAAAACCCTATACAGGCAAACACATTTACTGATATGAGTAAGTCATACTAAATATTAGTCAATGCAGGGAAACCTGCTTTTCAGGCAGGGACTTTCTGAGATGGAGAAGTCATGAGTTAGTCAGCCTGAGATGCTGGGGCTTTGGTTCTGTCTCCCCGTGTAACCAGCTCACCATACAGTTTATTTAGACTATCCAGAAGCTAGTCTCACCCATTATCACAGATGATACAAGATCTTCTTGTGATGCTGGAACACAGAATATGAAGTGCATTAGGCTAACTGGCAGAAACCTAAGTAGTCTCCAGAATATTTGCTTTTAAATGAACATGTCATTTTGTAGAATAAATGCACCTTGGTAGGTTTTTTGTTCATCTTAATTTGTCAATGAAAGTAAGAAAAACAAGTGTACCTGAAGATCAAGCTACTGGGTGTTACAATGCAGGGAAGGACTTGACTCATAATTAGAGTTGGCCTAAAAGCAATAAAAAACAATATATCATATTTGGATTCTGTGACTATATCATATAAGCAAAAGGATAAACTCCTCCCAATCTAGATAAAGATGTGTGTGGCCTTTCTTCATTGCTTTAAAAGTGGAAATGAAAAGCTGCCCCATTAACACCGATCACTCAGGCAGTGCTCTAGTGCAATGCCTTTCCTGAGTTCTACGCATTGCCAATACTGCAGTCATGACCCACAGGATTTGGCACGTCTGTGGGACCTTCAGCCCATGAGACAGGGAAGGCCTGAGAACCACCGCTGCTCCTGTGGCTTCAGTGCTGTAGGGAGGGGGATGGCTGTGGGTGCAAGGATCAGCCACTGGCAAGGATGCTCACAGTCCTCTGCGGTGGTTGCACAAAAGTGGCTTTTACTCCCTTCCGTCCTGGAAGGCTGTGGGCATCCACAGGTGCTTTCAACACTATTTGGAGAATGCAGGGAATGTTCATCTATTTCAAAAAGGGTTTGAGTCAGGCTGTTCCTTTTTAAATCCTCTTTTGCTCTCTCCTTTCCCTCTCATCTTGCTACCTGCCCAACTGGCACTACTCTGATGCCAGAGAACAGGCTGGCTGACCCATTTTATGTGAAGGAAAAGTAAGAACTGAAGCCATTTTGTCCCAGGCTGCCTGCAAACCACCAGCAGGGACAAGGGACAGTCACAAGGTCCTAGATAGCTGTTATATATGTGCTCCTCTGAATTGCTCAGTTTAACCGGCAAGTTTGAGGAAAGGCACAGCTCCAGAGCCTGTAGATTCAGGTGGCAGAAACAAAGGGGGGGGGAAAAGGGGGCCTGAAAGGAAAAGTATTCTCTTTTGTCAAGAATTTCCAAATAGGGCAGGCACATGCGTATTCCTGTTTCAAGCCAAAGGAGCCAGGAACAAAAATGTCTCTTCCCACAGTGTGAAAGAAAATCAAAAAGGCAAGTTGCTGTTATGAAAGCAGGGAAGAAAAACAGCATTCTGCCCTGGGGGGCAAGAGCTGTGGGTCACTCCAAGGTGGGGTATCTGCAGAGCACCTCATTGCCTTGCCAGGGGAGGTGTGTTTCCATCTGTGGGTGATGGGCTGGGCACCAGCCAAACCACCAGCTCACACCAGCCCCCATGTGCCCCGTGGCTCCTGCCTTGCCCTTGGCACTGCCTGGACGCTCACAGCACAGCCAGCTGCCAAGGGATGGGCAGGTAAAGGAGATGCCTCCAGCATCATGGGATTTCTGCTGTCAGAAACCATCCAACAGCAGTTTGACCATGAAACTTGAACTTTACCAATATATATACACATACACATAATTTATATTATAATATACATATACATTTATCTACATAAATCACATATAATATATAATATATTGCATTTATATTACATGTCTTTCATGTACATTAAAAACAATACTCAACTTGATAGCATACAACAATAAACTGCTTTTATTCCTTTCTTGGTATAGCAACTTGCTTGTAGCAGGGGTAATTTATGAAGGCTATTTTTCAAGAGCTGATGATCAACAATTCTTTCCCCCTCCTCTCCTGATCCCTTCAAAACTGAGGTTTGTTAGCTCTAGAAAATCTGGCAGAAAGTAGCCCTTTGCAACTTTTTTGGCTCCACATGGCTTTACCAGGAAAGCAAAGGGCTGCTTGTGTGTGGGGCAGCAGGGACCTGCCCCAGCGCTGCAGCCTGAGGGTGGCAGGTGCATGGAGGGGGTTCCCTCCCCAAGGAGCAGCATTGCTGCTGGGGCAAGGCACAGCAGGGTGCCCGGGGGTCTCAGAGACCTCACCTCTCCCACAGAAAGGAAGTGTATAAGTCACAGCCACAGAAGGAAGCAGTGTCGGGGAACAGGGCGCAGCAGCAGCCTTTTCTATGAGGACGGTAGGAGTAGATGGGGCTGATCAAACTGCTTGCTTCCCACAAAAGAAATAACCTTATGAGGCTAGAATTTAAGTAATTTAACAGAGATGGTGTGGTCTTACTCGTGCAGCTAATTAAAGGTTGCCTCACGTAAACGAAAAAGAAAAAACAGTGTAACATTTACAGCAATAAAAATGATGAGTGATTTGTTTCCAAATTGTGCCAAAGACAAAAATCCCACAAAGCCAGCAAAGTTTTTTCCCCTTCTCCGGAGAATGAGGACTGCAGGCAGCCAGCTGCCTCCTGCCCAGGGGGCTGGTGCTGGCCAGGAGCAATTAAACACTGGATTATAATTGGGCTTTGGTGAGTTACCTCTCTAATCAGTCATCAGCTGTACTGCTGCTGTCAAATAGCTTGGATGGTCTTCACTTAGCCTTTCTCTTTGTTTATTTATGGAGGTTTTGTATGGGTTTATTTTTACTTTAAGTGGAAGTTAGTGCCAGAATGAAAGGGCTACCTACCATGCACAGCGATTTCAGCTGCTGTCCCTTTCCCAGGGCTGTTCTGTGTTCCCAGCTAGAGAGGGCTGGGAAGGTCCTGCAGATGAAGTGCCAGCCGGCTGTCTGCATGACTGGCATGATGCACATAGCAGTGCCTTTCTTTTCCTTCTCTCCTTGCTGCTCCGTGTGGTGGTGAGCTTTGTGCCTCAGTGCTGGGGCAGTGGACTCCTCCTGCTATCCCTGCTATCCCTGACTGGCAGGTCTGCCAAGGAGGCCTGGAAGATCTTCAGTCCCAGCAACTTGGAGCTGGACCACATCCTTTTCCTCCTTCCTCTCATCTCAGGATGTTTTTGGTCCCCACTGTGACCCTGGCTGTGCCAGAGAGGAAGCACTGGAGGGTTGTAACACCACCATACAGGCTGGGCAAGCTCTGCTAGGCAGCAGTGTGAGCTGGTAGAGATAAGCCCAGGTCCCTGGACCATATCATGAAGTCATCATTTTTTAATGTATATTTGTGCATGTTACAGAATCCAGATGTATTCACAGGTTCATAGAACAACTGAGGCTGGCAGGCATCTCCAGAGGCCAATCTCATCCAATCCCCCTGCTCAAGCAGTGTCAGATAGAGGAGGCTGCCCAGGAGCATGTCCACTTGGGTTTCAAGTATCTCCACAGATGGAGACACCACAGCTTGTCTTGGCAATCTGTTCCAGCATTAGATCACCTCCACAGCAATAAAAGGGTTCCTGTATTTCAGTGTGTGCCCATTGCCACTTGTCCTGTCCCTGCATACCACTGAGAAGAGCCTGGATCCCTCCCATCAGGAATTTGTATATTTATACATATTTTTTTAATACCCTATGTTTAATAGAAAAATAAAAGAGGGCTTCTGTAACTGAAGCAAAAAATGATCCAAATAATACATAAAGGAAGAGAGAGGAAAACTTCCAGGAAAGCAAAGTGAAATGCAAAGCTACATGGTAAAATACAGTTAGCTTTTCTGTCTGCATATGAGATCATCAAGAAGATTTGTTGTCAGATGCTAACAAACTTCCTCAGGCCATATATTTACATACCTCCTAAAGTGTGTGTTTCAGAGTGAAAAGGATTTTCACTGGGCTAACACCACCCTAATCCCTCACTACTTTTCAAAAGCTTGCACTATTGCAAAGCATGTCTGAAACTTCAAAGTGAGAAGGAATTAGAGGTGTTCAGATGGGGCACAGAGAAGCCACCTCATCATGGCTGCACAAACTATTGCTTTTGGTACGTGGCAGCATTGCTTTGAAGCACCCACCTAGCTGAGGCCGCTGCGTTCCTGCTGGACAAATCCTGGTGATACTACGAACAGTAGCAAACAGCCTCTTGCAGTGGAAAATGTTGGGCAGCCTTATGTACAAGTAAATATTCACCCACATCCTACCATGTCCATTAATGCAGGTAATATTACTGCAATTAAAAACCTTGCATTTTTGAAGAGACCACAGTTAATCCGTCTGTTTAGAATAGCTTATCAGAATAACATCTCAGATGCCACTGTGTGGTAAGCACTGACGAATAACAGTGTTTTTAATGGCAAGTACTGCATGTAGCATTCTCACTCGAAGACCTTTGTGCATTAAGGAATTGTCATTCTGAATACTTCCATTTAACTTCTGCATTTTCATTTAATTCTGTGTGTGGTAGAAGTATGCACAAGCCACAGTCAGGTGTTCTTATTACCCTCCACTTAGGGTAAAGGATTACAGTAAAACAGTCTCAAAATCTCACTGAAGGCCATTTGGAAATTTTTAGACCTTTTCTGAAATCACCTCCATAGCTACATTCACCACATTGACACTTGATGAACTGCTGTTGAACTTGCCATCAGTCAAAGGACATTTTTATAGGATACAGCAGCACCAAGTGAATGAGACCAGTTGCTCTGGGCAGTGCATGATGCAGGGTGGTAACATGCACTGAGCCTCAGCCTTCCTTCCTTTGCATTGCTTTACATCTTATTAAAGCCTAAACTCCTGTCTGTAAAGTTGAAAAACCTGGTGGAAATTGTGGGTTCAAAACCTGAAATACTTGCCCATACATACTTCAGATGACATAGAGAACTAATGCAATCTTTAAAATAAACGAAGACTCCAGGGGACAATGAGTTTACAGTGGCTCTCTGATTTTCATGTCTGTCCATTACCTGTTTTGCATTTGGGGGAGAAAGACTTTACAGACAATATCTTATTTATTGGTAACATATAAAAGAAAATATTTGCAGATAACCCTAATCGCAGAGACAGAGGTTTCACATCACTACTTTCTGCTGGCAGGCTACCAAGGAGGAGGGCAAGCATCCACCATCTGTAGGAAGCCTTACAAGCACCATTGGATAATGAATGCCAATCAAGAAGTTATTTTTGGTAAAGTATGAAATAATTCTTGTGCCTAAAGCTATGAATTTGCTCAAAAAGTTTACCAGGAAGAGATGGAAGCAAAGATTTCTGCTTTTATGTACCATTTTTTCTTACAGAATCCCTTTTTTGTTTATAGATAAAACAATTCATCTTGCTAGGAATGCATTTTCTTCCTGTTTATGGACATGCAAAATGGCCTTATTATAATAAGACATTATTATGTTTGTATCACTTATTGACTTCTCTGAAGTCTTTTAAGAACCAGGGATGAAAGGTGCTGTGCAAGTGCCAAGTACATCATAAATTATTAAATGTTTCTTCAAAATCTTCTTGCTTGGTCTTCATTTCATCTACTGATACCAGACTTCAGAGTGAGATACACAAAGGGGCTTTATGAAACTCTCCCCTCCTTGCTATTGTGCCTGTTCTGTCCAGAACAAGGCAATCAGAATAAGCCAGAATATAGGCCATTTTCTGCAAGGCACAGCAGAGACACTTCCCAGGCGACCTGAAGCCACCTGTACCTGAGAAACTTCACAGGCCTCAATTCTCTAAAAATAATAAATAAATAAATAAATAAAATAAATCATAAAAAAATGAGAGAAAGAGAGAAAGAGAAAGAAATGTATATACTCATTATTTAGAGTTACACCATTTGAGTCTGTATCTTTCAGAGCACCCCATAAGGAAGGGATCTTGAAGGCAGCAAGGTGAAAAGCAAGTAGCAGCCCTGTACAGCCCTGCTGTACCGCTGTGAACAGCCGTGTCTGGGTAATGCAAATTATGCAGCCGCTGCTGGGCATTTAAAATGTATATGAACAAGCTGTCAATCCAAGATCTAAAACTTATTCAGTTATTCAAACTAATTCAATTCCATCACCCAGCTCTGACACCCCCAACACTTGCTGCAGGCCATTTTAATGGGAAGTGATATGTAAGTGCAAACACCTGGGAGGCAGGCGGTAGGGGGATTTTTCTGATACAACAGTCATCACTGTGGTTGTTAACAGCACTGGCATTTATGTGGTCCTAATTACGCTGTAAGCATAAGACAGGCAAGGAAGGTGCACATTCCTCTTCCTGCACTTCTCTTACACCGTCCGCAGGCTCCTGCCACCCCTGTGCGTGTCCCCCTGCTTGTACGTGCCCCCACAGCCCCACAGTCTCCACTGCCTTGCTCACCCTGCCCACAGACACAGGCAACACACTTCACATCTTGAATGTCCCTGGTAGGGCTTACATCAGTATTGTTCAAGCTTTCAGCATTTCTTAGGTCAGACCAAGATACCAAAGAGTAGCCTGGAGGAAAACGATTGTTTGTGGGAAAATGTTAGAAGCGTTGAACTTTCCCCTCTGTTAGTTAGCCTTCATTTAACCACAGCACAGACCATTGTGACTGTTAGCAGACCTGATATGGCCACTCACCCTGCTTACATCACATTACCTTTGTGGTAGAGCAGTAAAAGTACTGAAAAGAGGTCTTGCCTTGAGACCAGGTTCTGATTTATGCTGAAGTTCCCATCTGCAGACGTTGTCCTCCAGGTTTTTCAAACACCAGTAAAGTCTAGACATGGACGTTCCAGTTTCAATGCAATATTGCATTAATTGTGCATGAAGGTAAATGACAAACTGGCTCTCTGGTAGATCCTAAATTATGGTTACTAATGGATCTGGATCCAGCAGTGTTCTCATAGGACTAAGACTTGTGCCAACATTATTTAAATTGTTTTTAATCAATATTCCAAAAGATGATACAGAATCTCCGACAGCGGTGTCTGCAGATGCTGTATTGGTGCCCAGCACTGAGCAGAGAGCAGGAATGGATTGTGGCTGCTCGCTGAGCTGCACTGAATGCCACATTTCAACAAATTTTCTGGTATGCGGGAACCTGCCGCCCCAGTGGGGTAATTCAGGCAGGATGTAGGGGAAGACTGGCTCCCATGTGTCATACGGCCTCCGTCTGCACCCCACCTTGAAGGGAGCTAGCGGGAGCCATGTCTGCGTAGGAAAACACAGTGCTGATCAGTGCAAGTGCGTGCAAGAGAGGGAGTGGGGTGATTTTTGGCCTTGCTGAATGAAGGGCTCAGCTGCCAGGGATGCCACAGCTGTGTCCCAACACTTCTGCGTCGTGCAGAGCCTGGGCTGCATGCTTCTTGGCTGCTGGAATGTGGCCTCTGGGGTGTGTGATAGCTCAGCCTGGCTAAAACCTCTGCCTGTAGGACATGCAGTGGGGCCACCAGACAACTTAATAGCCTGTGATTTACCAGGGGCCAGGCTGAGATTACTCAATCCTCATTACTTAAACTGCGGGGCCTTGCTGAGATGTTGTTGCTTATATCAAAGCTGCACCCACCAAGGTCAGAAATCCAAGGAGCTGGAAAGCAAAACAGAGATGAAGGGATTTAGCTAAGGTTTTAGATCTCATTAATGTCCAAGCCGAGCGCAGAAACCACTTCCCCTGCCCCCAGCCTTGCACCCAGGCTGAGCCTTTGACCTTGCAGCAGTGGCACTGGAACAGAAAACCAGCTTTTAATGAAGTCTATGTGATCAAGTGGGTTTCTTAGATATAATGGTAGTTTTCAGCAACTTGTAAAGCAATTCTTCATTTGCTAGTCAAGGTTACCTTTGCCATTAAAAGGATTGCTCTTTATTTTTTTTTCTTAATTTTTTTTTAATATGGAAAGTTTTAAATTTGCAGCTTCTTCATGCACACAGGCCTACTGTGCCAGCTCATTTAAAATAAGGCGGAGGCCTAATCTTCTGCCTTGGACAGGAGGAGCTTCTCTAAACACAGAAAGCTGCAGCTACAGTCCCCAGCTGTGGCAGCAGTGCCTGCCAAAAGGGCTGGCAGTGCACTGCAGCATTGCACAACCAAAGGAGCCATATCATTCATGTTCCCCCTTCCCAAACATGCACCTGAAAAAAAAAAAAAAGGAAAAAAAAAAAAAGAAAAAGGAAAAAAATGGCATCCTTTAGAAGACATTTGTGACAGCACTGATGTACAGGTTAAGCCTGGACTTTTTTTCATCACAGGAACATAAGGCAGTAAATAGCACAGTGATGTAAACGCCCATGTCATCTGCTTTCACCATGCAGGATTTCCTCCACGGGAACAATGCCGAGGGGATCCCAGAGTGGGACAGCTGCATCCATCTGACACACGAAACATTTTGTGGGGTGGACAGGTGGTGCTGTATGTCAGAGCAGTATGGGAAAATGCTGCTGACTTTCTTTTGTGTCATGCACGAGTACAAACAGTGATTGTGGTCGAAAGATTAGATACTGCAGATCCCTCAACAGGAACTTCCCTAATGAAAAATTACTTTATTTTGGCATTTGTTGTACATCTCAAATGAACAGAAAAAATGTTCCTGTATGTTTTCAAATCAACGGTATTTTCATTCACCATTAACACCTTATAGCTGTGCAAAAAAAGCAATAAACGTGACTGTGGGGTTTGTTCATTCTACTTTTCAGAGGTAAAACCTATCTTTACCTAAAATACTCTCAGACTCCTTTTCCAGACTCACTGAAAAGAGCACAATTCACTTCAAACATTGATGTAATTATAATTTTCTCACATTAAAGGGCTTTATTTGCTTAGGTCTTTTTGAATGATTGTTTGCATGTAATAGGAAGAATAAGCATCATTAATTCATTATCTTATTACTATTTAACATGCAAATTGCAGTAGGGCATAAAGGACCTTATAATGCAAACATCAGCCCTTCAGAAATGCAAAGTGTACAATCAGTGCGTGATTCCTGGCGTGATTCCTGGCACTGGGACACTGGAGACAGCCGAAGCAAGGGGACACTACTCAAGGAGAGGAAAGTGGGGCCCCAGAAGTCTGCTAGCTGGTTCCTTTCTTCTTTCCATGCCTTTGCACATTGGGAGAAAACACCTATGGCCTGAAGATCCCAGGGACAGATATGGGGATAAATGTCCCTTTTCTGTCCCAGCCAGCCTGCACACATGGCCTTGAATTTAGATAGTGCTCAACAGGGTGCTGCACACTGGTGCAAGCCAAACTAAACAGGGTAGGACCAATTTGGAAACAATAGTGTCTCTTTCTCAGTATGCATATGTGTGAGGAAATAAATCCAAGGTTTGGGTTTCAGACCACTTTGGGGAAGGGAAAAATGTAGGTTATGATCACATCTGTTTTTGCCTGCTCTGTCAGTAGAGGAGGAGTATGGGTAGGAATAACTGGTAACAGCCGCATTTCACTTAAAATAGCAGCAGGTCACACTCACACGATGCTTTCCGAAGAGGGCAAGGTCTGGTGATAGCTGTAAATGGGGAGAGCAGCATGTGGGAAGCAACTCAATTGACAGGCAAGGACCCGAGAGGTCACGTAACAGGGTTCAAAGTCTGTTTAACCATGCAAAGCCAAGCTTGGAAAGTGCCTAATAAAGCATCAGCTAGGTGAGGCACAGCTTTCTGCGTCAAATCACACTGTCTGGGCTAAATCACTGGAAAAGTAAAGCCCTCCACACAGCAGCCATGCTGTTAATGGGTCTCATCCCCGTGCTGGCCCCCACCATCACACGCATGGGCAGGCACATGCGGGCTCACAGACCCCCACCGCCCTGCTTCACATCTCTTCTTCCCCACGTCCCACAGGGAGGTGGGGGGGAACAGGGAGAGCCGGCACCAGCAGCTGCGGCCAGGCTCCTGATAAGAAAACCTGGGATTTATGTGGTTCTTGTAACCAGATCTCTGGTCCCCAGAGGGCTTGAATGCATTTTGCTGGGTGCGTTTTGCCACCTGCCCAGACAGGCTTGCAGCCTGACCTCTCCTTGCAGGCTGCGCTGGAGGGAAACCCTTTGTACAGCTACTCACTGTGAACACCAGAGGGACAGAGAAGGTCAGGGGCTGCAAAGACCATGCGGACCCCCCTGCCAAGCAGCTGGGGTCATGGGAAGGCCCATCACCTGCCTTTTGAGGTGGGTGTCCCAGTGTAAGCAGAAAAACAAAGCAGAAGATGGAGAGGAGGAGGTTGTCTAAACACACACAGTGGAGGTGCTCAAAACCGCATGACATTGGCAGTGGTTTATACAAAGTGCCAGGACACAGTCCTCCCCGTCCTTGGGGACCCAAGGGTGGTAGAGATGGGGTGCAGGCTGAGGCAAAACTCCTGTGCCTGTGTCCCACCAGATGATCTCACCTGCACTCCCAGCTGGGAAACTACAAAGCATTTTTCATCCACTGGGAGGGATTATTTAAAGAATAAAATACCTGAGGGACTGCAGGCTTGGAAGGACAGAAAGCATTTGTCTAAGCTTATTTCAGGGAAAATAATACACTTCCAGCACAGTTAGATGTGAATGCAGGCAGCTTTTAACCTCCGAAAGTACACAAACAAACCACACAACAAGAGCAGTTCAAAGACATCTCATGTACTGAGGGAGCAGAAGCTGTGTTCATTTAAAGACATGACAGTAAAAACCTAGGGGATGGAAAGCTTTAAAAAGGGACATTTTAAACAGTGTTTAACCTATTCCTGAAACATTTCAGCCAACATTCAGATAAAAGTTGAAGAAAAAACCAATGCTTTTGAAAACTTCCATGAAACAGCTGTACTTTTGTTCCTAGTTTGTTGCACTTCACAAATATCTTGAATTAGCTCTTTGTTAAATCAACTGAATCTTTCCTGTTAGACCAAAATTATGGGTCAGATGTGACTTATCTACCCCTTTGTTTTACAAAACAGACTATTTGCCAAATGCTGTTCTGTTTAGCAGGCTTAATTTTTGTCTCGTCATATTATTTTATTTTGGCTGTTAAGCTTAGTCCAAATAAACCTCAGGTAACCCAGATTTTTAAAAAATTAAAATGATCATTATTTGAATTGTAGAAATTCATTCTTTGCTCTTCTGCAGCTTGATACATGCTTCAGGGCTTGTGTGCGTGATTTATGTGCATGTAAACACACTCCCAGCACTGACTCGAGTGGTTCCGCACCTTTGCAACTTGAGCTGCTGCATTCATGTCACCTGCTAAGCTGTTAAAAGACCAGAGCAAAGAATCCAGAGGGAGTAATGCTATTCTGGGGACCACTCCCAACAATGAGACTACACCCTGGGGAAAGGAGACTCAGCAGGAGGAGGTTTTCTGCTCTAAATCCATCTCTTGTCCAAGGAATCTCTTTTATATCCTGTTCTGTTCTGAAATCTCTTAAGCTGCTTCTTGTCCTATGCAACCCCAGGATGTATGGCCTTGTGGGATGACTGCTTGCAGCCTGGCTGCAGCCCAGATCACCAGGTGCTTTTGATCCTCTGTAGCCTAAAGAAGAAATTCTAGTAACTGGTAAAATCCTTCTGGAGCACAAGTTCCTTTATGAAGATTTAAGAATACATTTACATGGCCCATTGACTCCCCATCTCGTTTCAAATCTCATCTGAAAACATAGAATTTCTCCTTTACCTGTACCTCTTAATTTCTCACTCACTCAGGTATTATTTATTGCTCTGCTTTACAATTGCATTATTTAACTGTACAGAAATCTGTAATTGTAGTTTGCACAGAAGATTATACATAAAATAATCCAGTATTATATATGTTACCCTAGGGAACTATATTAAAGATGAGCACATAAAATACAGCTCCAAATGTACTACACAGCCAAGTCACTTGTGGTGTTCTTAGTCCTTGTGGGCTCCTAGAGTATACACAGGTTTAGCAAGCAGCTCAGGGGGGTGCAAAAAGCTTGACGGGTAAATCCAGCTATGGCCTTTCTGCAAGTAAAAGGACCACCTTCTGGTTTTCCACCAGAAAGACAGCTTTGGGACTAAATTCCTCGTCCTTCCTTACACTGAACCAATTCCAGCTAAGCATGAATAGCATGCTATACAGTTGAAGAGCAGCTGAACTTGGTCTTCAGCAAACACAAGAGAAAAAATATTAATGGGAAAAAGGGTTATTTTTAATTAAAGGATAAGGTGGAGTGGCTAACTATCCAGACACTTTTCTGTCCTTAGGGTATATATACTTAATGAATATTTGGCTCCCATAGTACTTTGGGACCTATGTGTATGAAACTTCCATAAACATTAATTATATACCAGGAGCCATATCCTTACACTTCAGGCTACAGAAGTTACAACTAATCCTCTGATACCCAGCAACAACTTCCAGTAGATTCATATCAGATAATTAAATGGTTTCTTTCCTCATGATACCCAATCACTTCATGATACTTTTAATGGACTGACTGACCCTTAACAACAGCTTTTGAGACAGGAAAATGCTACCCCATTACATGGCCAGGTGAGCAAGCCACGGAGAAAGCGAAAGGAAGGGCAGTGCTGGACACAGAGCTGGAGGCAGGACACAGCCCTAACCTGCCACTGACTTTTCCTACTACTGACAAAACCTGCTGAGCTTGCAGAGGTGTGGGGGATGTGGCAGAATCTGACCCATGTGTGCATTAGCTAATTCAGCCAGCATAACTTGGCACACCTCTGCTGGCTTCAGTGGCGCTCTGTCAGCCTACACCCACCAAGGCTCTTGGACCTATGTCTAAATAGTATATATTTCATCTACCTTTGATAGTTCTTGTAACAAAATACTGTAAAGTGCATTGCTGGAACAAAATCTGCCCCAGCAGGACACAGGAGTGGAAAACGTAAGATTTCTTTCTGCCTCTCTGATAATTACTTTCACTCACAAATGTGGTAATGTATACCAGCAAATGCTTTTTGCGTACCTATGCATTTCTCTGAAGGACAGAAATATTTTGCAATTAATGTCTATTGCTATATTCATTATGCTATTCAATTACATTAAGTGCCCTAATTACTTATTTACAAAGGGTTAGTAACTCTGTACTTTGTACCCAACATAGGTACTAAGCCAGGAGGTAACAAACACTTTCAAGCGCTCCCCTCTTGCTAGTAGCTGTTTTCAACAGCCCTTTTTTTCCCACAAGGCATCAGGTCTACAAAATCTTAGAGGGAAGGCATGACTTTCTTTTGGCTGATGGTAAGCCCAGACCTGGGCAAGCCTAGGAGGTCTAGTGCTTTCCTGCCCTAGTCTCGCTGTGGTCCGTGTCCATATGTTTCTGCTGGTGAAGGCAGGGACACCTGGACTGTGTTTCCAGCGATGGCATGTATAGACTGGGGGATGTGACCTCCTCAAGATGCCCACAGAGGATGATAGGCTGAGAGGGATATTGTGCACTGGGGCCCCTGCTGGGAGATGGCCATCTGGTGGCATCAGCCTTGAGGCTCTGAAGATCCCACCAGCTCTGTGGGCTGGTAGCCTGCCCCACAGCCTCACCTGTCCTCCTGGTTTTGTCCCCTTTAAGTTTTAGCCTTATGGCAATCAAGTTCTTCCTGCCTAAGAACATTAAGTTCAAACAGTCCCTTCACCACAACTAGTTTTGGGTTCAAGGCTATCCTATCTCCATTTGGGCTTTGCTTCTCTGGATAAAGAAGCACAGTTCCTCCAATTGTTTTCATGTTTTCTAGTCTACTGTACTAGTACCACTGCCCTCTTGGGTCTAATCAAGTAAGGTACCCTAGTTTTGAGGGTCCAAAACTGGACACAGAGGTTCAAAGAACTATTTTCTGTGTAAAGCAGAAGCTATGTACATGTACCTTGCCTTTCTTTCTTGCAAAAAAGTTCTGTTTGTTTACTGTAGGCAGGTGTGTTGTCAACACTGTGTCTGCATACTGCTGTCTATTTCAGTTGAAAGCCATATTTTCCCCTACTGTTGTTTGTGCAGCTGGTTTATTCCTTATGTGTTATACCTTAGATTCATGCCTGTTGAGTTATATTCCATTTTTTTGGGTCCATATCTCTAATTGCTCAACATTATGTGGAATGCTAATCCAGACTTTCAACCTCCTTGCAGCAGCACTGATAAGCATGATCACTACTCTAATATTCAAGTCATCCGTGAATTACTGAATAGGCCCAGTGTTCAGAGCTGCTGAACAAGTAGCTCGATAGATGTGAGGCTGCTGCTGCTCTGTGTCCCCAGACCCACCCAGCAGCAAGGCTGAGCATGTATTCCCAATAAGCACAAAACACTCATCCAAATGGGAAGTGTGCAGATGGCCTGATTGTAGTCCTTGTCTCCTTCCAGTAAGTGGCCTCGGACACACAGTCTGTAGTAGCTGGTCCTGGATGTCCAGCTTCCCTGGCTGGGAATTTTGCAAGCCACAACCCCACTCCAGCTCCGGGTATTCAGAGCCCCAGATGCTTTTCTGACTATCTTTTCATCTGTTCCAGAACAGACCACGATTTTAGCTTGCCAATGACAACTACCAGGTGACATAGCAAATACCATACATGCTGAGACACGCTTGTGAAAGGAAAATGAGCCAGACACATACCTCTGATCAGACTATGAACCCTGCTCTGCGGAAGCCAATGCATTTTTTGCCTTTACCCCATGATATACAAAATCTTCTTCTCAGCTTCCCGCATGGCAACTGGAGCCTCACATGGGACCATGCACATCCTCAGGGATAGCCAAATAAAAGGGTAGACATTCCCACAGCCAGAGCATCCTGTATGTTTCTGGCAGTCAGTGTGAGACATAGTCATGGCACGTAGCCACAAGCTGAGATTTCTGCTATGCTTGGCTGCTCTGGGGCTGCCAGACTAGGAAACTCACCGTTTCTGTCTTGGGGAGAGCCCTCACAACCAAGTGATGCTGTGGCAGGGACATGGGTGGACACACGTACACAGGGAGCCAGAGGCATGCCACAAAGCTTTCCTGGGTATCATGCTCGAGGAGGGACTTTCTTCTCCCCTGAGCCCTGCTAACACGAAGGGTACCAAGTGAAAGTCATGCAGAGGAGAGGTGGACACTTGTTACTGTGTCCCAGTGTGGATCTGGCAGCCCTTTGGTGGAAGACAGCTTGTTGTCCAGCTACTCTCAAATCCCTCTTAAACCAAGCCGTGTTAATACAGAAACATTTGATCACAACCTTCAAAACAGATGGGACAGCTTATTTTTTTGAAGACATAGGCAAAGAAAGGAAGGGAAAATGTGCTTAACATACATACAGCTAGTAAAGTGTGAAAGATCTGTCTGTTTCTTCCTCTTTTCTGGCCTCTATCCAGAGCTGGCTGGAGAGCACCCAGCCTTGGTAAAGCATGGGAGCTCCTACAATTAATCTTGTCCAAGGGGGTCAAGCCTTCTCTTTGATACATCTGTGCCTTTTTTCTCCTCGTGCTGATGTGTTCCTGAGATAGTCCTGCCACTCTCTAAGCAAAACAATATTGTTCAGCTCCTTAGAGATGCAAACCCAGTTTTGCAATGCTAAGTATCATCTCCTGAACTTGGCCAGTTCATCAGCTACTCCTGTAGGTAAAAAAGGGATCACCACTGGCCCCCAGAACATTCACCTTTCAGCTTGAGGCATCTTTCCCCGCTTGTGGCTTAGATTTGAAACTAGTCCATATGTCCACAAATGCACTCAGACATCAATATTCATATGGGATAGACCTGTACAGCACAATGCTGGCTTGCAGCTGGCCACAGCTGTAATCAGCCACTCAGCAGTGTGAGCTTAGCCTCCCACAGCAGCTTTTTTTGGGCCAAGTCAAGGCAGCAGTATGAATGAACATTTGTGCCTTTGCAGCATAAACATGCACAAGGCTCAAGGAGCTGGAAAGCTCCCTTCTTGTTGGAGCACTGGATAAAACTTGAAGCACAGAGCAGAAAGTGCTGCAGGGAAGTTAGAAGCAGCAGAAAGCCTATCCTCATGCAGGTAGTGATAGCACTGTCTGCAGTTTTCGCATCTCTGCAAATACTGCACTAAACAGAAAGTCCATGTATTTCCACAAGCATAGGTTGTTTTGATGTTATTACCCATCATGTGGTATGTGAACCAAGAGTGCACATCCACTTGTGACACATCTGTAAAGTCCCCTAAAACAATAACACATGTTATTGGGAGGGTGGAAGTGAGAATATGGAAAATAAGGGCACGAAGTGTGACACTTAAGCACCGCAGAAATATTAAGGCATTCTAGAAATGCTAATGCAAATTTTAACATAAATTTACTGAAACTGCCTTTATTTCATTATGTGGTTTGGTGTTGTGAAGAGGATTTAATTGGTGAAAGAATTACTTTGAGATGTATTTAAACACTATATACAGAGTGAGGAAAATTAAGACCTATCCAAAGGGTAATGCATTTAAATGAAAAGACCTTCCCCACTATGCATCCATGCATACCAAAGTGAACATCACCAGCTACCCAAACCCTTTAAACTGCATAAATTTTACTTGAGGAAAATAAATTCACGCAAATGGACACAATGGCATACACCTAAATGTAATGTACAAAAATAAGTATCAATGGAATTCTAATTTGTATAAGATGCTACAGAAAATGCTAACTTGAGAGATGTCTGATACCAGATTACAACATACTTAAAAGGCCTTTGCTGCAACATGCACTGGAGAGGTGTGGAAAATTCAGAGCAAACTGACAACATGTTTGATTTATTTTTCAGAAATCTCTGGAGCTCTGTCAACTTATCACAATTAATTCCAAATGCAAAAGGAGCTTAATATGGTGTGAAAGGAAAGAATTGGATGCTGTCTCTGACTACCTTCTGACGGGGGGTGGGGGTGTGGGGTGGGGTGGGGCGTGGGGGGCGTGGGGAGAGAAAATCTATTTCATAAAACCATTTGAGGTATTCCATTTTCATCCCTCTGTTGTGACAGAGCACAGAAAAAGAGGAGCACAGAAAAAGCATCTTGGGATGGTGGGTTGACTTGTTTTATACTACCAGCAAAGTGAAAAAATAAATCAGAATTATTTTTGCCTTCTCATCATCAACTGTGGCAGCTTAAAGAAAATGGGAGCAACTCCTCCAAAAGCTCTGTGCACCGTTACTCCATCATGCTGGCAGGCTCATACACGTACAGATTCAGAGCTCACTCATGCTGCACGCAACACTCCTGAATTCTTGAATAATTTAGACAAAATACGTAGACATGCTTGGCTTTTCACTGTAATTATTCAATGCTGATGTTATCCCTTCCAGAAATCTCAGAAATGTTGGCGATGTGTACTGGATGTTCAGGTGAGGCAGAAATATCTAAATAAAGAAATTGGCCCAAAGAAGTTGCTCATACTTGCATTATACAAATTGCCTGCATCCTTTGTGGGCAGAGGACATCCTGGATGTGTACAATAAAGCAGTCAATAGATGTAGCTGGCTGGACTGGCACTCTGATAGCAAATCACTGCAGACCTTGAGAGTATAACAGAGGTCATTAAGAAACAGAAGAAACAGAAAGCTCTTTTCCAGCATGCTCACCATAAGCACACACTTTCCTCACAGCAGGTGGGTAGGTCAGGCTCTTCTGCTCTGATTTTGTATCAAGGGAAACACACGGCAAGTGCAGCAGTAAGAGCTTCTGGGTTGCTGGTGCGCTGGCATTTGTTTTAGGACAAGCAGGGCAGCAAGGAAGTTCAGGGCATTGGTCTTGCCTCTCTTGAGCCTCTGGTACCCTAATGTTACAGGCTGTGCTTCTTGTACAGTGCTGCTGACGTGGGAAGGATTGCTATTGATCATCTCCATCCTGACATGCAAAAATCCATATTATTATTTTGTTGGGTGTCTCTAGGGAGGAAAGTGGCACCAGGAGCAGATGGTAAGGGGGTAGCAGTTTTCTGAAAATCAAAGGTGGCAGTTTTGCATACCTAAAATGCTTTGAGAGATTTCTAGCCTGCACCTCTCCCACAAATGCAAATTATTCCCATTGCTGGGCTGGTGTCTCTGTGGGTAAAGTGAATCCAGAGCGCTGGGGATGACAGCACCCAGCCCCTGCACATATGGGGGCAAATAAAGCAAGCCTGTGACCTTAGCCAGCTCTCTGGACTGAAAGAATATGAGAGAAGTCCTCCCCTTGGAGCAACTGAGCACAATCAGCTCAAATCTGTTGGATTTCCTCTTGTGGAAGAGAGTACCTGCCCCAGCACTCAGCAGTGCTGGGCAGTGCAGGCAGAGGGACTCCTGAAAAGGGTGCATCCACAGGGGTCTCCCCATATGTAATCATCCCCCCGATTCCGGCTCCTGCATGCATCTTGCTAAGAACTGTGCATGTTTGGGATCAGCTCTACTGCAGATAAAGCAGTTAAAGGGCTTGAAATGTTTCCTTTCCATTGAAAGGCACTAACAAAATCAGCCAGTTGGTCAGCAGCTGCATCTGGAGAAGCCACTCAATGCTGAGCACCTCAGTAAGGATGCTCCAAAACTCCTCTAGACACCCTCCTCCCTGCACTGCCTCTGCGATCCTCTGCTCCCCCAGCCAAACTCCATCCAGCTTGGCTGTGCTGTGGGACAGTTCCTGCCCCCATGCGGGCATCACCACCTCCCATCAGCTCAGAGGGTGGAGTGTCCTCAGCACCTTCCTCCATCTCACCATCTCTGTTCCTGTTCCTGCCCTGGGCATTGAATCACCTGCAAAACCACCCTCTGCCCCTTCAGCTGGGAAGCACTGGACCCGTCATTCCTCCCACCCTGTCCCCAGCGCTGTCCCCAGTCATTATGCTCACAGATAGCTAACGCCCATATGTTTATTTCCAAAAACTGACTTTGGAAACACAGTCCTGACAACACATCCCCCAGCAGCAGCAATGTGCCTGCCTTCCCTTCGCTGCCTGCCTGTTTCTGTACCCTCCGTCTTCACAAAATATAGAACTGTGGCTGCGCCACCAATGTCTGTCAGGATTATGCGATTACACTAACCACCTTAATATGTATTTCTTTACATAACAGCTAAGCAGACACTTCACACCCCAGCAAGCATTCAGCAGAGAAGAGGATCTTAACATCAATGTAGATTAAACCCACAGCACCACAGAAAAACATCTCGTAATTGGTGCAACTCAACCAGTTTCAACAGAAATTATCTCTGGCCCATAAGATACTGAGAAGCTGTGAAGTGGATTAGATGAGACAAGGGAGGAGAGGCACAAAGAGAGGAACAAGCACCAAGCAGACTGAACTAGGCAGGAGAGCTGAGACAGAGTACAGATGTGTTTTCAAGGGCTCTGAGCACACTCCAGCAGTAGTCGTTGCCTTTTCCCACAAGGAGCTGTTATCTGCAGTGAAAAAAATCACAACAAAGCTGGCATAAATATGCAGCTCCTATTCCATGCCAAGCCAAAGCTGGTTATCAGCAAGGAGGCCCCATGTCCCACGGAGTACTTGTAAATTTACTGTCAGCTTTACCTGATGTGCAGATAGATTCATTGTGCGGTTATCTCGGTAAAGACTGCCAGTGGTTTGGGGGCTTTACAGTATTGACTAAGGTTATGAAAATAAAATAAAGGGCCTGGGACTGAAAATATTAACCCTTTATGAGCCAGAGGGACCACTATGTATTTCTGTGCAGGTTCCAGTGCAAAAGAAAAATGGCATGATCCATGAACACAAATTAATTTACATAACGGAGCTAAAGGCCTGAGCCTGGGACATGGCGGGCAGTGCGATGTATCAATGCATGCCGTTGGCGGAGGTTGTACAGCAAGCGGGATCAGTGCCATGAACACCCAGAGCCTGCTGCAGAGACGGCTTCCCCACCATCTGGGCATGGCAGTTCCCACAGCTGAAAGAGCCAGAGGTATCAAATAAGAGACAGAGGTATTAAATGCCACAATAAACACTGGAAAGACCCAGGGCTTGAGAAGAGACCCATCACCTTCTCTGCTCCTTCCCTCACTCAGGAGCCCAGAGGCAGCCAGCAGCGGGGTGAAGCCCCAGACCCCCCCATCCCGAGGCTGGGCAGTCCCTGTGCTCCTGAGCCAGCCTCCCTCCTCCAGGGCTGCCCAGCCCCAGGGTGGGTTGGCTGCTCCTGCTACCTCCACCTTGCAGCATGGGGGAGAAGCTCAAACATCAGCAGGGGTGAATTCATGGAAGGGATGGCATGCAGAGAGAGAGACTCCACACTATCTTCAAAATGAAAAATGGAGTTTACTTAGCTTCAGAAGAGCATTTGCATACAATATAGCAACAGGTAGGAGAAAACACTGAAAACCATTCTTCCAAAAAGCAAACCCCAGGTTACTGACAGCTTCTGGAAAATCAAGACATCCACAGAGGTTTTACCCTCAGAGAGTATTAATCTGAATTAAATAAATAAAACTAATCTTAAAAATAAATAAATAAATATGTATGAAAATACAATGCAGAACATCACACAGTGTGGACATCTGCAAATGGTGTGACCTCACCAACTTTCCCAGGAAGGTATGAACCAAAGCCAAGGGAAGGTTGTAAAAACAGGCTCTTTGTAGAAACATTCCTTTATCTCCATATTCTTTCCTAGGAAAAGAAGTACAATTTAAAAAAGGAAAGCTTGTAGAAGTCTACCATCAGTCACTAAGGAAGCTGTCTTTAATGTCTAGATTTGCATTTCATTTCAGTATTCTCACCGTACTACCTGCAGAACTACTTTAATAATACAAGTTTGGTTAGAGGAATGACAGCTTTCTGAAAATGTTTCCCTGAGAAGAATCTACACACCAGAAAATAAAGGCATAACAAAAAGGGAGGAGAAAAAGTAATTTTCCTATTGGTCTGAGATTACTGATCTGCCACAAGAGGCTACAACTTTGAAGATGACTAAAGACATGTATGGTATGTGACATGGCAGCTCTACCTTTGCAAGGGCCTGGATACTTTATCAGTAAGGAAAATGCTAACCACCAGCCACAGGAGATGATGGTAAAACTTCTATAGAGTGCTCCATGCTATATTACATGTCTAGTAACTAAACAAAATAAAAATGCCTAGTGGAAGAAACTGGAAAAGTCGGTGAAGTGGAAGAACAACATCTGCAGAACTTCAGAGCAATGTACAGGGAAGGTGGGGTGAGAGACGTGCTTTAGCTTACTGCTTAATGAAGCTTGTGGGAGAAGGACTGTTTGGGCAACAGGGCAGCGGCATCCACAGCTCAGTAACAGGCTTCATGGGGGACCTGCAGCAACTCTGACCCGTGCCGAGCCCTCCAGTCATCAGACAGGGAATAAACGCTTCCAGCTCTCACCAGGAAAATGTGGTGCAGTGGTCTTTTCGGTGACTGACCCCATGAAAGCGAAAAACTGTCAGTCCTGTGGTCCAGTGATAGGTTTACAACTCGTTTACAAACCTATTCTGCTCTGAGGAAGGAAAACACTGTTCACAAAGCTGACTTGCTAAAACAATCACTGTCAGTGATGCAGCCTGAGATAAATGCAAGCAAGTGGATTTTAAACACCCCTCACTTGGGCAAGCAAGCCATTTTCCTTTTTTTTTGCTTCAATTTTCCCAAGGAGGGACATTTACCAGCAGGCCCCAGCTCCCTGTGAGGCAGCCTGCGGGGAAGGGGAGCAGCTGCGGCTGCCCAGCAGTGCCAGAGTCAGTGCAGATCCCCTGGGATTGCTTGCCAGCCTGTTAGCGGTTTGATCCCACTTAGCGCAAGCAAATATCAAAATATTTTGTTTCTAAACAGAAGACTGAAGACTGTTATGCAAATCATTCTTATCCTAATGCACAGGCAAATGATTGAATTAGAGCAATAGGATTAGATGCTAATTTGTCAATATGATAGTTCAATTTAGAATATATTAAAAAAAGAAAAAAAGCTGACAGTGGAGTTTCTGGTCTACCAGTCAAACATTTCAAGGGATGACGTCTTCTTTTTCTGGAGAAAATATCCCTAGAGGAGAGTAATGGACTAATTAAGGCAATTAAAGGTGAAGGCATCAGGGGCTTCCCTCCAAATCACAGCGAGAAAGCTGCTAAGGCACTGAGTTCTTTGCTTCCCCGAGTCCACATTGCCTGCAGCATGAGGAGGGGCCATGCTCAGGACTCCTCTCCTTGCTGGGACCTGCTTTCCCCAGGAAAGCTGGGCAGAGTTGTAGCCCCCCTCACGCCCACCCATCTTGCAAGGAGATCCCAAGCCCCAGGCGCTGCACTCTGCCAGAGGACAGCCAGCACTGGGCTCACCCCCACCGCTACGCAGAGAGCATCTACCATGGTTACAGCACAAGGCCACAGTTTGTTTCTGGTGAGCAGCCCCTTGCCACTCATGCAGCCCTACAGAGGAAACAGCAACATCTTCCCGTGGTGTTACAATCCCAGCACCATAAAACCCGTGCTTCTCCCCCCGCCCCGCCCCCGCCCTTGCTATGCAGTCTTTTCCTTTTGTATTGTCTCTGACTGCACAGCAAGCCCAGGCTGCTGCTTCACCTTCAGCAAAGAAAGATCAGTGGAAGTGCCTGATTGCTTACAGTACAAGTAGCACTAGGCTCTGATATAGCAATTCCTGTCTGAGACAATTTAGCTTTTGATCTCTGGATGCACTTAATTGCTAGCTATGCAGACGTCTGTGGAGAAGAAAACAATCACAAGCCATTTCAGAAGTGAGATGCTTGATGCTTAATCTTACACCTGTCCTAAGAACTGCAATGGTCTTTTCTTAGTCTGGATCACGCTGCACAGAGCTGCAGATCAACCACAGGCAAAACATTTCAAATGTCAAATAGATGCTAATCCAGCGCTCTCTTTCATGATAAAGAGAAAATCACCAGGATAAAAACAATAAGCTGTTGCAACCAATACAGTCTCATTTACAGCATTCTTCATGTCATGAAAATAAGGAAATAAATCATATACAGAATAATTGGAAAAAGCAGCTACGTTCATTGTTCATTTTGGGCTTTCTTTTCTTCATGTGGGTAATACAAGGACAGCAGAGAACGAAGTCTCACTTCTATTTTCAGATGGGAAAGGGAGGGAGATAACATGGGACACCCTGGAGTGCACCTAATCCAGGTTCAAGTCCCAGCCTGTGAAACAAGTGCCAGCAAAAAACCCCTCTCTGTCTCGGAGGTGGTTAGGTGTGTCTCATGCTTACGCAACTGCAGCCACAGCTATAGGTGTAAGCTCTGATAGACACCCCACTACCCACCACCAATTTGTTTCTATTCTCCTGGGTGTAATAACAATGCCTCTCGTACCCTTGAAAGCATGGTAATTTGGGATTGCCTTAAGAAATGTCATGCCAAAGCCCTGGTTAGCCCACAAACCACAGCCAGCCAAGGCTGGCAATGAGGGCTTTGAAGAGGTATATGAAACGGCAAGCGCCTCTCCCTTGCTCCTGTGCTGCCCCCAGTTTAGGACCTGGCTGTGCTGGAGGAGTTAGCCACGCTGCCTGGTTTGACTTGCCCCCTGCACTCATCCTCCTTCAGTTCGCTTACCACTCCTTGCACCCATTGGTACTCTGGCATCCCCAATACACAGGAACAACAGTGCAATTCTGCACCACATGAAAAAATACTTCCCTGTCTGCTTCAGATCTGATAACCAGCTTGCCCACTGAGCAATGCTTGGATGCTTTTAGCAAACTCTCCACAATGACTCAAGCTGTCTTTCATTTTTTCAAAGGCAAAGAGATCATAATTTTGTATATGTAGTCACTTTTCCCCTGATAGCCCCAACACAGAATTTCACTTTAGTGCAATGAGCTATTTCAGCATCTTTTCAGAGTCAGCACTAGCTTTGGTTATCCCGAATAACATTTCACGGGTTGTAAATGTTGTCACTATTTGCTTGTACCACCTTCTCTAGGCCACTTATGATGATGTTGAACATCACGATCAGGACTGGTGTCTGCAAAGTTCCTCCTGATGTACGAGGTGATCATTTCTTCTAGCCCTCTCTTTTCTGGGGTTTAGCGCACAGGTAACCTTTCCTGGATTAGCCCAGAGGGTAACCTCTCCTGTTCCATAATAAATGTCACTGGTTAGGAGCCTTCCTTGCTCCCCTAAGGCTGTGTTGCAAGCTACATAGCCCACACAAGCACGATCTATATGCTCATGAAATCCTTCCAAGAGTTCTTGTGGCTGTCAGGCTGATCTTCCTCTCAAGACCTGTGTTTCTTCTCAAACCTCCAGCCAAATCTATGGCCGCTACAAATGAAAGCCTTGACTGACCGCTAGCTCCCAGTAACACTCCTGCAGCCATGTTCAAAGCCTGGCATTGCATTCCCACTTCTGTCCCCCTACACCCAGAGCTGATTGTAGTGCCAGATTACACACAGCTAGTAATTCAAAAATTTCTTATTTACGGTGTATGTTTTTTCTGGACTCCTGGATAAACACCATCTGGTGCTGAGAATTTTTTAATGTTTAGTTTATCAATTTGTTCTAACATGTCTTTTCCCAACACCTCCATTTCAGGTGGTTCCTCAGACTCCCTCCCCATTCACAGCATCTCTATCATAGTGAATGCCAATGCAAAGAATGTGCTCAGCTTTTCTGCAATGCCCTCGCTGTCTGCCAGCAGAAGTTTTCACATGGGGGTCATTTTTTGACCCCACCAACTCCTGATCATCTCTGCAGACTGTAGTCTGGTGTTGCACAGCCAAACTGGTCCCATTAATATTTCTATATCAAGATTGATTTTAAACGCATTTATACTTCAAATACATGCTGTTAAGTTTACTATGAAAATTTCAGATGGAAAACACCAAATGTGATCTTGGTACACATCCAAACACAAATGTGAATTCTTTTGAGTATTTCCCAAACAGGAGCAATTTTTATCTTAGGGATCTACCAAAACTAACTGAAAACCAGCCCACAAGCACATTGTGTAGCCTCCAGTCACGTCAAACCTTTGCTATTGATGGAGATGAATGGAGCTTGGAACAGCACCTTTCTTTGTGTTAAATGTTCCATTCAATCCCTGAAAGTACTCCACAGGAGATAGAGAAACCAAATATAAGATGACCCTTGCCTAGCCAGGCATAGTGCTTTTGAAGCCCTTGTTTATGTGAAGAGTTGTTAAGAAGATTTATGTGACGTTGCTCATGAAAATTCATAACGACTGTTTCAGTAGTGGAATTTAAAACATTTATTAAAAGCAAGTGGATTGAAGAGCAAAGCTCATCCCTGTGATCAGTTTGTCATACGTAAAATAGGCAATGAAGGTGACTGCCTAACATTTACCTACAATCCCGACTTAAGCCCTCAGAAAAAGAGAACCTGGAGATAAGGGGCAGCAGGTTCTACAGCAATGAAAGAGAAGAGAGCAGCTTCAGTGCAGATGAGAGGGAGATGAGGAGTGTGATTTATAAGTGCAGTGATTAATCTTTCACTTTATGTGGGAACAGATTTGGGCATTTGATTAAATATCCAAGGTAGGAGAACAACACCTAATAATGTAAAATCTTGTTTTGCAACTGCTTCCAAGTTCTCATTCTTTCTTACATGAAAGTGATTTGAATTTCAGATTAGTGACGTCTTGATTTGGGGTTTTTTTTCCTACAATAAAGCTGATGTCTTCAGAGTAAAGTTTAAGCACAGAGGTGTGGAAAGGACAGTAAAAGTTTTATTTGCTAACTAGCATAGTTTCTTTGTCTTCTCCTCCTCTTCTCCTGGTCTGGGAGGTAAGGAAAGCAATCATAATGATGAGGAACATGCTGTTGGTCCCGGGGCAAAAGCAGGCAATCTAATTGGGATGCTGTTTAGAGCTGAAATATTATCACCGTGTATTCATCAGCACTGCGTATGACGACACATAAGGAACATTACTCACATAGACGTGGTTAGGATAATAAACCAGCAGCTATGTCTGGGAACATAAAGCAACTCTTGCAAGTTGATCTGTCAGACTTCTCTGGTACTCGATGTGAGGGGATGGGGGGGGGGAAGAAACCCAGGAGAACCTGAAATAGCATAGATTCATGTGGGAAGATAATACTGTCACACAATTCTGAGCAGTGGAGACAGATATTTAAAATTCTTTTTCATTAAAGAACATTTTTAGATGCTCTAGCTATTGCCTTTCTCCTCTCTGTTTTCTGGGTATCATTTTAATGAATAAGTATATTCCTGAATATTTTATTTATATATGTTCTCTCCTTCATCATAATTCTACCTTGTTACTAAGTGACGAGGCTGTGCTGTTGCTATGTTTTCTTCCGCAATAATCCTGCTCATTTGGTGCTGCCATTCTTCTCGCTATACAAACAGGCCTCAGCCAACAAGCAGGAGAAACAGC
This sequence comes from Falco biarmicus, assembly GCF_023638135.1. Classification (NCBI taxonomy): domain Eukaryota; kingdom Metazoa; phylum Chordata; class Aves; order Falconiformes; family Falconidae; genus Falco; species Falco biarmicus. The sequence continues at coordinate 18,402,761 of NC_079311.1, read as the reverse complement.
TGGCTTTGTTTCAAGGTCCCAGATTTCGCTTGTGGGGGTAATTGCATGAGCTGTGTGGAGTTCACGGACGTGTGGCCCTCTGAGACTTGCTTACCACTGCTACACCACAGGCTGCAGCCTGCTGGACCTCCACCCTGCCAAAGGCAACTGAACCAAACCAAGGAACGGAGTGATCTGCCAGCTTTGGCGGGACAATTCACTCAAGCAGGAGACTTCACTCACAAGTACATCCATCTGCAGGCACACAGCTGTATCATGAGACCATGTTTGAATGCCGGCATCCCATTAGAGCCCACCTGATGTCTCACACAGACAAACACTTTAGACAAGCAAAGAGATTACTCGTTCAAAAATAACCCAACTACAGACATCTGTTGTGCTGGAAAAACAGGTTAGTGCATATTCATAGGGGTGCTTGCCCTAGGTGCAGTTGCAGCACCTGTAGGGCTGGCCGGGCGGGCGGCACTCACAGCCGCTCCCACCTCACCGCCCAGCATATGCCCAGCCAAAGATACCGTTACCGATCTGGACTACCTGAGGGGCATGTCCAGCCCGCTGGTGCTTCAGGGACATCAGGCTTATGGAGCGCACTTAAGGCAAAGGTGGAGGATACCAGTTCAGCTGCCACCCCAGACCTGGGCAGTGCTGTGCCCAAGTGTGAGCTGGCTTCATCAGGCTCACCATCCCCTCTGCCCCACGTTCCTTGCTGACAGGGTGCTGACAGGGCAAGGGAAGCCCCTGGCCCTGGGTGTTGGTCAGGGCTGGGTCTGCAGCCTCCTGATGCATCTGCTGCTGTGGAGCAGCCATCGTGGCAGGGGGAGGAGAGAGGAGCTGCTCTGCTTGACACAGCCTTGCCCGAGACACAGCCTGTCCCCTAGGGCTGCAGGGCTGTCTGCAAAGGAAGGGAAACTGCAGAGAAATATGCATTTTAAGGCCAGAGAGACCATCCATATCATCTGCTGTGATCTTCCAAATACCCTGGGAATAGCACTTCGCCCAGTAATTCCTGCTCCAGATTTGGATGTTTTCAAATGGTGTTGACTTTGATTCTACACTGCAGTCTGCATACGACAAGCAAAATTTACAAAAGCTTACCCTGTAGCATCAATCAATTTATTTTTCACTAGTACATTCACACTTTGCTTCTTTCTCACATACCTCAAATTCTACTTAATAACAACCAATGACTTATTTCAAATATAAGAAATATTCTGTGTTATGCGACTGGGGGTGGGGGGGGAAGTCCCAGAAAGCAGGCCTGTTTGTTTACTCTCCTGCTACAATTCGAAAAGCAGATGATCTGGTTTTTTACAATTGCTTTAAGAGCATAGCTTTGTCAGCCAGACTCCTGATCCTTACCAATTTTTCCAACTGATTTGCAGACCCCTTAAAATGGGTGTTCCTAATCCTGCTGTAAACATGGATGTGACAGATAGCATCCTGGTGGATACCTCTCCAGCAACAACATCCACTGCAGCTGCAAGAGGCGTGCTGGGGCAAGGCTCATCTCCCTCATCCCACAACATAATACCAGGTTTTCACACACAGTAAACTGTTTCGTATCCTCAACCACTATTCAGTCCACTAAAACACCAGACCTCATTTTCCTAAGCTCTCTTGTGTTCCTCTTTCCATCTCTGATAAAACCTGGTTCACTGCTAGTTACCCTTCTCTCTGCCCTGTCCCACTCCTGGTTCCCTCACCAAGAACCACAGCGTGGGAGCTTTCAGGCCGTAATTGCTCTAGTTTAGCAGGGATAGCAATTAATTTTAGTAGGAAAATCAGTGAGCCAGAATTCACTGATGCAGACACAGAGTTTTCCAGTGTGGAAACAATGAACTTGCCTTGTTCCCTTTGAAGCCTGATTCCTGGCATGTTTAATTTAGAACAAATATATCTCCTGCTGAGTGGATAGTTGGCTTGAAATTCGGACTGAAGTGGTGTCAAGCTGCTCGTTGGTAATAAGTGGCACATTTGCCTCAGCTTCCTTTCAAAAGGTACTTATTTTTGGTCTGAGAACTCTGAAGTTAATTTGGCTGCCAGTCCAACGAGATCTCACTCACGTAAAGGTTTTCTTGCTTGAAAAACATGTAGGATATAGATATTTATGAATGAAGCAGCAATGAAGCATAGTCTGCATAGTACTTTAAATTGCACAGCCTTTCACTCTCCTTTCAAGCTGAAGAATGCTTCAGGTTTTGTTAGTTCTCCTCTCAAACACTCCCTGTACTTTATTTCTTAACTAAGACATAACACGTTGAGTTCAGCTGGCATTGTTTTTGAGAAGACTACCAATTACTGTCCAGGGTAAAGTAACAATTTTACAGCATTTTTTAGCAAAGAAGAAAAAGCCTAATAAGCTATTTCTCAGCTTCAATCTTGACAAAATACATATGACCTGTTTATCACATATTTGCCAGGATTTCCCACCAGACTTATTATTGAGCTATAACAGCACCTATCAAGAATAATAACAGCAAATATAAGGAGTGGTCAATTCAGATATAATATTCAGCCCCATAGAAATGCCTCAAATAAAATGCCAGGAAAATTATGACTAAGTTTTGACAGCAGCATTTGCATGTACTAGTTAATAAAAAAAATCACTTACTAAACCTTAATATCTTTAACAATGACAAAATGACAGTTAACATTGACCTAATGGTAGGAATAATTAATTTGGCTTAATAAAATGTACAGTCAAGAACAACACCAATATATAATTCCAGGGACTAGCTTATTTTTTGTGTGCTTTAAAACCATTTTGCTTGGTCACCAGGGAAAAAAAAAAACCCAAAAAACGGAAAACGTGTTTTACAATTTATTGCTGAAAAGAAGCTGGAGCTGGATGCCTCTTTTCAGGAAAGCCACACTGCCAGATTAGTACACAAAACATGTTTATGAGGATCTTTAATATTTTTTTTTCCTGAGGAATAGTAAAATCACCTGGATAAATATAATTACTTTCCAAGAGGCAACACTTGGAGCTACACATACAGCAAAGGAAAATGCCTGTTTTCCCAGTTGTCATTACCAGCAACCCTGCTTGATATTGCTTTGCAGCCTAACTTGAAGTTTTTCACAGAGCACCAGCCTGTGATTTCTTTTTTCCAGGAACATCTCATGGCACTACAGAAATAATACTATGCCTGTGCCAGCCCCCACAGCTGATGCCAGCTGCTGCAGGATGGATGTTAGCAGGGGAAACAAGAACTCAGTTGTAAGTGAGAGAGAGGAGGGAGCCCACACTGCCATGGCCCGGGCTGGGGTCTGGTCCCTGAGGACTGAGCAAGGTGCCCCTGGTCAATGCCGGCAGGTCAGAGGACAGCCAGAGCTAACCCAGCACTGGCATCTCCACCTCTGCCTGAAGGTCATGAGGACTTCAGAGGCACTGCTCACCCATCTCTTGTGACCTTTTCTGAGACATATTCATATGTGGTCACCTGGCAGCAGGAGCTGCCTAACCCCAATCCAACTCTGCCCAAACCACACTGAGGTTTCTTCAAATTGGGCTGATGCAAAAGTTCATTAAAAAAAAAAAAAAAAAAAAAAAAAAAAAAAAGATGTGCATGCTCCTGCAGCACAGTGGGCAAGTGTGTACTTCCAGGCTTCAGAGGCTGAGCAGCCTCATAGGACCCTCACCAGCAGCAAGGCACAGGGTAGGTGCAAGCAGCCTGTGCTGGCTAGTTTTTACCTGACAGGCCTAATGACTTTCTTGCCTCCCATAACTTCTGTCTTGAGCAGTTTGATTCATCATGGGCGCTGCCCAAGGGAGAGAAACAGCTGAAAGAAGCTGAAGCATTATTGGAGCAGAGCAAGTGCTGTCAGCATGTGAAGAGATGGCAGCAACTGGTGAGAAGAGCTGATTGCCTTAACACAGGGGTCCTCAAACTACGGCCCGCGGGCTGGATACGGCCCCCCAGGGTCCTCAATTCGGCCCCCGGTATTTACAGAACATACACACACGCCCTCTCGGGGGTTGGGGGGGGAAACCAAGCAGCCGCAGATGACTGCCTGCCACTGCATCCGCGCCGGCCCCCTGGTTAAACAGTTTGAGGACCGCTGACTTAACAGAACACACAGTGCAAAAGATAGCAATAGAACACCCATCCAGTGCATCACAAAAGTTTCTGCAATACTGTTCATAGCAACCTGTGCTCTTCAGTGGGTGCACTGTCCAAGTGGGACTTGTCAGCTTGGCCATACTATTTAGACCAAGGGAACGAGTCCAGCTTTGTTTCAGTTTGTGATTCAGGCTGATCACAGCTGCTTTTCCACAAGAAGACCCCTTCCACTCTTTTGGGCTGCCCCAAATTCATAAGGACAGTCCTGGACTTTCCCTGTTTGATCAACTGAGAAGATCAGCCATGCAAGCAAATTCATATTTGGGACAGTGTATGCAAGGAAGATGCAGGGTCTTCTTCCTGATCAGGGACATGCAGGGATGAGTCATGATGGGGAAGACATGTGCAGTGTTCTGGTACCTCTGACTTACAGCCTTCAGGGAATGCTTGTACCAGAGACAATGCCTGCCCAGCACAGACCGTCCAGCCATGCCTGGGGATTGAGTTCCAGTTTGAGGAAGGTTAGCAACCAGCAAATGGTCCTTACCTAAAGACCACCAGAGATGATCAGTCAGATCCTTGGCAGTTATCTCCCTGTGTCTGGACAGCTGTTTTTCCTGGGAAAGAAAATGCACGCCTTTCCTCCAAACAGTCATGTGTTCCTGGAAGTGAGAAATTATGGTGAAGTTCTGCAGTGAATATGGACTGCAGACACAGCACCTTCTCACACAGCCATCCTGTGAATTGTCACATCTGCTGACTTCAGGTGACTGAAATAGATTCTTACTACCTTCTGCCTGTTAGTTGCATAAAACCAACACCACTAAGAGAGAGACAGAGAGAGAAAGGCGGACTATTTTCCCTATTCCCTTGGGTTGCACAGCATTTTCTTTAGCAGGGACAGTGCAGGACAATGAGAAGCAACAGCTTCACATACAGATCCCAGGCAATTATGAAACACAACAAATACACACTTGTACAATACAATATTTACACCATTATTTTTCAGATCACAGCCATATTCTAAGGTTTTATATAATTACTTCCCAAAGACTGCATTTTTGCAGCAGCACAGCTATTTTTAGCTATTAAATCAGACTCTGGAACCACCAGCCTAAAAAAAAAATGCCACAAGGTACACAGATATCAGCTCACCTGATACCCCAAACCTTGATTCTGCAGGTATGCTACCAAGGAGTCTTAATTTTTCTGCTCTGTCAGGCAACGTCCCAAGTCAAGAACTTCACCATTCAGAAGTCTTGCATCAGAGATAACATAGAAGGGAAGAGAGCTATCTATTGAATAACAGACACCACAGAAGCCACATTTTACTTAGGGGATTTCACACAAAAGAAGAAATGAAGTCCTGGGGAAGAGAGGACCGATGACATCTTTGTCATCACATAGCCATGTCAAGTCACCAACTTGGTCCACGCAGATGCACGGGCTCTGTGTATGTGCCCTGGCTGCAAAAATGGTACCACTTTGCTGCTTTTCAGTGCAGGGTATTTGTAGGGTATAGACAGTTCGTCGGGCGTAACAAGGGAAAGAGCAAGCAGATGACAGATGATAATTTTGTGCTGTGCAAAGAAACATTGTGAACAAAGCCCAGTGAGCATATAAATCCCCGCCTGGTCAATTATGAAGTTACATCTTTATCTACCATTGTTACCCAGAGGAGGGAAACATCCAGATCTCTGGCAGTTTTGCTCCAGCACCAGCTGCAAGACATGCCGATAGCTCTAATTGCTAAAAATCTTGTGGTGTTGATGAAATCCCCACTTTCTCTTCAGCCTCAGGGAACAGGCAGGGATACTGATTTGAAGCCAGAGTCCTTTTTTTCTCATGGAAACATATGCCACTGCAGTAAACCAACTTGCTTAATCAGCCTTCTGATTTGCGGGGTCTTAGATCAGGTCCTCTCCAACTCTTCACCCAACTGACACTCAAATGATGCCTATTATTTAAAGGCCTAAAAACTATCACACACAACTTTACAGCTTTTTTTGCTGGACTCCCACTTGTGAGAAATTATTTCCCAATCCCCAAACTGGGGACAGTCTCTAATTTCCCTAATCCCCAAACCAGCATGGCGGCTGCTGGCACCACTGCTGAGCAGGTACAGCAGGACAAGCCAAACCGGCCCCTGCCCCCACCCATGTCACCCACCACAGCAGCTGTGCCTGAAGGGGCAGAAGGCAGCCCACCACCGGCCACCCTCCCCCAGCACACCAGGAAAGAAGGGAAAGGACAAAGAGCAAGAAACTTTCCCCTCTCACTTCGCTTTGTCCTGTCCTTGTGATGGGGTGAGCCCCGCGCCAGGCACCCCAAAGAGCTGCTCTCCCACAGCCCCTGTGCAGTGCTCCTGTCCAGGGGCTTTAGGGAGGGCTTCAAGAGCTTCACAGAGAAGGAGGGGGATCTTTCTGCCCATTTTTGGCTGGGAAGCAATCAACAGTTTCCAAAGTTGACAGTTTTTTGCTCTGGTGTTAGGTGGAACAAATCACATCTCCACAGCACAGCCTGGCTTTGCCACCAAGGGGGCAAGGTATCCTCCTGCCCGCATCCAGGCCAAAGTGACCAAAAAGTGATACATTACCTCCCAAGGGCACTTCCCAGACATGACCAGTGACCAGCTGAGCTCCTGCAGAGCAAACCCTGGTTTGGATATTGTAGGATGAACTGCAAAGCCACAAACACTCATGTCAACACCTAGTTTTCAGGATCTGGAAAGAAACTTTCCCATATTGTTTCTTGTGCTCAACACTTTGTGGTGTACTCAAGGGCATTTACAATAAAAGCAGACAGAATTTTCACTGAGAAGATTGACTCTTTTCCAAAAGTCAAATACTCTGTGATGTTATGAATTAATGTTTTTGTTTGTTTTGTCCTGTTTTAGGATAATGAAGGTCATATCCCCAGGAAAATGCTTATTCTGCTCTCCTTTTCTCTGCATGCAGAGACGGGAGGGAGAGGTAAGGTGCAGAGCTGAAGGAAAAGTGTGAAAGCTAGTGCCAAAGCAGAAATAACATGTGGTGAATGGCGTGAGGGGCTAGTTTGTCAATTTGTGCAAGTCAGCATCAGTGCAACAAACTGAGCTGTATCCACTGGGGTGCTGACCCCTTCACTGCAGAAATTTCCTGATTCTTGGCGACCAAAAGGTTGCCTGAAACAGCAGGCTGGTTACATACCCTTCTGTGTGACTGTTTCCAAATATTTCCAAACAATTTTTATGTTCCTTTCTTGCTTGTCAGGGTTAAATATCCTTGGATAGGATTTCTGTAACAGGTTTCTAACATCCTTTCACATATCTTTAAAATGGCCTGTAATGTTAGGGAAAGCTCTAGTTTTGCATAGTTGAAACCAGTCATAACTACAGAGCTGTTATATCCTGTGCATCTTGCCTCAAGGCAGAACGTAAATGAAAGTGGAGCTAAGAATAGGGCCTCGTGTCTCAGCTGAGGGGAGAAGCATGTGCCTGCCTACATAAAGAGAAGTAGGTTACGTTTGGAATAGCAAGAGACTTTTTTCTTCCCTTTTTTTTTTTTTCCCCCTCAAGAAGAAAAAAATTAAGTGTCAAAAGTATCAACTAAGCAGAGCTGATCTATTTTCCTTGCCTCACTCCTAAGCAGGTAAACTATATATACAAGAAAAACAGACAGACAGAAAATTCCCAAAAGAGAATCTTGTCTTGCTTAAGACATAATGAATTCAGTCTTCAGAGACCATGAAGTCTGAGTGTTTTTAAGCTCTGTAATGTCAGTCGAATAATTATCTCACAAAATGTGTTTGTGTAGGTGAGGTCCCTCTGGTTTGGTTGCTTTCCTGCTATGAAATAGAAAGCTGCTAACCCCTTGAAAAAAAAAATACAGGGAAATCAGAGAACATCGAGCTTGTATAAACACTGCTTTCCATTTGTATTCTTTATTTAAGTCTTGGTGATAAAACACCTTACAAATAATGCCTCTGTGTGACACAGACTTCTCTCCCAGTTGTACGTGCAGACAACCAGAGTGAAACGTTAAAATAAAGACCAAACCCATTGCCAAACAGCTGAGTGTTAGACATGTCATTAACTGAAAATCATGCTGAAGCAAAATACAGAAATTTCAGAGAAACACCCTAATCAAACACATTTACTTTATTTTTGTTAAGTTAATTAAAAATAGAGTATTAATTCAGCTGCCAAGTGACTATGTCATTAACTTGATTAGATACTTTTGGATGTAGAATATTTCACATTTAGGAGATAAAATCTGGCAGTGTGCCCCAGTGGACATGGAACTGGATTAAGAATTAATCCATTAATTGGCTGGGCAATTGGGCAAAGCACATAATCCCTCTGCAATGCCTCGTATTTCTTCATCTTTAATACAGAGTTTTTATGCTCTCCAACTTTCACAAAGTGCTTTGATATACACAGATAAAAGGCTTATATTAATTATTATAGATGAATACTGAAATGCCATGAAAGAATTGCTTAATGAAATATTGATTTAAAAAATATCAAGTGGGACTAACTCCATGCCTCAGATATTGAGGAAACGCCTGTGAACTAGGGGTCTTAGATCAGTCTCCAAAGAGATGATTTGCCACTCTGAATGGAGGAACAGACAGAAATCAGAGGTATTGTGTTGTTCAGTGGAAAAGCCAAGCCCTGGGTCTCCTAAATGATGAGCCAGGAGTGCCAGTAACGGCCCAACCACATGCACCTAAGACACCACCACCACTCACAGGAAGACCCCTGGTGACTTCAGTGTCTTTGGGTTGCATTTGTTTAAGTGGAATTGAAACCTAGGGGAGTTGAACATACAATTTCATTGCTGGCAAAAAGCTTCCAGCTTCATGCTCTGCCTCCTTCAGTGGAAAGTGGTCTGGACCAAGGCAGGGTGGCAGCATTTAAAGGTTAGTAGCTAATTAGGCTGCACAGAATCAGAGAGACCAAGGACAGGAGGACAAGGCAGAGGTTTCTGCTAACTAAATTAGGGAATCAACAGAAAGCTGTTCAAGCTTACATTTGCAGAGACATTTAGAAGATCTCACAAACACCTACAGTTTAATACTGTGGGTATTTTAGGTGGCAGTGGTACGCTGAAGCATTTTGATAACAGCATAAGAAAGTTTCTTAACTGTAAGGGCAATCTGACAACAGCCTTGTAATTGATGCTTTATCATTAGAAGTGCTTGAAAATATGTTGGAAAGCTATCTGGAGCATCTGGGAGGTGGAAAATCATGTGAGTAGGATGCAACAGATTAAAATAAATAATGTCATCTTTCTACCCTCACAGTTATGAAACGTGAAACCTTTCTTCATATGTTCATATTAATGTCCTTCTCTGAATACTGTCCTTTTTTTACGTTAGTACAACTTTATCCTAACATTCCACAATTTTTCCAAACATATTTTTTCCCCCTCTTTCTTTATGCCATTTTGTGAAGCAGATGGCACTGAGATAAACTGACCACAACAGTGTTTCCTGGAGCTACATGAACATTGCTGAAAAGTTTACCAATCTAACTTGGCTTTGCTTCCCTGCCAGAAAATCACTGGGAAGAGTGGCAGGGGACAAACAGAGCTGACTCAGATCTCAAGCCTGCGTCTGCCAGCGCAGCACAGGTCACTGAGCCAGTGAGCCTGGCAGTGCTGCTCATCCACCAGAAGCAGAGTCATGCAAAGCCATGCTCTCACCTCTCTTTGTCTCCCAACCTAAATTTGCAGTTTCTGAAAGGAAATCTGGCTGCTGGAAAGGCTGGTGGCACAGCACAGCCGTTAGCATTTGCACTGCACTTGGGCTGCAGATAAGCCCCTGGAAACCGAGGAGGGTTTTGGGCCGCATAAAGCCAGGTGAAGCTCTGACAATCCACTGACTAGACTCCAGTGCAGCCAGGTATTTTATCACAGGTGTAATTTTAAGTGCATCCATAATCCCACTGAAATCTGCAGGGCTATTCACATCTCTCTGTTTAGGCATTTTTCTGTAAGTACTTTGCTGAATCTGTCCCTGGGAGCTTATTGATATTTTTTTTAACCATGTTTAGACTGCTTACCCCACACAACAGTTTGCCAAAGTCTAATTAACAACCACACTACCACTTACGTGACCCAGAAGCATAGTTTAATGCACAGATGGAAGTGAAGAAAGATCAAGCAAAGAAAAATAAAAGCTCCCATAGGATGGAATTCAGATAACCTTATATCAAATGCCTATGCCATGAGCAGCCCGGCTGGCTTCCACGAGACCCTTGCAGGGGTAAGGTGATATTCAGTGGGAATTGGGGCATTGGAGTTTGGCACTTAAAGAGAGCACAGTGAGATGTGAAAACACAACACAAAGAAAACAGCAAGGAAGCAGTAAATGTCTGGCAGAGCCCAGCCTGCAGAGCTCACCTGTGATACCTCTGAAGGGAGCCTGCAGAAAAAGAGGATGACTGAGCTTGTAACCTCCTGCACTGTGGGACATGTGCCCTGTGCTCAGGCTTCTGCAGCCTCTGTGCATGGACCACTAAAAGGAACAATTCAATCCAGCAGAAATAATAGAAGCCAACAAAAAGCCCCACGACATTTACTGTTTTATGGCATGGGGGCTGAGGAAATCTTTCATCCACCTAATCTGCAGCAATGCATTTCTGTTTTTTTGCAGGTGTCAGCGAGAAAACTGCGGGCACAGAGGCTCAAGGCACACTGATTCATGCCCCTCTATCCTTTTGGGACACCGCACCGACCATGAGCACCACTGTTAAAAAGAAATCAAGCCCAGCAGAGAGGAGCTTAGGGTTCAGTTCTGCCTTTTCTCCTGGGAGCAGTCCAGTACTGTGTTTCCGTGACTGCCCTGTGCCAGTCATTTTCTTGGGTTAGCCTGGACTGTGATCCTGCAACAGCAGACAATACAGCAGAATAAATCAAAAATATCCCCACAGAAATAATTTAAAGGGATGACCTAGAAATAGACTGAGATCTCACCCAAGGCTTCAGTTTTGCCAGTGATGGTGGCTTTGATGTGCCTTCTTCAGACTCCACGCTAAATTCATACATCCATCTCATTTTAAAGAGTAGAAAATTAATCCTTATTTTAGCTCTGTCACTTCAGAGAAAGTACACCAAGAAGGAATCAGCCCATTAAAATAGATTTGAACTCAAGTCAGGGAGGTGAAAGTCTAATGCTTTATGAGTATCCATTAAGTATCTAGTAAAAGTGCAGAATATTCCAGATTTTATCCATCTGATTTTAGTTATCCAAATAATGGAGACAAATCTGAAAGCTGGATCTATTAAACTCTTCGCATAAAAACAAAAGCTGGGAATCAGCAAAAAACTGGAAAGTGTGAAAAGTTTCACTTCAGTTCCCTTTTTTTTCCCTACTGTAACTTCTCTCCCACTATCACTTCAGTGATTCAAATTCTACTCCACCATCTGGTCTGAAAAGAAACAAATGGAGTGCGTCTAATTTCTGGAAATTCTGAAATAACCTGGGTAATCTGATTCCAACAAAGAATCTGAGTAAGTCAGCTTTCTGATCTTTATATTATACAAGAAAATGCAGCTGAGACTGGGTCAAAAGGATGCTTACAGAACAGAATGCAACCATCACAGCAAAGTAAATGTGGATCCAAAAATATATTTACTCCCTCACTGCATTGTTCTGCCTAATGTGCCCATTGCCTCAAATGACAGGGCAGTGTCTCACTTATGCTACCAGTCTGCGTAACAAATCCAAAGGACGTTCAGAGCAAAGTTTCTTAAGTAAGTTCCCCAAAGCTCCAGATTGAAAGCGACTATCAAATCTGTAATTTAGCTTGGTAGATTTGAAACCAGGTTTTTAACCTTGTCAGCTGCCCGTGAGTTACCCAGCATGAAAAGCATCCCTTCCCCTTGATGGCCAAGGCAACTGTATATCATCTTTTCACTGCGATGTGTGAGGGAGATGACAGATGAGCCTCCTCCATGTTCCTGTTCAATGCTGAGAGATGCAATATTAATGACAACGCAAATCAGCCCCTCTCCAGCAAAAAAAGTTTTCAAAAAAATAGACTGGGGGAGGGAGGGGAAACACCTTTTAGAACTCCTGCCCTTTTTCATCTGCATTCCTAACTTAGGTTCTTTCCACGTAATCGCCTGTAGGTTTACACACAGCTACAGTCAGATAAGAGTGAGAAGAAATAGAGCTGTTATTTCTCCCATTACAGATAAGCTTAAGTAGTTACGTGAGCACCCTATAAAGATTGCTGGTTAAATGTATAGTGACTAACTAGACATCACAGTGTGGAGTCTTCGCTTCCAAAACACTACATCTGCTGAACTTCACAGACTTACCTTACAATGGTTTATAAAACAGTCAGGCTATTAAAACAGGTAACTAACTGCCTTTCAGATTCCCTCTGTAGAAGAGCTTGTTCTGTCAGCTCAGGAGGCTGGAAATGAACTTCTGATGTGGGTTTTGATCAATTCTGCTGGAGATTTCTCTTTGGTCTTATAGGCTTCAGATAGGCAGTTTTTACATTACTATCTACTGTGGGCAATATCTAGCATGCAGATATGCAGAGTCAGTGGAAGTCTGAAATATCTGAAGACTGAAAGCTTGCTTCTTTTAGTACATCTGCAGAGGTACTTAAAAGTCTTGTGATGGCCAACACACACCTTAGTTTTCCTTTGCTATGTGTGTAGGATCCAGACAGAAATGATGACAGTGCTAGTTCTGGAGATTAACGGGTACAGGACTCACCTTAAGAGTGAGCTCTGTGGCAGTTCTTAGCACATTATCCTGATGAATGGCACCCAGATGAAGTTTAGCAGTCAGAGCCCTTGCCTCTGCCACTTTCCTCTGGGAAGCCTGACAAATAAGTAAGCAATCTCAGTGCAAAACAGAATTATTTCAGCATTGTTCACAAGATAGTGGCACCCACAGGCCCCTTTCAGAATCAGGACTGCCTTGCTCTGTCATTGTACAAGCAATACCATCCCAAAAGTTAGAAAAAGCAAGTCCCATAAAAAGACTACAAGTCAGATAAAATCAAGTGCAAATAAAAACTGCTTCACGCAGCAACCTGAATCCTGTATGAGTGACAAGCTTTATAAGAAAAGAAAATGGAAATTGTTTTTACATTATTTTAAAAGTACCAGAGGGGGCTTATATATACCCCTTAGAAGATGAAGCCAGCAGTGGGAGGGAGAACAATATAAATAATTCTTGCAAAGTTCTTAATGATGAACCATTTGTCATCACTGGTAACCAAAAATCAGCAATCTTAAACCATTCATTTAGATAAAACAATGTGCTTGTTTCAACAACAAGATCTTCCAGTCTGCCAAGACTGAATGAACTCTACATCATCACAGCACAGGAAACAATCACAGAAGGGTTTTATTAAGTTGCAATTAATGGACCACACCTTCATGGCCCACTGCAGGACTATGCAGAGCTACCTTCACCTGCCTCTGTAGTGTCTGCATGCTGCTCGGTCTGTCTAATTAATTCTGTTTGAGAAGCAAAATATATTAGCCTTGGTAGTGGGCTGCCCTTCTGTGGCTACTTCAGCACCTCAACTAGCCCAGGTATCTCTACATACCACTGCTTGGACCTGCCTGCATTCCCATTTTTCACTTTCATTTGCTGTGGAACACACATCGAGTATCCTCACCTCAAGAAATCCTATGTGGCAGCACCCGAGGTTCGCTAATTAGGATAAGACTGGATGCAAATGACATAACACTAGAAAAATAGATCCTTCTCCATTAATGAGCTCTACATAACAGATCTGGACTCCACCGAGTTTAAGTGCCATGGTCTTAGGATTCATATTGTAGCAATGTAAATTCTTAGTTTTATTTATTTATTTTTAATTACCATTAGCTATATTTACAGCATTCAAGGAGAGGCATGGCTTTAAAACATAAGTCTTGGGAAGTCACAGCTATTCCTTTCAGACATCAAGTCCACCCTCCAGAAGCTGGCCTGCTTGGTCAGTTTCCCTTGAAAAGACCATCTGCATTAAAAAATATACCAAAGCAAACAAACACTTTGCTTCCCTCTCAATTTAGGCTCCATTTTATCTAGTGAGGCAGACCACTGAAGCTGTACTTTGTATATCTGGCTTTTATGGACCAAAGAATAAATAATGCCTTGCACGTGGATTTTATTACTGTCACGGAATTGCTCCTCTTGTTCTTTTCTGCTTATATTACTAGACATCGCTGTCACATACTGACTTTTAAGGTTTTTACAATGTGTTAGGACAGGTCCACAGATGAAGCTTGATGGAATTCAAAGTAGGAAGTAATTTTTCGTTTCCTTCCTTCCTCTGCTGACCATTTTACTTTCTTGATACAACAGGGGATGGGAGTATTACCTCTATTTAAGCTGATGTAATGCCTTTAGAAAGGATCTTAACAGAGGCAATAGACAAGATCCTGTAATAGTTTAGTTCTCTGTCTAATTTATTAGCTTTCTGTCACATCTTAGAGATTGCCAGACTCCTGTGACACTACAGTGCTTTTCTCTGCACTACATATACATGATACTTGATAAATAATTTGATAGAACCTTATGGTGCACTCCCCACAAATAAAAATTCTCTACCATCCCACCCCTGACCCCACCCCCAACTCCAAATCAGCAACAGACCCTAAGGACTAAGGTTATGAGAACATATTAATTTGAAAAAAAAATAAAATAAAAGAACAATTAAAGTGAGCACAACAAGAAAGTATTTGCCCTGGCACAACAGACAGAAACTTAGATCTGTTCCAAAGCAATTTCAAACATTCTTTATGCATAGAAGTTATTCCTCTTGGACATCCCACCAGGTGGATGCTTCTTGTATATCTTCAAACTTCATCAACAAGGGCATTTTCTATAGACCTGTCTTCAAGCTGTAAGTAACTATGTGACTATAAATGCAAGATTCAGCTTCATCCTTTGATTTTGTTTCAGGTTTTTGCAAGGACCGGCAAAAATCTTTGGGACTGAAATTTGATGTGGCTTAGCTTTAGTTCAAGAAGCCTTTGGCCTCTCTTTTACGAGAAACTCCCTATCACTTTATATCCTTGTAAAAGTTTCACAGCCTGAAGATGTCTCTCAGGGAGAAGGTGAATTAAGAGATACCTTCACCTTTAGTAGGCTGTGCATTTAAAGCAATCCTTCTTTTATGGACCTCCAGTATAACAGAGAGGTACTAGAGGAATAACTACAGTCTAACATCTGATACTTGAGATCCTGCAAAAACAGAACACACTTCATAGCAATCAGATTAAAAGTTAAGAATAAAGTTTATAAATACTAACACTGAAAGCTGTTAAAAAACCCAACCAACCAAAAGCAAATAAACGAACAAACCACAACAAACGGAAGTAAAGGTAGGAAAAAACTCCAGTTATGCTACTTGGATGCTAAAAACAACAGATATGAGAAACAGCTGGATGAATAAAGGAGGACATGCTGCTTCCTTCCTCCCACTCACCTCTCTCAGCAGGGCAAGAAATCCTTGCCCAAGAGCTGAAATTAACATGGACCTCAGAAAAACCGCAATTAGCATATTGGTGCTTATTCACAACACAGAACTAGATAACCAGGAAATTTTGGAGGACTATCTGAAATTTTTATCCCCAGAAATCTATCATGCTGTGCTTTCCTGAAAAATAAAAAAAGCCAAGTCCCTGACTTGGAAAAGCCAAAAGACTGGGAAAAGCCAAGTCCCTTGCCTGCTTGCTCAGTTTCCTCTTTTCCAGGGCAGCCAAACCCCAAATCCAGCTCCTAAAGCACCAGCAACAGCTCATCTGTCACACAGAACGGGGCAGCATCAACCCCTTGAAGCCCAAGTAACCCTTCCTTGGTAACAGGTACCCATACAGTGGATATGGAAACAGGTAGCTATGGGTGAAATCTGGAAAAAAAAGATGGAAGGGAAGACGAACTGTGAAAAGTGAAGTGGGCAAAGATGGAAAGAATGATAAAAGTCAGAGCTGACCAGGTGGGGAACAAGCTCCTAAAGTACTCTTAAAAATTTGTCATTAAATGAGTCATCCATTTCCAAAAGCCAAAATGACTGTCCAAAAAGCAGTTCATTAAGTGTCAGGTAAACACTGAGGTCAATGAGCTTTTCTAATATTCCCCTAGGAATAAAGTGACCGTAAATGTGCTAAATTCTTCTGTCAGTGGTTAATCCAATACCAATGGACCTCATTGGACAAGGACAAAGCACCAGGATGCATCTGTGTGTGGATATCTGTATTCACCTGCATTTGATACTGCTGAAATGGAGGGAGATAAAGAATGAACAGACTCTACCTGGGTGACATTCAGTATCCCAAGGAAAACTCCCACTTCAGGCCTTGAGTAGTAGAATAGTAAAACATCACCTGATTTTGTGACTTCACAGGAATATAACTGTGCTCAATACATCAAAAAAGAGTTTCATATGAGCAATCCCCTGCCTTCCAGAGCAAGGAAATGCAACGTGAGTAAGCTGAGACTTGACGTCCTGATGACAGGTAGAAGAAGACAAGGTTTGAGGTAGCTCCTGCAAAACACTTCACTATACCCACAAAACAAGGCTCAGTAACACTGGGAGGAACCTCTGGGCCCAGCTGCCACCCCAGCAAGAGGCTGCTCCAACCAATGAGTTGCTGAAGATGAGGAAGGCAATAAAGAGCTGGGCTAACCCAGCACACACAGAACTGGAATCAAAGGTCTGAATGGAGGAGTTTTAGGACTAAAGTGCTGGGAATGATGGCAAAACATCCCTTTGTGGAAGTTAGGACATGTTTCCCATTAGAAACTGGAGATGAACTGCCTGAAATACAGTCCTGAGCTCTTGGATTAGCACCTTTTAAGATACATGCATCATGGGAAACTAGTGAGGGGCTAACTGTAACTTTGTCCCCTCCACAGTCACACCAGTAGATAGGTAATTAATACGTGGAGCCAGACCAGGGTTCGATATTGCTTGTCAGCGTGGTGATATAAAGTGGCAATCTAGGTGCACAGGTCTGGACTTTGCACAGTTACATTTGGCAGCTTTTCAGAGAACCTCTGTATTTTTGAACCTGTCTTTGTTGCAGCCTGTGTTACTGAGAATGTCTTGATCCTGAAAAGGAACAGTGTGAAGCCCTCTGCCTCTCGAGTGCTATGTACTACTCCCTGCACAACAAGGTACAGAGCACTTTTCATCAATACTTGAAGAAACACTCGTACCACAAGCGGTATGACGGACCTTTCAGCCACACACAGCAACTTTGGAGACACAGTATGTTAGGAGAGAACCTGAGATCCACCCATCTGTGCATATAAAAGGGTGCTCATCTGGAGATGCTTTCAGCAAATTCTTCAGCAGGGCATGCGTCTGCATTGCCTCCTGAGCCAAACAAACATGGTACAGCATGGAAACTCCCAAATTAAAAGGTTATCTTATTCTGTAAACCGGTTATCTTATTTTGTAAAAAGGCCCCAGTGTAGGCAATACAGAGTCAAAAGGAGCATCCCAGCACACTGTCCAGCTGAGGTAACTGGCTGTGATACCTGAAGCACTAAAATTTGCTGGTTTCTCGGTGTTCAGATGCCCTGTATCCTGGCAGTTACTAGGTTATTTTGCATTCAGTAAAAAGCATCCAAACAATGGCAAGGTGTTCTTAGAGACTAAGACTTAAAATACTACCTACATGAAAACGGAGTACATGTGCATCTGAACTCGCTTCATACTGCATGATACTAGACATCAAAGGACTCAAAGCCCAGCCATCACACAGTGTATCACAAATTCACTCTAGAGAATTAAGCCATTCAAACTTCTGATTGCCATTCTTTGTTTAATATAAAGCAGCAAATATTTTTAGTTTTTAAATTGGGAATACACACAGACGCTCTGGAATATGCACAGAGGCTACTTAATAGTTCGCTGTGCTGCTATCAGATTTTTTGCAGCATATTCCATGAGAATATTTCAATTAAGTTCTGCATGTTTTTGGTAATATAGAATTATTTGTATCATAAAATTGAAGATGTTCTATGTTCTTATCATTTGCTGATAAGAAAAGCATCAGTCTTGCAAGCTCAGCATCTAGTATTTATATGTATATCTCTGTTTTGATCATGAACCATATCTTTTAGCAGGAAATTAAAATCTCTTGTGGAATAGTATCAAATCCATGCTTACAAAATGCATGAGTGAAAAGTGTTGCTGATGTCTCTTCAGAGGATTTAACCTGACCGTGTCACATTAATCACCTCTGAAATAAAGGAATGACTCATAATTGTTTTCCATTACCTTGTGTTTGCTTTTTCAGCATTGCAAAAATGCCTGGGCCAGGACCATGGATCATAAATCTCATCAGACTTGCAGACAAGTCTTTTGAGTGTTTTTTGCTGTGCTAAGTTACATGTTAGCCTTTTCCTTCTGATTCTAAAAATCTGTTTCAAATATAAGTACTTCTGAAGCATCATGTTTTCAACCTTCTGTTTCTTTGAACACAATGCTCCTGTCAGACCTTGTGGATGGTAAAATTAATCTACAGAGCTGTTCCATATCCTCTAGGATAAGCTCAGACCTATTTGCTTTTCAATGAAGTGTCTGAAAACCATTGTGCACTAATATCCAAATGAACAGACTGTATTTACAGCTAAAAGAAAGATCCTTTTGCTAATGCAGCAAAACCTCTTTAAAGAAAAAGTTTATGTGATCAGTTAAGGAAGCAATGAAAACATTTGTTTCTTAGCAGGACAGATCTAAAAAATGTGGACTAGAAATGTGTCTAGAGGTTTTTCTCTTTTTTCTTTTTTTCTCCCAACAGTTTTTTCTGTGTCTTACAGTTTCCTCTGTTGTTTGGTTGGTTTATTTAGTCATTTCCCCATACCAGCAGTACTGACCTTGGGTGTCATCGTGATGAACAGTGCAATTTTACACAGTATAATCCATTTGAGAATGGTGTTTTATACTGGCTTTAAGATCCATACTGAGTCCTTCAAAAGTGCACACCAACAGAGGACTGCTGACAGAAAAATGCCATCTCCCGGTCCTTCTTTTGAAAAGTGGCCAAGGTGTATATATACTACAAATAGGGAAAGAATACAGCAAAATGTTAACTACAACTTAAGAGGCTGGGGCAAATTGTGGCTAAAACAACTAGCTCAAGATTCACCATGAACCAGAGTAAAAACAGTAAAAAATAGAATCTGTCAGCAAAGAGGTCAAAGAAGAAACTAGTAAGTCTGGAGGAAGGTTTCCGTGAAATTCTAGGGAGCACCAGAACTCCAGTTCATGGTTTAGCAGGATGCATCATTCTTACTGGATCTTTAAAACTGTCCTCACAGATTATGTTCATAAAATCAGATGGCTTAAGGAGTAGAGACTAGGGAAAGATATTTGTGCTTTTCAGGCTATGTGCTGTTAGTAAGGTCCACAACAGCAGGATTTCAGCCAACTTGCACCCAGGGAGAGGCATGGACAACCGTTCCATTTCAAATCAGTTAATCTAAACCTTTGGAAATCAATTTCTAATTGTTTTTTTCTCCAAGCAGGTGCTTCCTTGAATACAAAATGTTATTAGACATTGTCACAGGTTGGCACAGGTGCATTTTCCTGTTCTTCAGCATGCTCGTGCCCACTGAATGTTTACCAGTGGATTATCACAGCACCATGATCCCAGATGGTGAAAAGGATTAGCTTTCAAATATGGGAGAAATTTAAGGAGAAAAGGGAGAAGTAAGGAAAAAAAGATTATGCAAAGAAATCTGTAGCATCTTTGCCTGGTCACCACATCATTGGAAAGATTCTGTCAAACAAAGGAAATCATCAAATGCTTTTAACCAAAGGCCAATATAAAGTATTCATTGAATGTATGTATTGACTGTTGAGAAGTAGAGCAGATCTTCATACAAATGATAGGAAGATCTCTTGGATCTCTTCATACAAGAGACATAGCTACTTTATCTAGAGGGTTACAGAGCTCTCCAGGCTGGATTTTCATGGGAACTATTACTTTTGATGCAGAAAAGGGCTAACACAGCAGCTGAAGGCACAATCTGATTTGAAACCACTGAAATCACTTGACTGAAGATAGCTATGATGGAGAAGCCACTCTGGCAAATAAAAAGTACAGTCATGTCTGCAGCCTTGGTCTGATTTAGGCAGAGCTATGAAATGCAGAATGAGGTTTCAAGTTCATGCTTTGCGACCTTGCATGCTGGAATACGGTTGATTAATAGGAAATTTCCTTTCTTCCAACATGCTGAAATCATTATACCACAGGGATATGACCTTTTGCTCAGATACTCTTACACATTCATATCCAGGCCTGCCTGGAAGGAACTCCAGGGTAGATTTTATTAATTTACCATAGTAGTTAAGCCATGAACTTTGCTCCAGGCACCAGAGTAAGCTCCACCTTTGGCTTCTCTTTTATATTGACCATTTCAACCAAATATTCATTGAAAACCTCTCTGTTCCCAGAAAGAAGGCTGATCTCAAAACTTGGATGATAAAAGAAGAGACATTCACCAATCCAAAACTGGGTCTGTCAACCGTAACAAACATAGCCTGTTCAGCCAGAAAGACATTAAAATTACTTGAGGTGCTCTGCCTTCCCAGTTGGGCACTGTTTGCAGAGGTAGGCAAGAGCAGCACTGCTCAGCTCTTCATGGGGTCATTCGGGGGCTTGCATCCCCTGTCCTGACATACGGAAGGGCTCCAGGGAGCTCCTTCTACTGACTACAGGCATAAAGGAATCAATCGGTAGGCCACCTAACAGACTTTCAATAGCCAGATGCAGGGGTGACATCTGACAGGGTATGTGAAGCCGCAATTCAGTTGTGGAAAGACATTAAAAGGACTCCAAGTACAACTGGGTGTTGCAATGGGGAATGCACAGTCTGTTGCCCAGCAGGAACTGAGAAAACTCCACTTCACTGCAAGTGCCTCTGGTGCTTTTTTGCTTAAAGAAGACTCTACTCTGCTTATTTTTTCCTTTTTGACACTTTACAATTTTTATTTTTTTTAAATCATTTTTTTGTTTTTTCTAAGATTCTCTAAGAAACTAGGACCACTCCTACTTATCCTGGGAGAGATACGAGAGCAAGCACAGCTCTGAAGGGATCAGATCATGTTTATGGGCTTATTTTTTTCCACATTTATCTCATGTACTTCACTTCTGTTGCCCCAGATCAGGTTCTGAGGATGATTTTGATTGCTGCAATCCATAAGGATGATGTGGGGAAACAGGGATGATTTTACTCCCGTAGGGAGTTCGGCTGCAAGGCAGAAACTGGATTACTCACAGGTTGGACTAAGAGTTTGCTCCAGAAATGGCCACATAGTTAATAATTCCCCTGTCCTGAAAGGCTGGTTCTGTTTTACCTCCCTTCTCATATAGATCTTTTCCTGCCCTCTCTCAAAGTGAGTTTCATACTTGGGATGCTAGGACAACCTCCGTAACCTTTACCTGAAGCTGTGCTGAATACTGGCCTGACATAGAGAAGGGGTCTCCTTGGAAGCAGAGATGAAGCAGGGGATGAGAAAGGTCCTTTTTTGTTCTTGAGGTCTGTGGTGCCTGTCTCCAGGTGGTATATGAGCTGGAAGTGGCAGGCATGTGTTAGGAATTAGAAGATAGCAGAGACCCATCCCATCACAAGGCATAGCTCCTGACTGAGACATCAGAGATTCATCTGGGATGCAAAGTGCAGCTCCTCTGAACTTGTTTATCACATGGAGGAGATCTGGGAAAGTGTTGCTTGTCATGAAGAAAATATTCTTACTTCTTCCAGAGTGAAGACCTAAGCTATGAACATTCAGTCCAAGCTACATTTGCCCAGTGCAGTTAGTCTCGAATCTTTTCCTGACTTACTGTTGTCCAGAAAAGAGGCAGAGCTCACCTAATTGGCAGTCTGAGGTACAAAGCAAGGCTTACAGCCTAAGATGCACCCCAATGCTCAACAGGGAGCAGTGGGTGGAACAGGACACATGATCCTTTCCTCACCCCCCTGGGCTTTGCTCAGATTCATTCTCTGCTGCCTACAGGGGTATTTGCTATGGCAAACTCTTCAAAAGTAGACACAAATCCAAGAAAGCAAACATTCTTCAAAATGCTTACTGTGTATGTTAATTACATTATTTCTTAAATCAAACCACTTTTTTTTGCCTTATTTTTTTAAAAACAAAGCTGCATTTCTTAATACTCTAAAGGCAGAAAACCAAACAAGTGGGTGATAGGAAAAAGCACAGCATTCTCATGCTACCCATGAAATGCAATTTACCTAAGTTGCCCTAATATTGAACCTGTGGATTGGAATGAGAAGAAACAAACTCTGCTCACCTGCATGCAGAGCTCTTCACATTAACCCTCATGGGATGAACCTTCCAACACAGTACAGATGCGAAGAGTCTTGTTAGCACTGAGCAGGGAGTGCTGCTTCTCCTCCCTTCGCTTGTCCTGAATGACCAGAGGGTGAATTCCAAAAAAGACGATCTGGTGCTCCAGCATGTCGAGTCCCGTAACTAGCACTCTACAGAAGAGGTCAGCTGCCTGTGCATGTGAACCTACACAGCCATCTCAGAGACAGATAACCACATTCATTCAGATTTCCTTGAGTGTATGCTGTATATTACCATAATGGCACAGTTAACAGTGATGACAAGAAGTTAAAGGTGTCCCACTGGAAGAGGAATTTGCTCTAATAAGGTGAGCATCTCATTTGAACAGTCAGGCAAGCCAGTTACACTTCCAACATGTGTACAGCTCCACACTGCCTTCCTGTGTTTTCAGTAGATAGATAAAACCTTACAAAACCATGACAGATATTTTGGCCCCAGCAGAGAAGGAACTAACCTTGTCAGTGAGAGGGACAAGTGCTTCCTGGATACATAGCTCAACACAGCTGGAGAGCATCTCATTTGTAACAGACCAATATTTTCTGCTAATCTCTTCAGAAACAAAACAATGAAGGAATGAGGGGATCATCTAAACACTTTATATCAGTTAAAATTCAGCATATAATTTTGTCTGATCAACCAATTAAAAAGGCCAGGGGAAAACCCAATAAAACTGATTCATTACTATGGAAATTAGAAATTACTTTATGCAAGAGTTGTGGATAAAAGCATCTTATTAGTTTATCTTTATGAGACACCATCAACAGCATATCAGATAGCAGCACCGTAGTTCATCCATGTAGATGAAATTACTGTTATTCAGAAAGCCAGTGTGGCTGATCAAAACGTTGTCCATATTCATTAGTCAAGCTATACAAGGGTCACAAAATGATGTGATACTTACTCACTGGGCAATAGACATTATTAAGCTCTGTCATTTCTTTACTGTAATGTGAGTGAATTCATAAGCTTTGAAGATATTATGTGCCAATGTGGCCAAAAAATGAAATGTTTTTGATGCTATTTGAAATCAGAATATATGAAGTGGAACAAGTGTGAAGGGAAACTTACACCATTTTATACAATAAACACTTTCCTTCCTTTGACCAACGTAAGACTCAGCATTTCAGTAAATTCTTTATGCTTTGAAAGAACAAGACTTTGGAGTCTTTAAAAATAGACTGCAGGAAATGAACCTACAAGTCATAACTCAAAATGGATGTGTCAATAAACCCAGGAATTTACAGGGGAATTTGAAAGCCTCCTCTGAAGAGCCAAGCCAAAGCAGGTTTAGCAATTAGTCAAAATCTGAAATAGTAAAGTTATATTTGTCTATCCACCTACACATTTTATTTCAACAAAAACTGAGTGCAGAAACTTACAGACGTTCCATATTTTTCTGAGAAACAAGAACTATATGACTAAGGCTGAACTGGGCAAAGATAATCTAACTCATTTGTACTCAACAAGCATTAATGCACTGTTGGTGTCGGCTTTGCTAAGTGATGTACAAATGGTTTCTCTTCAGCAATAAGTTGGTATTTTCGAGGTAGTTCTCACAGCAAAGATGAATCAAATGTTTTTAAAATGCACCGAAAGATCTGAAAGTAAATTTAATAATTCTTACTCATTCAAATTTCCAGTTTTAGAGCTCAATAAATCTCTGCAAATATCTTCCTTCAACAGAATCAGAAACCTTTGTAATTTCAGTTCTGGATCATGCCCAAGAGACATTACAGACCAATGCTTTGCTAGGACTCTGAACTGAAGAGAGCTTGGGATGTAACCCTTTCCCTTCCTGCACTAAAATAATCCAAAACACGCACAAGACTCACTCTTCAAAACTGTGTTTTACCAGAATACAAAACTAAGGTTTGATGACCTTCAGCATGCACACCCCTGCCTGTGCTCCCACACTGACCTGGCCTATTCAGTTCTGCATAGGCTACAGGCCTTCTTCCTCAAATTGTTTTTCTTTCCACTGCCTCTGAGGTATGGCGTTGGCTCTAGTCCCTGCTACAGGCAGATCTGCCATCCTTCCCAGTCATCCCCCGGTCTGTGCTGGTGCTTGTTTTTCTCTCGTTCCCTGACACTGTTGGCACATCAGGACTTTATCCAAGCTAAGCAGGGACAGCTGCTCTCGGGGGAAGGCTAATCTTCCCCTCTCCAGGTCCACTCAGGCACAGACAGCAGCAACCAGAATAAAAGCCTTCTTTTCTGCAGGACCTAACAAAATACCCCTAAACAGTTCTGCTCTTTCAGTCAATTTTCTCTCTTATTCAGAGGCACTTAAATAAGTGACAACGCTCTTCTCTAAGATGGTACTGGTTATGCCATAGCTACCTAATAATGTACAACCCCAAAGCTTCTCATTACATACAAGGTCTTTCTAAAGTCTTTCTAAATTACTTATTTCTGAGTGCTCCTTGAAAAAAGATCTGTACTTCTTACTATGAGGTATACTATGCCTTTTATTATGGCTTCTGAAAATAAGACATTTGGTACATTTAGTAAAAACAAAAGGCAACCACTGCTCTTCATCAATCTGCAAACAAGGATAAACACTAAATAAGTTTTACACCATACTTGCAATCCTAGGCTTTGTTTTTCGTGTTTTTCCTTTTAACATTATTTCACCACTTGTAAAATATTTCCTATTAAAGCTAGATTTAAAATGCTGGGGTTTGTGGGGTTTTTTTGTTATCCCCATACTTTTCTTTGATTTTGGCCAAATCTGCACAAAGGCTGACACTTCAGACACTTTAGTTCAAAATACTACATACAGTTAGTTACACAACTGGCCACAGTTTTCACAGTTGACTCTGGTCTACTTTGTTTCCCCAATTTTCTTCCCATTCCCCTACTACATAAGATTTTATTCCCTCTTTGCCTAATATTTTCTTTGTATACTTTTGCCATCTTTTCCAGTGTTCCTCCTCTCTTCCTTATAGTTTTCCAACACCCAAATTCCCACCTTGGGAATATTCATTACTCAACCCTCTCCTTCCTTTTTCCTATAACCAGTTTCTTCCTACTTGTCTTTGACTTCTTTTTTTTTTTTTTTTTCAGATGTGCCTGCTAATTTGTCCAATGTTTCTCACACTCCAAACTGGTCCTGCTTTCATCCCCTCCTCCATGATTCATCAATCACTGCCCATATTCACAAAGATAACTTAACCCCTCTCTCACACTCAGATATTCACCTCGCTTCAGACACAATTTCCTAATCTTAAGCTCTGGAAACTCAGAAGAAATGCTCAAAAGCAGCGTCCTAGCACACAACATACTGTCCTGCAGGACCAGTAGAGAATCCAGGACATAAGGGTCAAGAAGAAGGGGATTTTCCCAGCTGAGCTAACTACAGATCACTGCGAATGCTGGCAGGCTGAAGGAATGGTGGGGATGTGCTCACCTGCAGACACACGTCAACCTATGCAGCCTGAGATGAGCAAGCTGGCAAGCTGCTGCTGAATAGCCAGACTGAGGACGTGATGTCTGTGGGTGGGACTGTTATACCTCCAGAAGATACGGCATGTTTGCCAGTGGCTTGAGGCAAGACTTGATTTTGGCAGCCAGCCTCACAAGGTGTAGAAGGTAAGATCATGCTGTGCAACGATGACTCATTTCTTCTTTCCAACAGGGTTGTTACCTTACCAGAGTGGTACAGTATCGTCTGGCATTTCAGTTAAGAACTATGTATGATACATGTGTTTTTTCTCTTCAGTGCACTTTTTTCACACGTAGCCTGTTAATGACTTTATCTTGCAAAACTATTATCTCACGGCTCAAGACAACTGGTACAAACCCCTTCAGTATTCTAGAGGTGACAGCACAACCCCTATTAAAACAACAAAAACAATCCTCCAAAAACAGCAGAGCAATCTGGCACAAGAGGACCTAAACACCAGCTATTTAAGACATACCTTTTGGCTATATTTATATCTGCTGTCACAAGCAAGCAAACCTCAAAAAAACCTTGGATGGTTGGCTATTAACCATCCCTGGTTTGGGCATCTAGAAGAAAAAAAGCCCTGTTCAGGGAATCCCTTAAGGAATAAGAAAGACAAGTTAATGCCAAAGATTTTTATTTCCTCTCACCTTCTGTTAGCCTAGAGTAGAGAGTTGTATATTGTGCCCATTATCAAAGCACAGCAAGGAAGTTGCCTGTCAATGAATGGCAACAAACAAGAACTAAGATGACTTTTACCTTCTCGTACTGTTCATGAACCTCCATTCATCTGGAACTAATGTGTGAAAATATGACTACTCTGGCCTTTAAGTCACTGTACTTTATTTCTGCCTGTTTGATGTAAAAACAGTGGTGGACAACATTAGGAAAGATCAACAAATAGCCTTCAGAAATCTGACTGTCAGACTGTTTCAGTGTTCTTTGTTACACATGCTGAGATTTCTACCCCCCCCCCCCCAGTTATACTTAAATTCATTGGTATGCACACTGCGCTACGAAGCCGTGTTTATTCTCAGTGTCAAAAGTAAACATTGAGATCAGTGACACTGCTGATTATTTAGAAGGAAATAAACGACCTAACTAAAAAAGAACAAAGATAATGAAATGAAGTTAAACTAGCCCAAACTAAACCTATGTGCTTTTAAATTCTGAATTTACTTCAACAATTTTGCAATAAGCATTATCAATCATGTGACTAAAAATTCAAAAGGATAGAGATTTTTTTAGCTGTATATTTACCTAGTACTTTTATGTCGAAAAAATAGATTTTATTCCCGGTCCCTCACTAGTATGTAAATTTCTACCAGAATTAAATATAACACATAACAGGCTAAAATAAAAATAAAACATTGTAAAGCTGTGTAGCATTTATTTTTATTTTTTTTTCCTGTAAGCAAACCCACTCTTCACAATTGCTCAGAAAACAAGTGAAAGTCCATTAGAATCTTCAGATTCTTAACAATGACTCTTGGCTAATGTTACTGGTCTAAAAAGGAGATAAGACATATAATTTTACAGGAAGCAACCCACTGAATCCTTCAGCAAACACAGCTTGGCAATCTATCTTTAATTCAAAATAACAAGGTGGCAGGAGTGTGATGGAGAAGTAAGTCTTCAAAAATATCATGTAAGGGAATCCAGCTGTGCTTGTATAGTTTCCAGCTATTTAAAGGAACAAAAAAGAGAGAAAAAATACCACTCATATAAAATGTTGTATAGAAACATGCAAACAGAAGAAAACCTACATTCCAGTATCTTCAACTACGCATACTAAATCTATTCGTATAGCAATAAAAAAATCCTGTACTCATGAATATTTGTTTTTACATGAAGCTATTAGAATTCATTGCTGCAGTTTATATATTCAAATTTTAAAGAAACAGTTGCCTAAATACTGCCTTTTTTACATGCACAGATGTTTTGCTGCGCATTTCCAATGCATAATAACAAGGGAAAAAAATAATAGAGTTCACTTTGACTGGATTATGAGCCTGGCATTTCGACTGAAGACATAACACAAAGATGCCGATTTCAGAGAGCTCATCATTGTTAATCATCAGCTACTCCTCTCAATCTAAGCGCCAGGTATGCTTACAATGACCCAAGCCCTGCCTATTCCAAATCTGAATGCAGACTCTTCTTGAAAATTCTTTATGAGATCAAACAAACCTAACAGCCTTAATTAAAGTTGGATCCATTTTCATTCCAGTGTCATTAGATTTAATTCATATAGGCAGCACTTCCTGCTGAGCAGCACAAGGTGTTTACAAAGAAACTATAGTATTGTAAAATCTACAGACCTTGTTATAGAACTCAAACAGCTCCTGATGATTAAATTCTACAAATACTTTCTTCAGGTTCTGTGAAGAAAAAAGAAAAAAAAAGGAAGGAATAAGCATATTTTTAATTCTCTTTTTGGTATTAATACCAGTAATTCAAAGTATCAGACTAAGCTACAGGAAATACAATAGTTGCAACAGTTGGTTGTCCTCCCATTCACTACAATCATAGAATGGTTTGGGTTTGGAAGGGTTCTTAAAGATCATCTAGTTCCACATGCCCTGCCATGGGCAGGGACACCTTCCACAATGTCCCTCACATATACATATTCCATTTGAGTGAAAAATTCACGCCTAAAGCTACATGCATTCTCCTGCTGTGAAGAAGAATAATAAAAAATTCTATGAAAATTATTTTGTTACCTTATTTTTAAGTCAGATAAAAATGAGAGATTACATTCATCTTTCTCAGCAGTCCATCTAAGATCTGATAAATACCATTACACAATGACAAAATCGGTTGCGTATTTGATTGAACTTGCACAGCTATTAATGTACTATAGCAGCACAGAGCTAATACTTCCATTCATTAATCTAACAGTTATGATTTTAGCATGCTGACACTGCTATAGGCATCTATCCACAGATTCAGCCTAAGTTAACAATTAACACAACAGCTTCAAAGCATTGCTTAAACACTAAAAAAGCAAAATAACACAACTGATGGAAACTACTGCGGATAAAACAGATGGTGGTAATAATCTTCTGCATGCATGTGCTGATGTCTGTAGAGATGGGGGTTAAATTAAAATTTCTGTCCTGTTTAACTCACTTGCAAGAAACAGGTAGTTTAATGCCTGCTACTTTCAATTACAGTGCAGATCTATCCAGACTGTTTCCAGCCTTGTTCCTTCTACTTCGCTTTGTCATTTTTTAAAAATAAGTTACTAGTTATTACTGCACATTCTCTGTATTATTGCTAGACTTTCCAAGGCTTGAAGTAATTCCTGAGGACAACAGCTGCATTTCCATGAAAAGTAACAAGGCCCTATGCAAAGTAAAATCTGTGGACACCTCTACTCACAAAATATTATCAGCTGAAATAATGCACACATGCTAATTTTGTTTAACTGGTACCAACTTCATGTACCACTTAGTCAGTAGAAAAATGCTTATTTATCAACTCAGCTTAAACGAGCAAGGGTACTTCTGCATTCACACAAGGCTGCGGGCCAGATTATGTGTATTCTCATACCAATGCAAGTCTCGATTTAAGTCAAATAATGCTGCTGAATTTGGCGCACCAAATGCACAAGAGCAGCAGAAGCCCTGGGAACTCAGGATAGGTACTGCCTGGTGCCTGCTCCTCAAAAGAAGCTGTAAGACACAGGAAAGGGATAAAATGACCGGGGCCAGCCTGTCTGGTGCAATTTCTCCTCCCCACTCTGTAGAAAGAAGGATCCTTTCCAACAATTTCAGGAAGGCTACAAAAGCCTAGAAAAGGACCAGTGATTTGCATGAGAGACCAATCTTCCCCCTCTGGGAAGGAACAATGCAATTCTGGGAATCATACAGTGAATACAAAATAAAACTACCAGGACAGCAGTTCTCTTTGCCATGACTCCAGCTGATCCTCCCTCCAAAGAGCATAATGCTCTGACAGGGAAGTAAAAGCATTTTTAAAGGCTTTCTAACAGCTAAGAAACAAAGAGAAAGCAAACAAGTCGTTTCTTCAGAAAATAAAGGGGGTAGAGGCAAGAAGAAAGATACACTAATAGCAAATGGATCTACTCTTTCAGTCTGGCTGTTTGTTTGGCATTCACTGTTCCACAAGGATTTTGGTGTTTGAATGGAAGGAAGCGAAACTGAAAAGGCAAGGTTCAGAACAAAAGCAAGAGATCATATACCTTAAAGTTTATCAGTCACAATGAATAGTCAGGGTCATCTCTTGCACGGTTACTGGCCGAAGAGTCTGCTGGATTTTGGTACGACAGTTTTTCAATGCCTCTGGAGAGGGGCAGAGGGTGTGTGACACCTCCAACCACCAGATCTCATTTCTCCAAGCTCCAAGTCTCACTCAAGATGGGCATCTTCTGGTACTACTTCAGATCAGCAAGGAAAATCAGTTTCTCACACATACAAAAAAGAAGACACTGAAAAGCTTGTCTTTCATATTTTCCTCTGACTCCATTAATTACTGTCAGTTGTAAGGTAGGGTGCGCAAATGAAAAAAAGTGTGGTCCTTTTAATTCAGGTCCTTTTTATACCAAAAAAAAAGGTCACTGTGCTTTATGAACAGGCTGAGATGTCTCCACATTATTATTTCATAATCACAGTCTGATAACTAAGACAAAATTTATGTTGCACATGGCAGCTAAATGCCTGTGGAAATCTAAAAGAAAGCATGCCATGCCAGGCTACATCTCTGATCTGGGAGTGAGGGTAGAAGTGTCAGTGGGAGAAAAGAGATAAAAATCTTTTATTAAATATGTACTTTATCTGCAGTTATTCCATTGCTAAAACAGAATTCTTTCTGTGTATAAAACCTGGTATGTCTACTACATCACTTCAGCAGAGAGCAGAGTCACAAAAAAAGGAGCAGAAGTGTGGCACCAGTTAAGAATGTTATTTACACAATATTAAATTTCTCACTAGGGTGAGTCCCTTGAGGAAGGTGCCAAATGATCATCACTATGTGATCAGGAGTTCTTATATAGACCCCAAAACCATCATATCATAAATAGGTCCCTACAAGAAAAAGCTACATCTGAGCAGGCTCATGGTCTCCCATTTTTAACCAAGATATTCCTTACTCACTTACTTGCTTTCTTCGGTGTGAACACAAACAACTGTAATTAAGCAATGTCACAGGACTAGGTTACCATCCAGTTCTTTAATTACTCAGTAAAATAGTACTTCAAAATGACAGTATAGATAAAATATTGCTAAGGCCCCCAGCGTAGGCAAATTCCTAATCTACTTCATGGAGTTTTGCTCAGATAACGGTACAAAGTTATAAACTGCGATAATTTTTTAACCATAACTAAAATGTGGGATAAAAAAATCACTTTCAACTTACTGACTTAATTAAATGTCACTGTGTGCAGTCTCAGCCTATTTATGAAAAGTGCAGCTAAAATGCCTTCTTTTATCTGCACATACAAGTTTTCAGATGTTATCTCTGACCAAGTATGAGTTTCTCTGAACATAAATAAGCAAACAGTAATTTGCTAGATGTCTATCATCTTTCTTCCTTCAATCAAGTGTATCATTCTCTCTTCCTCTCTTCTGATAAATTTCCTTCCATTCTCACCTTCACTCTATTCTTTCCCTCACTTCTGGCACCTCATTTTCTCTTTGTTGTTACCATCTTCAGGTAAAAGAAAACTAAACAGAGTAACCAGAAAACTAAACTGAATTTATTCCTATTGCCAACACTCAGTCACTCTTAATACTTTTTCTAATTATATCGCAAATTTGTCACTGTGGCAATAAAAGTCCTAGCTCCTCCTTTTAAGAGTTTTAGCTTTAAGGTGACTTCATAGCATCACAGAAACATAGCTGAAGATGGCATTCTTAGGAAGGCAAAGAAACCTCTAAAATACCAGTCACTCTTTGGGCAGCTTTGAAAACATGGAGACAGGCTTTTTGTCTGATTCAATACCTGTGAAGAGTGGCAGGGACAACACTGGAGTGATAAATGCTCATTGAGCATAGCTTGAAGAGGTGATCTGCAGCATCTTCAGCTAAATGAAGTTGCTGTTAAGGTCAATGTGCTGATCTGCTGTTAAAACATGACAAAGCATTGTATTTACTACTGGAAAAGTCCATGTGACTTGCAGGTGTCACTGAAGACAAATCTTTACATCTCTCTGAATCCATTGCAAGGAATATGGTAGTAAGTTCTCTGAAATACATGGTTTAACATATTTGACCACATATCACTACTAAATGTATTTTTAAGTGTTAAAATCAAATTTTAGTGTCATTTTGCATTTACAGACCTAGATGGAATCTGAGTTCATTCTACCTCTTCTCTCACCCCAGGTTTACATCAATTTACCATTTACACCCGCCTGAGAACTGTGAAATTCGCATAAGTTTAACTGATTAGGGTTGTCTTCTCCCCTTACCTATCTTCTCATTTATTGTCTATCAATTTCAGAAGCGCAACATCTTCACCAGTCTCTAAAACAGCTTTCCAAAAACAAATGTCCTTTGGAAGGGAAAGGAAAATGAAGTCATCACTAACACTTTTAAACTCAGTCAACACTAACATGCTATCCCATCCAAAACAGCCATTCTGAATTTATGGCTAATTCTACAAAATAGCCACAATCATGTAATATACACTTAGCTTACAACCACCAGCAAACAATTAGGCAAGTGTTTAACCCAACATGATCACCAGCATAACTTGATGAAGATTCAACTACGCAGGACATAAAAGAGTCTCCATTGCCTCAGCTAACAATTTATTTTAAACATTAAGACCTTCTTTCTGCAACGTGTTTCTGTGGAAACTATGCAAAAAATATCTCCTTAAAATACCTCAGAAAGCAGAGGCAAATTCCTGGTTATAATCAGAGGATTTGGTTTTCATTTTATTTTTGTTTTTAATCCAGTGCTTTAGATACTTCTATTTTAATGTACTACTGCAAAAAGCTTTATTACTAACGAAAGAGTATTGCCTAGCTGTATTTCATATATTTAACTCCCCCACCCCATGCATAAGCATAGAGCAAGGCACTAGGAGTTATAAATAAAAGGCAAAACTTCTGGTTTTAAAGCTAACTTGAACATGAAAAATTGATACTGCTCTAACAGTTCTCAACTGCAAAGCTGTAACTACTTTTACAACATTGCAAAATAAATGCCAAGTATTCTGAAGCAAACAGATGAAGGGACAGGCTGGTTTGTGTATCTAAATGTCTACTGATAATGATAACGTTCTCTGACTGAGCACATGTAAAAAATTACGGTATATTCAGTGAAGGTTGTTAATAGTAACTAGCTGAAGCAACACATATCCCCATCTCCATATTCTAATATATCCTTTAATACTATCTTGAGCCACAACTCAATTAGGTTTAAGAGAAGAATATTTTCACATTTGCTTTCCATTCTCCAATTTATTCTGATTAGATATCCTTAAAATCTCAGATATGATGGAAGGATATGGATAATTAAAGTAATCAGTTTATGGCCAAATTGAGATGCATGGCTAATCAGACCCCAGTTGATTCTTAAAATTTCCCTCTGGGCCTATCAGTTTCTGTGCTACATCAGTTCAGACTTCCTTTCAATTTTGTTGGACTGTGGAGAACTATGCATTTGTTTAGGCACTTATAGATAGGAAGAAGGTCATAGCTGTATCTCACAGAACCTATCAGGAGGTTTAAGTTGTTTGGTCAGAAAGATTAATTGTAGCACAGTAAGAAAAGGAGATGCGTTAAAACAGACCAGCATCACTTAAAAGCACACCTGTTCCTTAAGTCTCTGCACATATGAGACAGCAATTAAGACTTCTTTGCATTCCTGCAGCAGTAGGTGGATATAATTCAACGCAGGGATTCACCAGAACACAGGGAGTTAAATACCAACATACAGTCCTAATTACACTTCTTTCACATCATCAGAAAATATGACCTTCGAACTTCATTCTTCTTCCAAGCTTATTTCCATTTGCAATACCAAATAATTACTTTTGTAGAGGAAAAAAAACACAATCATGCCTTATGACTGAATTACATGCCTTTTCAGGTCTCAGTGTGCAACTGTTATAAAACTGAACTTCTTTCATATTAACCCCCTCTCTTCCTAATCGCTATGTTAACCATTTGCTTGTACATATACTGCCTTCCACCCTTCAAATTTGCATTTCTTTTTCATGTAAGCTTAAAAATTTCAAATTCCCTGGATTATTTAGGGAGATCAGCATCAGCCACATACTAAGGACGTCCTTCCCTCCCTTTACAATACATTCATAAGCTCCCTACCCAAAGCTCTATGTTGATTCCTGAGATCTAATCAACGTGTTACTGGAATTTGATGGTTTGGAACACATATAGATAATCTTACTCCAGCAGATACAGGATCATCTTAGCATGTTTTCATGGTTAAGTGCCTAGAATAAATCCATTGCCCAGTCCAGCAGTGACCCAACAGACTCTGCAGGCATGTGGAGACCTGCAGAGAATGTGGTATACTTCCAAACAGCAACAAGAACTGTCAGTCATTTCAATTTTCACACCTCCTGCTCCCTTCCACCCTCATGGAAATATCCATTACTGGCTGGATGAACTGGTGCAAAACTACAGACAAGAAATGGGACACAGCTACTAAAAAGACCACATAGGGTAGGAAGATCACAGAGCATTAGAGGCAGGCAAGCTCCTTTCTTCACAGTAGGGGAGAAAAATGCTTTTAAAACTAAGACAATTATCTGGAAATAAAGAACTACAGTTTCACCTCAATATACCTAGTAAGACATACTATATTGCTAAAGAAAGGGGAGAGAGGAAAACATTTTTTTTCCAACAGCTGCATCCAGGCAGAGGATTATTTTGCCTTGAATGTATTAGGAATTTAAATTCCTATAGGTTGGTTGGAATTTTAATGACACTTTTGCATGGAAAACCTCTCAATAACAGAAACCTGGAGTTGTAGGGTTGTTACTTCCTATACAAAGATTATGTTAAATACACTTTTACAGAACTGTCACAGTGAACAAACATGTTTTTTGTAGAAATGTGGTAGTAAGGTGGTAAATGTGTATCAGTGTGTGCCTATCACAAGAAATACTTAAAAGCAGGTCTTTTGTACTGATGCCTCCCTGCGTGTTCTATGTACAGAAAATAGCTCACAGAAGATCTATTGAACTTTCTTCCATGCCTGTTCTGTATTTTGTATACACCTTCACATGCCCTTCCCTCCTTTGTAGACAGCTATACATAGTACAACTTCATTATTGATTCCTCACTGGTCTCCACATGGGATCAGTCACTGGCAGCATAAAGCATCCATCCACACAAATGTGTCATTGTAATTTCAGGATTCAGCAGGAAAATATGTAGGTATAATTCCCAAATATAGTATCCAGGAAAAGATGTGTTTGAAAACTGTTTGTTTCATTCACTAATAGGCTGGATATAATTACTAAGAATAGCACTGATTAATCTAAGGGACACAGGTCCTAATAATGACAAATTTCCTATTTAATCTCACCTAATCTTGCAAATTATACTGTACTCCTAATATGTAGAAAGCTCTCTGAAGAAGTAACCTCACTAGAAGTTTAAAACAAATATACCCTTTGTTGCTATTACATTTCATTGTATCTAGTGTGGAAAAAAGAATCTCTGGGAACACATACACCTAGTTGTTGCTTATTGCTTATACAGTGTACAGTCTGTAACGATCAGAATGCAACTTTCTTCTTTAGTCAGAACTCTACTTTGACAGCTAAATAATTTTATTCCTGAGAAGAAATTAAATTCTTTGATCTTTCATATTTTGGTACAGCTTATTTGGCACAGAAATTACGATCTAAAGAAAAATTAAGTCATGAACACTGCAAGGAAAAATAGTAAGTTACAACGCTGTGCTTCATTTATTTCCACCAGGACTATCATGTAAGTCTTCAAACACCATGAAGACCAGTGAGTTCACACTGCTATTCTAAAGATATCTCACATGAGGACTGATACAACAGTCTTACATTCACCTTGAATGATACAAATTTGATTTTTCTTCTTATGCTTGTACTCATAGAGAACTGCTGCTGAAGAAACAGAGAGCCCAGCAGTAAGCATGCTGGCTC
Source organism: Falco biarmicus (assembly GCF_023638135.1). NCBI lineage: Eukaryota > Metazoa > Chordata > Aves > Falconiformes > Falconidae > Falco > Falco biarmicus. The sequence goes on along the minus strand of NC_079311.1, from coordinate 18,366,778 downwards.
CAGAAATGCTTTCAAGTGTCCCTGACCTCACGTGTTCACCGAATTTGATCACAGACAAATTATTTTTTTATAAACGATGTCATGTAGGCATGGGTATGAAATATTTGCATTATTATACTCAGAAAATAAACCAGTTCTAGGAAGCTAACAGAACCCAGTGTGAATATTAAGTGCAACATTAGCCTAGCACTGGCATCTGAAAACTTCAGATTATGGACTCAAATGACAAGCATTGCAACTTGCATAAGTATCTTGAAACAGTGAAGCTTAGCTCTACAGCATCGAAGGCAGACTGCGATGGATTTGTATGTAGATATACAATGGTTAAAGTCTCCTAGAGCAAGGAGAGCAACTCAACAACATGCACGGAGTGTTTCAGAGAGCTTCTCACACAGCTTGCCTGTAGCTGACATGATTAACATGGAGTTGCAAATCCTTTATGTTCAAATCAGACTCACATTTAGTGTTGGCTCTGAAGAAAGCTGGACTTAGACAAAGCTCAAGTTGTGATTCAAACTGCTCAGGACCATCCGTTTGGTCTCAAATAAAAGCCAGACAACACCTACCATGCCCAGGGGAAGAAACTTGGGTTATTGTCATCTGCATCCATATCTAGAGCAACTGCTCCCGCAGGATATTATACAGTGTAGTCATGCAGATGAGTAACACTTTAAAAAGGCTTTAGATGAATGGAGAAAGCTGGCATCTTTTTGCAGGGTTAGCTTCTGAGCCTACCTGCTTCCATACGATACCGCAACACTGCATGATTTTACCGTGAATGGCCTTCCTTCACCACCAGAAAACCTGAAAAAGTCTATTGTTTCTACTGAGGTGCAAGAAAAGAGTCTGGATAAAAGATGCCAGCAGTGAGAGGAAAGATTTAAAGAAGCTCAGATCCACGTGAAATCAATGTAACCGACGTGAAAATATCCTTTCAAAAAAATCTGTTTAAATATTTACAAAATGTCAAGATTAGGCAATTTGTAAATTAATTCTTTTGTTTGGGATAGGTCAGTCAGAGTACCACCAGTTTTGACTTTGTTAGGCAGACAAGCAAAGATAAAATGTTTGGGTGTTTTTCCATGCTAAAATGGTGTTAGTGGCTGTCAGCCAGCATATCTCTGATCTGCAATGGGCAAGCCGTTCCAGCAGCTAGCAACTGGGTGCTTGCACACAAGTCTCAGCTGCTGAAAGAGACTAGAAAGCCATGCGGGAGTGAGGGCTCTTAAGTAGCAGTCCAGTCCACAGCAGGATCAAAGACAGAGCTCTTAGAGAATAAGATTGTTTGTAAAGGAATGTGTATTTCCTTTGTTGTTGTTGTTTTAAATTAGGAAGTCACCTACTATTTCTACTGTACCCTAAGAAATCGAACAGATCTACAGCTTTTGCCACAATATTCACAATCTACAAATAAATGCCAGACTCCTAGTCAGTGTCTCTTTGCCATAAGCATGCCAGCAAAGCCTTGAACCCAGGCTACCCATCTGGATCAAGGACATACCAATGTCACAGTGTGATGAAAAAGGCATTGTCACCCTGACACAAGTAAACACTAACAATTCTCAGGCAACATGGCACAGTGCAAAACTAGAAGAGGTCTTTAAAAGCAGTTTCTCAAATTAGACAAAAAAGCTTTTCCTTTTTACAAATATTGGGGAAAAAAACAACTGGGTGGTCTTTTTTGATTATGACTCTTCAAAATTAAGAGGAATATGAAAACAAACACTTATTATAAAGCAATACAACAGCAACTTTTCTTTCTCTGTTTGTTACTGAAGGTTACACATGTTCTAATGATGCAAAACCCAGATATTTTGAATTCGAGACAATGTAATTTCAGTGATCTCCTTGCTTTGTTTGTTACTTTTGCTAAAAAATTATTTAAAGTTTGATACAGTGGTGTGGTGTGAATTCTCACTGCTTACAAAGAAAACTGGACAGAGTGCTAAGGACAGGAAGTACTACAAGTGCTGTGTGTTTTCCCATACAGTGGACCTCAAACCATTCACCCACAGTTTCCTTCAAAGTCAGAATATGAATATAAGTGTATAGGCAATACCCTCTCAGGGAAGAAAAGAAACAAATTTTGGCAAACATAAGCAACTTGAAAGAGGGTATCAAATCCCTTTTTATTTTCTTCAAGTCTATGTGCTACTGAATTACAGATCATACAGCTTGTTTTAAAAGAGAGTGAGCAATGTGAAGGAAGACGGTACCAGATCTGGATTATTCTGCAGATGGATGGAATACAATGCAGTACACAGGCTGGCTGCAATGGTTTCAGTGAGTATCAAAACCAAGACACTTTTTACGTTTTTCTGTCAAAATGAACCTGTTTATCTCCAAATTAATTACATTTTTCCTCTTTCAAGCCAGCACTGCCTGACGCAAATCTGAAGTGGTAAAGCAAGCAACAAAAAGTGATACTCTATGGTGTAAGCTTCCCATAAAGACAGGACATGAAATTAATATTTAAGTTATGCTTAATGTCTTTCAGATGTTTACCTTTTTAACATATGTGTTCTTCAACGGGAAAAATAGAAAAATAAAGTGTTACAGGTCAGTTTCAAATGCTATTTTGTCTGTATGAATGATTTTACAAACCAATGTTTAAACCTATGTTTAAGATACTAAGTAATTTCTTACAAAAAATACTGAAACCTTATGATTTGTTTAATGTCTCGTTTACATTGACTGTAACACAAGTTAGAAGTGTAATATATGGGTTAGCCATTGATATTTAGCTATGCCATCTAAGAAGTTATGAAACTGAAAATAACCTGTTTCCAGGTTTTTCTTACATCTCTCATATATGGAGAGAATGCTGTGAATATAGTTGCTGACTACCAAAGCAATTTCTTTTAATTTAAAAGAAAAATAAATAAAGGAAATGTTTTAAAATATTTTCTCTCGAAATAGTATTTATACGCTACTACGGAAAGTAATTTTTCTCCTCTTCATCATAAGAAGGTTTTCAACATGCATACTGTTCCCCACAACATTCTCACATCGAAACTGGAGAGAGATGGATTTGATGGATGGACTGCTAGACAGGTAAGGAATTGGCTGGATGGCAGCATCCACAGAATTACGATCAATGACTCAATGTCCAAGTGGAAACCAGTAACGAGTGGTGTCCCTCAGATTGCACTAGGACCCGTACTACTTAACATCTTCATTTTTGCTTTTATAAATGACACAAATAGTGGGATTGAGTGCGCCCTCAGCAAGCTTGTGGATGACACGAAGCTGAGTGGTGCAGCTGGTAAGCTAGAGGGAAGGGATGCCACCCAGAGGGACCTTGACAGGCTTGAGGAGTGGGCCCACACAGACCTTACAAAGTTCAACAAGGCCACGTGCAGGGTCCTGCTCCTGGGTTGGGGCAGTCCCCAGTATCAATACAGACTGGGGGTGTGAATGGAGTCAGAGCAGCCCAGCCAAGGAGGACTTGGGGATACTGGTGGGTGAAAATTGGATGTGAGACGGCAATGTGCGCTTGCAGCCCGGAAAGCCAGTCGCATCCTGGGCTGTGAGCAGCAGGTCAGGGGAGGTGGTTCTGCCCCTCTGCTCTGCCCTGAGGTGGGTGAGACCCCACCTGGGGTACGGCATTGAGCTCTGGGGCCCCCAGTACAAGAAAGACATGGACCTGGACAAGCAAGTCCAGAGGAGGGCCATGAAAGTGATGTCAGGGCTGGGATACCTCTGCCATGAAGAAGGGCTGAGAGAGTCGGGGTAGTTCAGCCCGGAGAAAAGGCGGCTCCAGGGAGACGTTACTGCAGCTGGTCAGCACTTACAGGAGGTTCATAAGAAAGCTGGAGCCTCTTTGCCAGGGCCTGTAGTTGCAGGACAAGGAACAATGGTTTTAAATTGAAAGAGGGTAGATTTAGATGGGATATAAGGAAGACTTTTTTTTGTGATGAGGGTGGTGAGGCACTGGAATAGGTTGCCCAGCGAAGCTGTGGATGCCCTGTCATTGGAAGTGTTCAAGGCCAGGCTGGATGGGGCTCTGAGCAATGCAATCTAGTGACAGATGTCCCTGCAGGGCAGGGGCAGGGTGGACTAGCTGACATTCAAATGTTCCTTCCCATCCAAATCTTTTCATGATTCAAAGATACATGTCTTCTTAACATGGGACATTATTTTACAAAAGTACATTTTAATACTTGTACTACAATATTCACACAAATTAGAATGATGTCAGTTAATAATGAGATAGCTTGGGTTTAATACTGACTTTCAACGTATTGAAATCCAAAACAGCTAGATTTTGTCTTCTTAAGACATAAATAATGAAATGATGGTAAAGGGAACAACAAAGAAGAATGACATGCAGGTATGGTAGGTTAAAAAGTTTGATTTCTAGCCTGACATAATGACATACACAACATTACACATTTAAACGCAGTTTTTATATACACTAGGGAGTTTAGCTTGAACAGTGAAAGAATATGATGGTGAAGGGTACTGCCAGGGAACTGTTAATAGCTGCTTCCCCAGTTGCTAAATGGGGACTGTTAAGTCTCACTTTCCTTTATACAACGGAAATATTGTCCCACAATCTCAGGGCAACCTTACCCATCTTGAACTCACGTTCTCCCATATTCTGGGTTGTTACGTCTGTAGGGTATGACTATCCATGTACAGTAAATTGCTTTGTCTTTAATCTTTGTGATTCACATATTCTTCTATCTAAAGCAAGCTTCTGTGGTTTTTGCATTTTTTTCCAAAGAAAAATGAGGAAGTAAGGGGGACTGAACTATCTCATGTTCAAATTAAGCATGCAACAGAGACTTTAGACTTACTGCTTCCTCCTATTTCCTACCAAGGCAGTGCTGTAGTTGTATTCAATGTGTAAAACTGTCCACTGACCAGCAGAAAAATTAACTGGGAAAAAAAATGGTTGACAGATGAACTGATGAACCAGAAAGATATCCTGATTAACATGGTCAGGTATTCACCTGAGGCCTCAGGGTGACAGCAGTTATATGAAAAAGCTTACTAAAAGTATCTGCGCTATCTTACTAGTGACAGAATTAGCAGTTGAACACACACTAAAGGGAGATGCCATTGGATTCCAGACATGAGAAAAGTTTTGTGATTACTGAAAAGAGAGTAATTCCACAGCCCTATGCAGAGAACTGAAGTACCAAACCTGCAAACTAGTTGCTTTAATGGGAACAAATAGTCCAGTATGCTTGGGACCATTATTTTAAAAGAATGAAAGCACTACTATTGTGTAGGATAATCAGTTCTATTTGGATTATTTTGTTTATCTTGGAGATAAACAGATTAATTTGTCTGCAACTGTAAACTAGCCGAAACTCCAACAGTCAGGTGAAGTCAGCATGGAATCAGAGGATGTCTACGGAACCTGCAGATCCAAAGGTTAATTTGACAGTTGGCAATCCAGCTCTCAAACTGATAAATGCAGTACTTGGTTTTTTGTGGCATTGGTTTTGCTAAAGCTGAAGCCTACAGAGATACTAAAATCTGAAATGTTAGAACACAGCCCAAGATTGCAAGAGGAAGGACCAACTGAATAAACTGCACCTCCACATCAGCAGGAACTTTGGTAAATACAGAGTGAGGTTTTGCATTTGAACTAAATGTTTCTCCAGGAATTCTTCATGTTTTCTGTGTTGAAAGCATTAAAATGTGAAAGCAAACACATGGGAGGGCCAAAAGCTGCAAGCAATTCAACAATAACTATGCTTGGTACAGCAATGAATGAAAGCTTTAGAATGCTGAAGATCCAGAAAGACTTTCCATACCTTTTTATCTTGAGAAATAAAACTTTTCCTTCTGAACTTCTGAAATACATCCTTCTATAGCTCTACATGTGAGACAAGAAACTTCCTGTTTTAAAACATATCCCACTGTATGAGGAAAAGGAGAGAGCCTTTACCTTCGTTAGCAAGAACACAGCCATCAGGCAGAGTGAAGTCATTCTCCTCTGCTCATGAGGAGGCACTCATGAGGCTTCACCCGAGACACTGCATCCAGCCCTGCACACCCGCAGTACAAGACACATGTTAAGAAACTGGGGTGAGTTTAGCATCATCTGGATGATTATCATGTGGATGCACCACATGTGACATTGGTTTGGCATACTAGGTTTGCTTAGTTTGGAACAGGGTTAAGAACAAGGAATCTAATTGCTGATCTATATGTAACAGTTTCAGCATTTAAATTGTACTTTTGTGGCAGGTGATTTTCTTTTATGTTGTTAAAGATTACAGATCTTATATGTTTAGAGAGCTCAGCTCATAAAAAAGAATGATATTTGGTAATAAATAATAACCATCCCTTAGCTGAAGTGTTGATAAGGAATAGAATTTCAATTCATTCATGAGGATTCAATTTTTCTGAGTACTTTTCACTGGGAGTCAACCCAAATGAAAACTCTTGTAAATTGGCAATCACGCCTTTTAGATGGCCACTGCTCTTCACTCTTAGAAGATGTGGAACTGGATGCACAAGTAATTTCCATAGATACTGCCTGATCAGCAGTGAAAGTAGCCAGAAAGATGATCTATATAAGTTGGTAGCAGGCCAGTGAAACTCACAAGCAACAAGGCTGTTAAATGTCAACATTGGGATCCAAAGATGTTGCTGACCTCCTGCTTGTCTATCGCGAGCAGTTTAAAAGGGCGGCAACTGGAGTCTGATTTTTGATTTTTAAACAATGCAAAAGTATTCCAGCACAATGTCCAATAACTCCGAAACTTCAAAAATAGTATAAAACATCCATACAGGGCAAGACAGGACTGAATACCCAAAGAACCGGGAGCTCCTGAATAAAAAACTGCTGCTATTGATCAGTTACACCCCTAGACACTACCATTCAGAGCATCGCCTAGCCATAGGGCTCTTGGAACAGAATCAGAATGCTATGATCAGATAATACAAAGTGTTACGATTAACTTCAACTGTTAAAACGTGCATAGCCCACTCTATCAGAATAAAGACAGCACATAAACACAAGGCTGGCACAAACTGTACCAGTTGCATATATTCTAGATAATGTGACAGAATGGCAATCATGTACTTAAAACTACAATTCTTCTGTGAGTAATCCGGTAGGGCAGACATACAGTATTAATGATTATGAAATCATGCCTTGGCTACATGGGGTAAGCTTAATTGTGAAACCATGGCATTAGACTTAATTTCTTCTCCAGGTACTGACTGGCTGTGAATTGAACTGAAAACACTATTTACAGACCAGTATGTGGCAATATTTCCAAGCAAACAAGAGACTGAAGAGGTGAAGATAAATATCAAAATGGGGCTGTAAATTACTTTGCTGAAAGCTTTTACCCAAAAGCTCCCTAGAATATTTCACTACTGTGAAGCCATACCACAAGGAATCTCATAGGGCATTATTCAGATGATAATAATAATGGTTACTAGAAAATGCTTCATTTTCTGCACTTCTGTTTAATGCAGCATGGCATCATCTCCTTAAGTAGTTCCCTTTTCCTGTATAATGCATTTTGCTTAGACTGTGTTTACAGAAACCAAGACACATTAAACACTGACAGAAATCCACAGTCAAAACCCATGCAAATTAATGAAACTGTAAGACAATTAACCTTGGTTAATTCATAAAATTCCAGCATTCCACTGCTTCTAGCTGCTGACTGAAAAAAGCTCCTAAATTCTCCCTAGTGAATGACCACCGTTGAAAGTACAAAATAATGCAAGAATTTTAAACCAAACTATAGTTTTGTCACAAATCCTGTTTTCCACCCTGATCACAGTGGTTTAAATATGTAATGGTTTCATAGCCTAGAAAATGTGTGAGATCAACTGTGACTGAGGATTACAAAGGAAGTAAGTGGTTCACACAGATCAATCCAGAAATCAATGTAGACCTTGGAAAAGACCAGCCTCAGGATCAAGAGCCTGCAACAGCAGCTGCTGTCCAGCCCCGCCACCACTCTGTTGCTCTAGGACCCAGGAGGAAAAAGATAGTTCGCTCACCATCCCCGTAATCCCCAATTAGGTGATACCTGGGCTTCCATAAGAGTCTCTCCCTGTATTTCCAAACTATTTCCAAACTGTTATGTTGGCAGCTGTGTGAAACGAGGTATGAGGTCTCAGCCCAGCAAAAAAGCAACTGAAGTTCACATTTTATCGGTCTGCACATTTAACCAGTGAGAAATAAACTACTCATTCATTATAAGAGCTAGCCAAGTCAGAGACTTAGTACAGGAAACAAACACTCTTCTTCCATATGCATGTTTGAAGAGCAGGGCATGAAGAAAAGGGTAGTCTTGTTGTGTATTACGAACAACAGAACTGCAAAATGACAATGTATAATACAGGAAAGGCAGAGCAGAGACATTTCTTATACCCAGAAAAGCTTACTGCTTTCCTTATTGCAAGGGACTGACAATGGCAGATAACTCCAGCAGATCTTTTCTACTGCTAAAAAGGAATTTTGATGGACTATGGTGACAGGCTAACATAAAAAAACAGACTAACATTGAAAAAAATATACTTACCATTCACCTAATGAATAAAGATTTCACCAAAGTAGCTTACTAGTGTCTTAATTTTTAAAAAATTATATTTTCAAAGTTGAATACAGACATTATGTTTTGCAGTGATAAAAACTTTCTGCTCTATCAGTGCAATAAATTTATTGAATGCCTTCAACTAAGTAAACACATACTACGAAACTATAGCTCTCTCATTCATTTGAAGTTACAGTCTCAAAGTATGCCAAATATTTTTGCTAGTATAACCACTTTTCAGTGAACTGCAGTGACAGCTTTATTATTTGGGCTTTTTGTAGCTGCTTTTCAGTGAATTGCAGTGAGTCTATTATTATTTGGGCTTATTAATTTCTTTCTTTTTTGGTCCCCTATCAGGGAGTCTATTCATGCTAATCAGAACTAGTTCCTTCCACACTACCATAATGTAGAAAATCTAGTATCAAAGGAAAAAGCTCGTCCTAAAACCTGTGGGTAAATATTAGGTGCATATAAGCAGTATCGATCATTTTAAATCTTGTGTTCTGTCATTTTAATAAGTTTTTTTCAATTCAAGCTCTTTTGAATAACAGGGCAGAAAAAGGCACTTGAAGTAAGTAAACTGATTTTAGAGATTTTTCTTTTTAACAAAAATGAAATGTGCTCACGGGCATACAAACCTTACGTAAATGTTTAGCACAAAATAATTTTATTATGGTTAAAGATACATTTCAGTGGACAAAAGGGAGGAATGTAACAGGGGAAAAGTAGGAGCTTTTACTGTACACATTGCATTAATCCTCCATCAGTGTAGATTAAAAGAGCTACAGTGGTAAACAAAAATCTATAAAAACATATATATTTAAGATTTCCAGCATCTCTGAGAATTTACCAAATACACACTACTTTTGTTTGCAGGTTTGTGCATCATCTACAGCACAGCATGAGAGTAAATCAGCTGTACAGTCTAACGCTTTCTTGATACATTTACCTAGCCAAAGCTCAGATGTTCAGTTCTCCCTTTCACTGAAAGATGAAATGGCTTGCAAATGCTTCTGCTGACTTCATTTTCCTTTTGATCCTCAGCACTGAAAGCTGTTATTTTAAAAGTGGCACTTCTGAAAAAGCTTAGGAGACTGTAAGAGTGGTAACTTGCCTCATACATAATTTTGTAGTGGCAATTTATATTTTTTTATTAGGAGTAAAGTGCAGATTTGTTTAAATAAGTGGTAAATTCAGTTCCCTCATGTTGCAGTGAAGAGCAGTAACAGCTTGACTCTTGAGATATTTTTATTATTTTGAATCCAAGCTTAGACATGTTTTGCATGAGAGATGATCTGAATTTCTACACTACCTAGGTTGTACTTTCATGCTCCAATAGAAAATGTATAAATCACACAAAGTAATTTTTTCTTGTGGACCTCTATATAAACTTCTAAAAAAAAAAACACCCCACCAAAGAAAGACATGCCTACAATATAAAAATGTTTCTATCAAAGAATAAAAAGTTTGAAATCTCATTTGAAAATTACTCATTTTTAAAAAACTCTAATTAACAGGCAGGTTTTAGGCAAATCCATCCATCCATTCCAAAAGACAATTAGTATCTTTGCCCAGAATATTAAATCTTACATAGCCACAGAAGTACTGACACTTAATGCAATACCATACCATCTTGCTAGAGGGAAAATGTAGAGTAGCGCTTTTGTAAACCCTATTGAAAATGTATGAGATATGTTTTATTTTGGAAAAATTAATTTTTTAATCCAATACCCTTAAATGTCACACACATTAAAAACCAACATGCATTCTAAACAAAGCAGGTTAGAACCAGACAGCATATATTAATAACCATGGGGCTATTAGCATGGAATCAGAATGACAATCTTAACATGAGCAAGTCACGTGACTGTATAGCAAGCTGGCTGACAACATGAATTTTCTCAATATGGAAACCTTTTGTCCCAAACTACTTTTGTGACGATTGTGATGCACATATTTTATGCAGCCATGAGGAAACAAGCAATTGGCATTATTTTTAAAACCACACCTGTATTTGCTTCTGCCCAAGAACTGGCAGAGGAAAGAAAAACAAATTAAATGGGGGAAAAACTATGATTAAAGAAACCTAAGACAAAATGCAATTTTTTCCTGTGTTAAAAATGACTTCACCAGAGACTTTAAAGAATATAAACTCTCTTCAGACTTTCTCTTCTCCCTTCATCTGTTTTCAGGGACGTATTACAAACACCTTGGGATTGTTGTCAAAGGTCCCTGAAACTGCTCCTTGAAACAGGGTGCCTGGCCTTTAGAAGTCATAGAATCATAGAATGGTTTGGGTTGGAAGGGACCTACGCTCAAGATCACCTAGCTCCAGCCCCCCTGCCATGGGCAGTGACACCTTGCACTAGACCAGGTTGCTCAAAGGCCCATCCAGCCTGGCCTTGAGCACTGCCAGGGAGGGGGCAGTTACAACTCCTCTGGGCAACCTGTGCCAGTGCCTCACCACCCTCAGAGTGAAGAAAGTCATTAACTATTTATTTTTAACAAATCTAACTACAGTATGGAAAGAACCCTTGCACACAGGTCTGTTTAGCTGCCAAAATAAACTTAGAAACACAGTTTTTGTCACTGCTATTTTTGTTTAGTGTTAAAAGTAACAGACCCAACTGGCCCTTCAGTTGAATTCCAACACAAAACACAAAACCTGACAAATTCTCAAGCAAGGCACCCAATGGTTCAAACACTAGTAATTATGGACCAAAGACGTGGAATGAGAAAGTGAGCAGAAATTAGTAGGTAAAGCTTCCCTTAAAAAATAATTAGCGTTCCAGCTAAAAAAAACCCAAACACCTATTTTTCCTGTTCCACTGCAAATACTTTGAAACTGATGACTTTAGAGGTAGCAGTGTATGTGCACCTCCATCAGACACCCTCCCAGACTCCGACCAGATTTCTTGAGCCTCGTTTGAGTTTATCTGCCTAATAACCCTCAACAGACCCCTGTTCACAAGTTTGTTCCATCTTCCCCACGTAAAATGCCTGCACCCACATTTTTGGGCAGGGCTTTCCAAAAAACTATTACTTCTTAAGTGAATGTATCAACAGTTCAGCTTCAATTAAAAAAGCACATCCTGACATATCAGCTCCCTTTAAAAAGTTAGTATGAGTCAATGACAGTTGTATTGCTAATCTCAGTAAAAGCCTTCCCTCCACTGTTAATTGTCATGCTATTGTCAAATTGAGGGAAATATATTAAGATGCTACTCAAAGTTACACTACATGTTATCCACCCAGCTTTAGAAAGATGTATTTTATAATGCAGTAATAAGGGATGTGCTTATCTGTTAGTTCAGCTTTTCTCCACCTTTAGTTCAGCTTCTCTTTACTGAAAACTCCAGTTTTCTCTCCACATGTACCACTCATGATGTGGGACCCTTTTACTTCCTTTCAGAAAACTGAAGATGCTTAACGCTAGGACTAGGGAAAATACGACTTTAGAATGAAAATGAACTTTAGAAAAGGGTGATTTCCTGCCTTTTAGCTGTAATGAATATACAGTTATTAAAAGTAAGAATCACATGCTGATTCTCAAAAAGAGTATTCTTTTTAGATTATTATTATGAAATTACACTGGTAATGAAACAGAGTTACTGCTCACCATCAACTATCTTGCAAGCATCCATTCTTTTCTCAATTAGTTTTTCAACACCTGGGTAATTCCTTCAATTTTGCATTCAGATTCCTAAAGCTGAAACCTCCTTTCTTTGCAAAAAAGGTTGTTGTCCCTTATAGTTAGGAATTTAAGAACATTACATGATTATTAATTAAACACAATTACAAAGAACAATAACTGGCTCAATTATAATTTCTTCAAAGTAGTACATATTATTTCTTTCACACTTACACTTTGCAAATGTAAGGACCCAGTAATTCCTTTTTCTATCAAATAATGGATAATAATCTGTTAACTATTAATAAACATTATTACTATTATATTTATAGTAAAAGTAATAAATGTAATTAGTAGCAGGAATAACTACTAAAAATAAAAGCCAGGCTGCAAACAGGATGTACTATTTTTTTTGCCATCCAAGAACCTACTCCATCTCTAACTAGTAAAATAATCTTCTTCGCTTGTGCAAAACCCCTATGCAAGTTTACCACTTCAATACATCTGCTTAGTCTCTTATTTCATAAAAATGTAGCCTGTTGCTCTCCTGTAGAAAACTCCCAGCAACATGCTACAAAAAAATATAGACTCTGCCTGAAAATGTCTAAATATGTGCATGTGTCTTTAGGTGACAGCATTAAATTAATGTAAAAAGGATTTCCATCTAGCCTAATCTGGTAGTGACTTGCCACAGTTGCCAACTGTTTATCAGTTGATGTTAACTGATTTCTATGTACATACAACTGGTTGGAGCCGCACAATTCAAAACAGTTCAACTGACATTTTTATCCATAAGAAGTAAACTGGGTAATGGAAGTAAAATTCTCAAATCCATGAAGAATGCAGACTTCTTGGTAGAATGCAGATGTTACATTCTCATGATAGCTTAGTCTCGTTTATTCATTACAAAGTTGATACACTACCATATGGTAGGATGTACTGTCACCTAGCCACCCCAAAACTAAACTTACTGCAGATTGTTGGTCTTTTTCTCTACCAAAACTTCAGAGATAAATTTTTCAATAATAAAGCAACAACTCCTCAAAATTTAGTAATTAAATTAACATTTATTGAAAGCAAAATAAAAGTGTTAAATAAAAAATATTGTTTATAGCACACAGAGCATTAGTACCCATTAAACTGCCTTATTTTTTTTAAAGCAATCAAGGACATTTTCTTACTACTTTGAGGTTTTTTTGTTGGTTTTTTTTGTTAGTTTGTTTTAGGTGAGCACCCAAAAATTTATCTAAAGGACAAATAAGTCAAATGCTTAAATTCCCCAGTCTTACTTGGGTTTTATAGTAGGCTAAACAAGAATAACATTTAATCATTCATGTATGTCAACTTTTAAATCCAGATTTATTTACTTTTTGAGTCTGTACCTTTTCCCCCATCACAAGCAATGTGATGTGTATCACTAAGCCTATGTAAAAACTCTAATTAAGAACAAGGAAATATTTTCATTGCTTTTAACAGGATTCTGATTTTAATCCACAGTTTTAACAGTATTAACTGTATCTGCAGTATTAACATCACTCCAACACTAAACTGTTTTCAGAAAAGCATATACTTGACTTGGGTCCACTCCTTTTTTTATAGAAATAAACAACAATAAAAAAAATACTCCTAATATCAAAAAAACAAAGACAAGAACACTATGATTTTGCTCGAATGACCTGACGAATCTTGAGCCATAAAACACCCAATGTTCAAGTTTGATGTCCTGCAGGAAAACATACTGTGTGTGGCAGCAGAGAAAAGACAAAAAAAGAGGAAAAAAAGTCTACAAGTTACATATTTCACATTTAGGGAAATATTTAAAGATGCTGAAAGGGATCCTCTCCCCTTGACTATCTGTCACAGCATTTTCAGAAACAGTATCTATACTTAGGCAATTGTTAATGTTAGCATAACAGTACTCTAAATTTATTCTGGCTCATGCTTGTTACGCTTATAAAATTCAACACAACAGCAGCACAGTTCTAGTTGAAGATCGTGCTGTGTCTCCTCAGCTGCCTAAGCAACAATCTCAAACACAGGCTGCAGAGACAATCTTTGCTCTTCATTCAGCAAACTCTTCTTCGTTGACAGCTTTGGTTTTTTTCTTTTAGTCTTTGCTGTAATGAAGGAAACAAAGAACTTCCTGAATGCACATATTGCCTGAGTCCTTGTGTACAGAAGTAGTTTAGTATTTGGTAACTCTGCAAATTTACTGGCATTTGTGTAATACAAAACAGCTCAACATTTGAACGACTTATGGTTTCATAGTGCATCTGCAGAGTTCATGCATAATACATATTTTTTCTGAGATTCATCCAAGTAAAAGGAACTGAACAAACAGTAATCTGTGATGATGACATGGACGTCGTCTTAGCTGGAAAATTTAGTGCTCCCTCAGAAATAAAGTAAGTAATTTTAACACTGCATTGAATATCACTTCAGAATTATATTGCAAAATAGCTAGTTTGAATATTTAGGAAGTCCAACTTTCATGGATGGTCTTTGCAAATCTAGTGCCCATATATGCAGAGGAATACTGTATTTAGTCTTCTATATTGTCAAGCATGAAGCTGTGCAGGGCATCTAGAAAGATAAAGGGAATACAGACCATAAGGAGTACTGAACAGTTTGTATTTAACACTACACTACTGGTATAATTCAAATGAAGGCTCCCAAACACTGTGACAGGGAGCCTAGAAGAGTCTTCCCATCAAAGTAATGGGGTCAAAAATTTGAACTACTTTTGTAATGAGGATCATAGAATGAGCTATATGACATAGCAATCTAATGAAAGCAAGGAAATAGTAGCACAGGGTATCAGTATTGTCAAAGCACGCTAAATATTAACCCACCTGAAAAATAAGCCAAAAATCCATTGTACACTGACAGCTAAGGTCAACTAGTGCCACAAAAAACTCCCTGGAATCTTAAAACTCGTGAAGCTCAAGACCTAACAAGCAAGCAGCCTCCCACATACCACATACCTTGCTCTCTGCCCGTTGTTTGCAGTGTTGTTGATTGTGTGCCCCAAATGCCATAAAGCTTTCAGTTCTACATCCACCACATCACAAATAGCAATATGTACCTTAGCTTTATCAAACCTAAAAAATACCAGAAGCAACACTGTACTATTGTGAAGCAACAGAATAGTGTATCAGATTGTCACACAGTCCATTTGTTTATTTTGCTTTAGTATCTGTGACAGCTGGTGAGATAAAAATCCACTCTGCCCAGACACTCAGTTTAAGTGTAGCATCCCCGAGATTACTGGGAACAGCATCTCTTTTACACCTAATTTTCCATCAAACATCCCAAAACCATGTTAGACTCAGTGATGTCAGAAATAGCTTCAGGGAATATTGTATATTGTCACTGTGAAACAGGCACAGCAGGTTACTTCAGAGAATAATCTCTTTCATTTTTAAGAAGTGAAATATCATTAGATGATTCATTCCCTGCAATATGTATTGTTTCGTAAAATAACTGAAAAAAAGAGTTCATTGATCCATGTTTTACTTTTTTTCCTTTAATTCTCTTGGGTGCAGAGTAAAGAAAAAATCTTCAAAACACAATTAGTTTTATTCCTGCATTTGAGCCAAGTCCCAGTAGGGCCAATCTGTAGCTAAATGAACACAAGCAGAATATTTAATTTTGCTACCATCATAGGACTGATTTCCACACAACAGAAAGAAAACATTCTCAGGCAGCTCTTGTCCAAATTGAAAAAGTCCAATCTTTGTATATGTTTCCATAACATTTCTTCTCTTACAGCCTACTGCTTCTCTACCAAAACCCCCTGAAGCTTTCTTTATTCAAATTTTTCTTTAAATGCAGTCTTCTGATGCTCATTTCAGATACACACAACAGAAACCAATTTTAATTTTCTTCTTAGGCCTTCATTCTGCTAACGGATATATAAAAAACATTTAAACTGTATTGCTGAATTTAGAAGATTTTGTAGAAGAAGGATCCTTTCACACTTCAGTAGTAATATGTACCTAAACAATCTGTACTTGACTGAAAACAAGTTTCATTGTTTTTAATGAGTTTCCTCAAATAGTAAGAAAAGTTTCCCATTCCTCAAAAACCACTTTGCAACCTGAGGACCTGACTAAGGCACATTCTGATTTCTAAAAAGCAAACTGTTAAAAAACTGACATGTGGTAGTATCTTTGGCATCTTTAGTTTTTTGCTTTAGAAGAAAGAGGAGCTATAAACCACACAGTGACAAAGCTTGCTGCAAATTTCTTGTCAGGTGCATGTTTGCATGAAAAAACATGGAGGAAGTAGCAAATTCACATATCAGGGGGATGAGTGCTAAGAAAATTAAATAAAAGGCACTATGCAAATTCACGCTAGAGCTTTTTATGGAAGCCATAGCTTAGGATCAAGCCTGAATAACTTACTTTAAAGGACGAAAAGAAAAAAAGTTATGTTGTGATTTTGAAAATATTTGGGAAGGAGCAGTGTTTCTCAGCACAGGGCAACAGCTAACATTATATGGAACTTATTTTTTATGCCTAGCTTTACACGCTACTTACAAGGAGCTCTCTATCAAGAATAAGAAATGTATAAGAAGCAGCACATGTAAAATATACATTATAGATTTGATAACAAGAAAGGAACACTACCAGCATTTAAGAACAATTCAGAGTTTCAAAAATCTGAACACATCTTGAAATGGTCAGGATGTTTAATTCTGTATTGTATACCATTTGCAGTTGGTGGTGAAAGATTTGCAAGGTTTTTTTAAATTGTTATTTTTACTTCTACATAGTTGACATTTCAATATTTTCCGTCATTCTAAATAAAAATTTACTGTACTCTTAACCCCTAGATGTGGAGTTTACATAATCACTTCAGCTCACAGGATGATGAATTATGTAGTATTAGACTCCAACATGTTCTTAATTTTTAAAAGTTACTGCATTTGCACAGAGACACACAAAAAGGATGAAGAAGAATAGGAAAGGGGGCCTCTGCTCTCTGGCCACCCTGCTCTTCCTCCTTCTCCTCAGCTATCTTTCCTTCTTTGAACAATAAATCTGATTTACTGTATTACAGCATTCACTTTTCAAAACATCCAATTCGGAATCTAGCATTTCCAAATAGAAGTATCAATTCGAGGAAGACAGCAGAGGAGAAAGGAAGTGCGATAATCTTACGAGAGTAGCAATCCACTTGGGTTTTTACTGGTTTTTTTCTGTGGATGTGCTTTGGGATATATCATCTAATTAATATTACACAAACATAACAGTTGTGTTCAAGGTAATCCTTGTAAAAATTCAGCAGGAACATGAGCAGTGATCATGCTTCAACTGCAAGTAGGTCTCATCAAGCTTTACAACATATACAGAAAACGTACAAACTATTCTCCCCTTCTCTGGTAAGCTAGTAAATAAAATGTAAATAATTAATTGAGAACAAGTTTTTATTATTAAGCTCTGTAATTTTTTAAAAACTTTAAACCAGGAGCTTAGAAGTTGAACAAATATTTAGGAACAAAACTGTAAGCATGAAAAAATGTTTCAGATTTAACTACTGGTTATCAGCAAAACATCTTGGGTGGCACACCACCTTGCAAACCACTACTGTGATCTGCCATAGGGTAAATCAGGGCTAAAATGTGAAGAGGCTAAGAATTACGCACAACCTCATACCCTTCTTCTACCTCAAATTTTCAAAAAATTCCCAAATAAACTTCAAAATCTTTCCTACTGTTTCAAGCTCTTTCGTGGGAACCAAATGCCCAAACCCTTAATTTCCTCTGGATTTTCTGGTTGTTTCAGTTTTCTGACCAGTTCTAGACTTCAGCAGAGGAGTATCGTAACCACACAGCTGCAAGGGGGTATCATCAAATTCCAATCTCCTCAATGGTTTTCCTTCTTCAGGCTGAAAGAATTTAAATTTTTAACGACTGGTTAAGATTGCTCCAGTATAATAACTTTCTGCTAGAAAATGCTGAATTTGACACGCTCCTGCAAAAAAAAATCTAAGAAATGCTCAGCTAAAAACCTGTCTCCTTTTCTGGCAGCTCCTCTCTCTGCCTCCCTGGACCTCACATTTGTCACCAATCTGTCCAGAGGGCTCCTGCAGAGCAGAAGTTCCAGGACACCAACAGTTTGGGATTTCCAAACCAGTGACATCCCTGGCTGTTCAATGATGAAGATATTGGGGTTTCTGAGCTCCAGACATAAAAGCAGCACCATCAGGGTCTGCTGGAAGCTTTGGTTTCCAAGATCTTGCCAACAGTCTGTCTGGTGGACAGCCAGGCCCTCAGGACCACCAGTGCTTCTAGGTGGCAGCTGGCCAAACATCTGCTACCGTGTCATACAGGGTAGGGTACAAAGTCATCCGGGTTATCTTGGAGTTTGATACATTCCTTGGCAAGAAACCAAGATCCGTATCTGCATGTGATTTTCCCACACCTACCTTTAGATGTGAACAAGGCTTTCAGCCTGCTTGATAGAAGACAACAGTCTTTTGTTGCAAAAGGCAAAGCATGGTATCTGTTTTTCATTTGTGTTGCTGGTGCATTTTGTAAGCATATAAAAATAACATAAAAGAGGATGTAATAAAGTAATCTTTTATCTCCCCCCACCCCGCTTCTCACCCCATTAGGACTTAATTTCCTGCTTGAAGTGCTGCCGATTGAACCACAACTGTGGCATCACCCAAGGGACCCAGTCTGTCACTTAAAATTTGGTTTTGGACACAAAATCCAGGCTGTTTTTACTTACACTGCAGTTAGAACATCTAAGCAGCAAAAGGCGTTATATATACTATGATGTTGTATCCAGAAATCCTGAGGTATTCTGTATGAAATATCCAGCAACAAAATCTGAAGGGAAAAATCTAAGAATCGATGAATAAACAACTATTCACTAAGTAACAGATTACTTTAGGCATTATGATATAAAATGGAATGTATAAGCAGGAAAAAAGCATTACAGTCAAGCATTGTATCTGTTGCAATGTGAGCAACATATAAATGGGTTTAAAACAGAGTAGTAAAATCATCATTTTCTGAGCACAGCCAGTAAACCAGGCAAAACAAAGTGATTTCTTAAGTGAAAAACACTTTGAAATGAAGTAGAAGTACACTGTGCTGAAATGGATGAGAAGCTGGTGAGGTGTCCAGTAATGATGCATTTAAATAAGTAATTTGGCTAGAATTTGCAGTCATCTGTGAATAATTTATCAAGTTGAGTAAAGCAGCTCAAAAGAGCATGCTAGCTAAAAACTGCTGAATATTTTCGCTATGTTAAAATTCGAAGTCTCCCTCAGTTTCAGATCCTAGTCTTCTAAATCCATAAAATGGAAGAGAACGTTCCTGTATGCTGCCTAGGTGACAGTTGATCAGAGAGTACATTTTTCCTAAAAATATTGCTGAATAAAGACTTTAAAAATGGGCAAATGCTTTCTTCTTTCTCTGAAGAAAAAAAAAAAAAACAAAAGAAAAATACCACTACTAAGGTATTGTGCACGTACCCATTGACACAGCATGCTCTCCACCAGTAGACTTCTATACACTCAAAAGTACAATCAGTGCCCAAGACTCAGGTACACTTGCTTATTCCAGAAGCCATACAGCCTCCCACTCTCAGCCTATGCACAGCCTGTATCACAACACAGTCTTCATATGCTAACCACCCATAATGAAAAAAACCCCAACCAACAGCCGCAGTGGTCCTTCAACTGCTTGTCCCACCCTCTACTCTTCAGACACTGAAAAGAAATATTCAGACTCCTTTTCGAAGAAATCTAGATACTGGATTCAGACTGATTTCCTTTGGGGTTCAACATTTGAGTGTTTTCAATTCTATCCTCACTGGAGAGAAGAAATGCTGTAGAAGAACAATAAATGGCAGCTAGCTATAAAAGAACACACTTCTGTTAAGACAGCTGTAAAAAACTTTTGCACCATATCACTGTTGTATTGCCCTGGTTTTGGCGGGGACAGAGATAATGCTCTTCTTGGTGGTTAGTGCAGTGCTGTGTTTTGGATTTGGTGTAGGAACAGTGCAGTCGGGGGTTTTTTGGTTTCTCAGGCCTTGCTGGTGGGAGAGCTGGAGGGGCACAGGAACTGGGATGGGGCACAGACAGCACAGTTGACCTGAACTAGGCAAAGAGATATTCCATACCATGGGACATCATGTTCGGCCTATGAACTGGAGGGGTGGGGGGCTGGTCGGGGCTGCCGATCGCTGCTGGGGGACTGGCTGGGCATTGGCCAGTGGGTGGTAAGCAGCTGTGTTGTGCATCGCTAGTTTTCCCTTCTCCCTTCCCTTCAGATTTCATTCCTCTCCCCTTCTCCCTCCTTTCCATTATAACTGCTCTCATTGTTATTATTATTGCTCTTTTGGTTTTATTCTAATTTCAATTATTAAATTGTTCTTGTCTCAAGTATCAAGTTTTACATTCCTTTCTAATTCTTCTCCCCATCTGCCAGGTGAGGGGGAATGAGCGAGTGGCTGCGTGGCACTTCATCACTGGCAGGGGTTAAACCACAACACCTACAATCAAGAACACCGTATTTATTACTATGAACTGTAGAGTCCAAGGCCACCACAAATAACCCTATGCCTCTCTGATTACAACACACTTTGATTTATACCATAAGGATTCTCCTCCTTAGCAAGAATACTTACTTCAAACACAGTGATAAAGAGCAACCAACTTAACTTAAACATTTCAGTATTGTGTCCCTTCTTTTCTATCATAGTTTAGCCTTCATGGACATGTTTTTGCCCATATAAAAAAACCCTCCACTTTCTGGAACCCTGCCTCTAATATGGTGTAACTTTTTGCTGTTCCTCAGGAATGCTGCTCACCAAAAAAAATCTTATTCCCCAAGTTCCTAAAAACATTTGGCTCCAACTTGTAAAGCTCCCATCTAACCCCTATGTTTCTCACATGTAGCTTCCAGAAAAGGAATCCTTTCATTCCTTAACTGTTTAGCCATCTCTTGTAATAGTTCATTTAAATTTTTTTTTTCAATCCTTAAAAGTTCAAGCATTCCACTTTCTTGAACTAAAATCTTGATGCCCTACCCAACACGAAAAATTCCTGAAAAAAATGTCTCTGCTTTGTGAAGCTCACGGCTGCCTTAGTTGCCATGCCTTTCCTCAAAATGCTGAAAGTCAATGAGACTGAAAAGCATACTGACATGTTTGAAGCATTTAGCTTGACAAAGCCAAATGACTTCAACTAACAAATTTATAGAATATTTCATTTATCAGCAGAACAAAATGGCATTACACAGTATCTCACAGGAGAAATGTGTTGTAAGATTAAGAAAAAATTAATTTTCCTAATTAAAAAAATGCCAGCAAAACCCTTCCACTCTATAACTTTGAAGACAGAATACTGAAAAGGTCATAAAGCCTATTAATTAAAATGCTTTGGTTCATTTTGTTGAAGAAAGCATTCAGATTAGTGAATCCATGTAGAACTGATCATTATAATAATATTGAAGTTAGTGAGACAGATCTCACTTTTGCACTAGTAAAAACAGTGTCCCCTATGTATTTTGGGTGGGTTTTTTTATGACAGAAAAAATCTGTCTGCTCAAGAAGAAAATACAGCATGTATTTCTTCACTGATTCAAGAACAAGCTTGAAAAAACTTCTGCTGACCTGACAGTATAGATTACTGCAATGATTTAAAAGAATGTATAAATATTGTATGTTCTGAAATACATATATGGTACTAAAAATAATATATTCAGACATTATTTCAAATAAAGTAAGTTCTACTAATGCAATCTATACTGCAGCTTTCAGGGGATAACAGAACAGGAGCATGATGTAGCACCCCTCAACAGCTGCTCTTAAAACGTTGTATTAGAAATGCAGCAAATGGAATAAAGAAGTGGAAATTAATACAATCTTAACTCATGGGTACATAGATCATGAGTTAATTCTATTAAAATGCGAATAGAAGCGTGTCAGAATGAAGTATAATTCTGAACAAACTTCCTTCGTCATTCTGGTTAAGTGAATTTTCTTGATATATTCTCACTTGAGGCTCAAGAATCCATTACAACTGTCTAAACCAAGTCTGGATAACATATGTCTTGTGGCTTTTTCATATTATCATTTTAATTTTCAAAATATCTCAAGAGGTGAAAAAGCACTAAAGATGAAAATACTTCTATCAGTAGAAAAAAAGAAAGAAACCCCCACACAATTTAATTAGCTGAGAAACCAGAGCTTTGTTAAAAGTTGTAAATATAATAAAGAAGATTATCACTCAGCCACAGAAGAAAATCTCCCACCATGCCTCTGAAGGAGGATATTTAAATCCACCAGAAGATCAATTACTGTTTGTAAGGATAACTATGAAACTTAATAGAGAGTGTTGGCAAGTGGTGTTCTCATAATAAGCCAGCAAAGCACCATGGATAAAATAATACAAAATGCTAAAGCTTTAGAGACTATGGCTCTCCCAAAACACAGCTCAATCACATACAGAAAGGCATATTACAGACTCTGGAAAAACACAGTCCAGAAGTTAATATTCAAACCCTTGCTATGTTTTGGCATTACTGAGTACTCAACACTCAAGTTCAACAAAGGTATTCTTCCTCAGTTGGCTGCTCTTAAGATTTCCTCTTAAACCACCTCATGAGCTAACTCCTTCTTCCTAGGTGCTTCTCCATCTGCATTACAGACTGTAATGACTTGCTGAGCCAGGTACACAGAAATGAAGCAAGAGAACTTCAGCAATTTTATACCTGGACATAAAGGCCTTATTCAAAGAAATTCAGTGCCCCCTTCAAGGTTTTCCTATGAAAACTGCAGATGGCAAAAAATATGGAAAAAACCCACTCCTTAACCCTGTATGTTCTGAACATTCCAAAGCTTAGTTAGCACAGTTAAGTGTGCCAGTGGTGTCTTAGATGCTTTTAGAGTGTGCCTTAGGAAATGAAAAATAATCTACTTGCCACCCCTGCAACATGACCTCAGTCATGAAGTCAGGGAACTGCCAACAGTCCCTGGAACAGTTCAGTGACAAAGGTTCACAGATAGGAAAACCTCTGCAATTAGTAGAGGTTGTCCATCTTTTGATTTCTTTGGAGCTCGAAGACGAACTCCTGAAGAAAGCTACTGTCTGAGAAACTGATACAGGAAGGATAGCCAAGAGGCTGGACTAGATGATGGTTCTCAGGGGCCTGAAAATTGCTACAAGATACATGAATAGATATGTGAATGAACTAGAACAATGTGTTATTGTTTATGCTGTATTCACACATTTACATTCCGGCACATATTTGCAAACACTCCAGCTGCATTCACGATGTTAATGCTCAGTGTGGCAACCAGTGGAGTTGTTAGTGAGAGCAGCCTGGAAGAGCTGCATCTTGTGATTTGAAAAGAGTATATATTTATCCCAAGGAATCAAGAATGCCTCCTTTCAGAGCTGAACTGAATTGATTGTGTGGGAATGATTCAGCTACAAAGGTTCCCTAGAGATGAACAAAAATGCCTTCGTGTCATGGAATTACTAATAGCCTACTGGCATATATGACAATGAATCCTGAAAGTACAGCGAGGGGTAAAGTGAAAGGAGCATCTCAGAATGAAACCCCAGGCAAGTCTGGTGTAATTTGTGAAGAGTAAGCTCAGTGCTGGGAAAAGCCCCTATTTGCCATACCTATTTAAAAATACGAATTTTGCCAGGGGAAGAAGGCAGTGTTAGGGCTTTGCTCTACTGACCCTAGGTGTTCTGTCCCCAGAGCTGTCAGGGCACCTGTAGAGGCTGTGCACAAGCATGTGAAGATACAGCAGGGCATCATTCCACAAGAGCAGAATCAAAGTCCTGCAGCCGAAACTGAACACTTTAAACCATGCACTTTCTGGTTTCTAGAGGCTCTGTACTAGCTATTCTCTACATCCTCAAAAACTAGAGAGCACCAGTGAATAAACTTAACCCCATGTTAGTGAAGCTTTTATTCTTTTATTTCCTTGGTCTTCAAAGCAACAAATCTCCTGGCAGGCCCTCAATTCACAGGCCTAATCCTTCTAGCCATTTATGTGGATTCCTTAAGCAGATACTTCTGAATATCGAATTGCTCCAATTACTCCTCTCAGTGCCCTTACATCATCCTTCCATTTCTCTGTTCAGAATGGCCTGGTTCACACTCCTAATGTATCTTCCCAGAAAGGCAGACCTTGGTAAAGGTATGGGGAACTGAAGAGCTGAAGGTGCAAGAACAGCAAAGGACAAGTCTGGAACAAAGTTGTATTTAAAAGGTTAAGAAAGAGCAGGAACCAGCAGTATGAGAGGAAGATGGATAGAGGCAGGACTTAATGCCTTGGGAAATTCACACTTCATTCTGCTGTAAGAAGTTTATTACACAGTTTGGCGCGAACTGCTTAACACTTACCCATGCCTGAAGTTATACTGAGATTTACCTGTAAAGTTACCATTAAAAATTCACAAGGAACTACAGAAGTAACCCAGTCACCTTATCAATGCTTGGACAAGGTCCAAACCATCCTGTATCATGTAGATTAATAAAGCTGTTATAATGACAAAAATAACCTTCTCACTGGTATCTTCCTTCTTTAAAGCAAAAAAAAATTTTTTTTTAGTCTGTGGCACCTAAACTGCAAGCAGCCAGTGCCTTCAGGTGCTCATCTTCACATCTAAAAGGCCTGTCTAACCACATGTGACTCAGTGTACAAACTGTACGTGAAAAACCAGAGGCTGAGTGCACATTTGTAAAATGCTGTTATCCAAATACTGAGCACCGTGTGTGAGCTTAGCTCTCCCTCCCAGTGTGGGGACTGTGCAACCAGAAGGCAGGCTTTCTGTGCTAACAGGAGGCATGTGCATATTGACAGTACTGGCTTCAGTCTCTGACATTTGTCCCTGTCCTTCAGAGAAAGGCACAGGCATGTACGAGGGGAAGAAATTAATAAAGTCTCCTAAGAGCACAAAAATAAATCCTACTGGACGACTTCCACCAGACTAGTTAATGTCTGTGCAGGAAATCTGGCAGACTGTTGATCACTCTTAGGAAGTGACCATCAGGAGGTCTCAGAACTTGAAACCTCCAGAGGGGAACCAAACAGGTACTCCAGGGTCTTTTGCTGGAGTGTACATATTCTAATATATACAGTGGTAGCTGTATATATTAGAAGCAGAAAATACTGCTGCCACTTTTCTCAACTTACTTTAAGAGTAAAAATATTGCAGGCATCCTCACTCTAAAAAAAACACGAACGTGAACTGCCAGCAGTATTTCACAACTACAAGTCTATCCAAGTTTCATATTTTAGAACATTCAGAGTAACTGAAACGAAAAGTAGCTTAATCATAGCAAGTTGTTGTTCCAGAATATTAATTATTGTAATGAAGTAACAGATAAACAGATCAATGATAACACAGGCACAAGGAAAATTATTATTTCTTCAACAATTTGTTATTGTTAGACCTCATCTCTTCTGGCCTGCCCGAATTATATGTTCCTGCCTTTTGAGAGGACATTAAAAGAAAGTTTCTCCCTTACTCTTCTTCCACAGCGGATGAAGCTTACACTTGAACAATAACAAGAAACAATTAGAATCAGTTCAAGTAGTAGCTTGGGTTGCAAACAGAGAAAATCCTGCTTCTTATTACATTGAGCTATTCCTGTTCCAATTTTAATAATATTTAATTAGGGGGAAAAAACCAACATCTCAGCTGCTGTATAAGGCTATTACGCCCTTCCTGTTTTGTACAGTTTTATAGTATTTGGCAATCAATATGACTCAAGTAGCACACAAAGTACTGAAAATAGAAACACCCAATGGCTCAGCAGGATGCAGCATCCTTGAACTTTCAAATGAGATTTAGAAGAAAGAATAATTCCTGTAATATATGGCACTTTCATCCAAACTATAACTTCGGTAAAATTTCCAGAAAACTTTTATAATTACCATTATAAAATGCCATCAGGGAAAGCAATATGCCAATTGGTCAGCACCAGGGGCACAATTCTAGAAAAAAAATTACACGTGGTGGTGTCTACTGAACCTCATCTATCATGAAGATTACTGTTCTTTTGTAAGTCACGCAATCCACACTGACAAAAATGCAAAATTTCTCACCAATATTGAATTCATTAAAGAAATGCTGATTATTTTTATCACTCTCTTCTTCTTTCATCCAATTTGGGGAAATGTTTCTGCTCCCAGAGTACTTCTCTTTTACTTGCCTGATACCATCTTCTCAACATCTAAGTGAACTTGTCTATTTATGGACATCTCTACTATCGTGTCTAAATTTCTGTATTGCTCAACCTCCTGTGATTCTCAGGAGATTTGGTCATTCCATTCCTGCATGATAGTCAGTCTAAAATTCACCTTCATTAAAAAGCTTCCATGCAAAAGAATTTGATTCATCATTTATTACTCCATTATAGCAATGCACAGCACCATGTGGTTCAGAGAAAGGTGAAAATCCGAGTGCATGAACAGAGGCTTGGGAGTTGCTGAATGGAAAAGAAAGAGTAAGAAATTGTACAGAAGGGGACATTCAGGCTTGCTGAGGTGGAAATAACATTGTATTTATGAAATACTGCCCCTCCTGTTCCATCCCGTGAACTCAAGACACTTTCCTAGGCAGCAGGATTGCAGACAAAGGCTGCTGTCACCAGCCACGCACCTCTCCAGCTGCTCAGGAGAACCACAAAGGGGATTTCAGAGGAATTCAGGCTGAACAGAAACAAGTATTTCCACACTTGCGCAGAGGAGAATTTGAGTAGGAGTTCTTGAGTCTCCTCCATTTTCAGTTTGTCTATCACAGCACTTACAGCCCTTCTCATAGAGCATCCTTATAAAGGCAGTCAGTGTCCAGGGAAAAGTTAAATGGTAACAAACACCAATCATTCACACCATTCATTCCACACAGGTGAACTTCTTTGGATTTGCAACCCATTGTATCTTTCTCTTCAGAACCAAAGAGTTATCTTTTTCAGGAACAAGCAGCAGTAGTATTTCATCTACTCAGTCTGCTTCAGCTGCTTACAACACTACACAATAAAGTCAAATTACAGTTTTGCCTTCTAGCCTCAGTTCAGATTTAAATAAAACAAAGTATCTCATGAAAATCATGGTATGTATAACATGCTGAAGAGCAGAATGAAAGTAAATTTAAGTGTTAGAAATTAGGAAAAAAGGTATCTTGATTGGTATGGATACAAAAGAAGGGCTTTATTTCAGAATATGATATTGTATTGTCAAGACTCCAGCTTTTAATATCTTTAATATAATTTAAACCTACAAAATGCTAAGAACAAAGAATACAAATGAACGCTAAGAATAAAAAATAAAACCATTTGGAGGACATTGTATACATTTTTAAATCTAACCTAATTCAGAAACTGGGATACAGTTGCAGTCCACATTCCCCTCAGTAAGATGGTAAGGCACAGATCTTGTGGTACTATTATCACCTTGGCAAATCTAGAACACTGATTTTACATTTATGCTTAAACATTCCCTAAGTATTATGATATCCACAAAAGACATACGTGCTAACGTGTCTTAATGCTTATCTTGTAAGAACAATTCTTGTAATACTGTTCACAAACTTCACTTCTGTAGAACTACCAGCCTCATGCTCTGCTTGTTTCCCTAAGACCAAAAATAACTTCTTTTGTCTATTCTTCAAGGAAGCAGCTTCAATCACATTTCTGTAAATAGGCTGACTTCTTTAATTAGACTGCTTTTCCAATATATTTCAAGTGGACTTGACATACTGATCTGTTTATTAGAGTAAAAGATTGGGGGGGGGGGGGGGGGGGGGGGTGTGAACAACAAAAAAGTCACCTGTATTCATTCATTCTGAAATTTCAAGGGGGGAAAATGGAGTCTCTGTAGGGCTGGTGAGTCAATGGAGTCTCACACGCAACTGGGAATTTGTCAAGAGAGATGTAACTCAAAAACAACTTTCCTGGAAATACAGCAAATGCTTAGTGTACTTTCAGATCACCTTGAAAAGTGCCAGAATGTGCAAGGACACAACAGACGCAGTTTCTGTTGCAGCACTACTACTGTATATTAACCACAGGTTTTAACACTCCATCACCTCTAACAGAACAGCTAGTAAACTACTTTTATCAAAGTATGTATCTGTTTAATACTGTCATTTGTTAGACTACCAATGCTGCTGACCCTAAACTGCTTTGAAGTGTATGCATTTATCATCCAAGTCTCTCTTCCTTGCAGATATAGAAGTAATATTACCATCCTAAGTACCAACAAGAGTACCAAAACCAACCAACCAACCAAAAAAAAATAAAATCCAAACCCCCCCCAAACCTACACATACCACACCCAAACCCCCAGAAATTACACATCATTATTCTCATTACTCCACTGAGGTGATCAATGGATTAATTTCTGTCCATTTAAGAAAATGTAAAATGTGAACATAAATCCCCATGCATTTTTGAGGCAGACACAATACTTCTTTTATCTTCTGATCCTGGTTGCTCTAATCCAACAGATTCAATCACTTTGAAATACCTGAGTAGTCCCATGGAAGACAAAACAAGTATTCCAGATACAGAGTTAAGCACATGTAAAAATGGTCTATTGCACTAGAGCTCCCACACAGTAACATGTAAGATAAACACGATGAAATTTTACTGAAGAGTTCAGGACTTGAATGGCAAGAGCTTAACATTTCTTTAAGACAGATCAGGAAAACCAAAATATTTGAGAACTTGTATGGCAATCAAAGGAACAGACTTTTCATGCTGTTGAGTGAATATGTAATCTTCTTGAAGAAGCAAAGAAACTGAAACTTGAAAAAAATAATTAACTGATAATAATTAAGCATGGTTCTCAATGGATTGTGCACCTGTGTGCACACACTTGTGTGGCCGAGGTAAGACTGAGGCATTTATGATTTCTCTTTCTTATCTTTCTGTCAGATACTACGTGAGCTCATTCTGTAGCTTTCCATTTAGTCAAGGATTTACAGGGAGCAGTATGTCCTGCACTTGAAATAAGCAGGAAAGAAATCATCTTTGATACCTCTGCTCTTTTTTCCAAACTTAAAAGAAAACAAATAACAGGTACAAATTACTAGGGGATGAGAAGACAAATACCAGCTATACAGATGATGCATGTTTTACTGCTTCAGAGAAAATGACTCACCAGGACCCAGCAGTAACCCAGCTATTAAATTGCTGGAACACTTTGCAAGTCACAGCACTGCATACCGGTAAGACCTCATCAGAACCGCCACATGCAAATCTGGTGATCCATTTGCAAGAAATATGATTCAAGTTGGCAAAAGAACCGGAAAAGGATGCTAGGAATTTCAGGGAATGGAAAGCTTATTTATTTTAGCAACAAAACCAGCTTAGCTTATATAAGAATTGCAATACAATTACAATTAGGGAATAGGATTGCTCTTTAAATGTCAGAGGAAGCGTCATTAAAAACTTAGGATGAAAGATAACTCACACACACACACACACGCACACAGAAAAAGGTAGACTTTGAATAGAGACCAAATACTAAAAGGTTCATTGTCCTCAAAGTATAGACTCTGGTCAAACATGTAGGAGCAACAGCAAGGGCAAACCCCCTAACTAGAGTGAAGATGCATATAAATGTCTTCCCGTTTCATTCTACACCTAGTTGTTTTTCCCTTAGGTGAAACTTTGTTTTTAATATGTCAAAGTGTGTCATATAATTAGCATAAAAATTCAAGTATGTAGCCATAAAAGTTGCAGCAGTAAATACACTGAAGTACCATGGCCTTAATTTCTACAGTTTATTATTCTGCTATGAAAACAATTAAATGCTATGCTACTAGCCCCCAAGATGAAAAGTATTTATTTCAATGTATCATTTAGCAACTCCTAAATCTGATTACTAAACCAGAATAACAGTAACAAAAATGATTGGTATTGAATAACCTGGGGCGGGGGGAGAAATCTGACTTTGGTTATGAATTTTTAGAAGTATGAGACTTGTTTTTTAAATATAGAAAACTGGAAAAGGTTAGAGGACTCTACTAAGCAATCCTCGAAATATACATCAAAGTTTCCGGATTATTCCCTTTCAGATTCAGTTCCAGAATATACAGCTATTAGCAATGAGAAGTGTTACTCCAACATCTGAACTATTTTGGATCTAATGAATCAGCAGGAGTTAATACATATGTTGTTGATATATCAGGCAGCTCTTCTCCTCTGGTCATGGCCCAGTTCATACAAAAAAGCTGAACAACTCCTTAAATATCCACTGTTGAGTCAAACCTTGAGAACTAAAAGATAAGGTATTGTTCAAAATGGCAAGGCACCACAAAACGAAACCACAAAGTGTAGCAGCTGTCGTAACAGAAACCCATATAAAGTTTCTTCGCTGTCAGTTTCTGTGAAGAAACACAAACTTTCAAGGCCAAGATTTGGATTGTGGACCCTCTGAGACACTCCCATCTCCCCAATTCCTGTGTATATCTCCCTCCTCTGTAACAAAGGTATTACTCCTTTTCTCACACTTATCCACACAGTAGCTGGCAATGCAAATTGCAAAAAAAAAATGCAAATGCAAAAAAACCAAAATAATTTCCATAAACCAGGAGTTCTAGTTGCCACCTGAATAATTTTAAAGGAGATTAAAAATCTTTGCAACACAATTACTAACAAAACTGAAATTCAGGCAGCTCTCTTGCTTTGTGTGCTTTTATTGCTGGCATTTAACCAACACGCTGCCACTGGAAGCAATGCAAGGAACTGTGGCAGCAACCACTGTAGACAAGAGCAAATATTCCCACTTGCCAGGAGAAGCCAACTCACTGGGCAGCGGCAGCAACCAGCAGGCTGGCCTTGGCAAGGTATGCAGCAAGGTCATGGTAACGACTATCCCAGGCAGCAGCACCAGGTGAGACAGCCTCTTCTGAAGCATGAGGCTGTGCAGTACCAATTCAGTCCAAGAACACTGTGTTTTCAGAAATAGGAATAGAAGCTCTTTTGACAGTGGAATAGTAGGTTAAGATCTGACAATGGACTCGAGTTGAAAGAGAGGAATTAAGGACAAGGCTGTTCTTCAGACAAATGGTTCTGATGACAAAGAGGAGAATGCTGAGAATAGAAAAAA